>NW_028327177.1:86486574-86787343 GCF_987537825.1 Furipterus horrens
ATTTCATATTTGTGGAATTATTGGAATACATACTGGTAGAAATTATATGTGTTCAGTGGTGGTAAACATTTGGCTTAAATTATAACACAAGATGTCTAGCCAGGAAAAATAGAGTTATGTTCCCAAAGAGTAGTCACCGCCTCTGTTGATTTAAGACTTTTGGTCTCATATATGCACCCCTATGTTCACTTCAGCATTATTTACAATAGAAAAGATTTGGAAGCAACCCAAGTGCCCAACAACAGACAAGTGGGTAAAAAAGAGGTGGTTCATATATATAATGGAATATTACTCAGCCGTAAGAAAGAATGAAATCTTACTATTGAATATTTAAGACACCTAGAGAGTATTATGCTAAGTGAAATAAATCAGAGAAAAACAAGTACCATATGATGTCCCTCATTTAATGAATGTAAAGAGCAAGATATAAATGAAAAAACAGGAACAGACTCCTAGATAAAGAAAACAGACTAATGGTTGACAGAAAGGATGGAGATTGGGGGGCTGAGTGAAAAAGGTGAAATGATTTAGAAGTACAAATTAGTAGTTACGGAATAGTCATAGGGTTTTTAAATACAGTATAGGAAATATAGTCAATAATAATTTAATGACTATATATGGTGGCAGGCATCTCAGGTGGGGACTGGGAATATCTGGGGGAACACTTTGTAAAGCATATGATTATGTAAGCATTATACTGTACATCTGAAACTAATACAAAATAATATTTAATATAAGCTCTAATTGAAAAAAAAAAGAATTTGAAGTCTTCAGGATGGAACTCAGAATACCAAGACATTTATTTACCTCCAAGTACCTTTAAAGCTCTCCATCACTGCATGTTAGAGACTCCTTTGAGATAGGGAAAGGGAAGGAGAAATGGAGGAAGAGAAAGAGCTATCTGTTGCCTCTTGCTCACCTCCCACTGGGGACCTGGCTCAAAGCCCAGGCACGTGCTCCAACTGGGAATTGAACCAGCAACCTCTCAGTTCACAGGCCGATGCTCAACCCACTGAGCCACACCAGCCAGGGCTACCCTACTATCTTTACATGGTGTGGAACTCCTTCAATGCAAGTGTGGACCTTGCCCAAGATAGGCAATCAGGATCCTTCTCTGGGAAATTTGGATTTGAGCAAAACTAGTCAGTCTAGGAACTGAGGTTGTATGAACTCAAGTTTTGTGGGAAATCTTAAGCTTTCAGAAGGTACGACGCAGATCTGCAGAGAGAGAAAAACAGAGGACACTGGGCTTAGAGGGATGAGAATCGCTGATTGATTACCTCCCATTGGCAGGATCTACTTCCTCATGAGGCTCTACTATACTGCTGGGTCTCTGGAAAAAACATCACACCTTTATAATTTGCTATGTTTATCTCTGAAATCAAACTAGCTTAAGTAGTATTTTGCTCCTTGTAACCTTCTTGCTTAGACTAAGGTTGGGGGGAGGGATCCCTGGGTTTGGTCTCACTCTATAAGCTGACAGTGTTGTCCTACATTTGAAAATGGAAGACAGTCCAGGAAGCTTCTGGGTTGCTCCATTTGGAGTATTCCAGGCTAGGTAATATACTGATTGCTATATATTCATGTTATTTTGTTACTGAGGGGCAGATGCTCTGCCTACACTCTCATTTCACTGCCACAATCTTATAATGAGGCTTCTGAGTGGTTAATGTAACTTGCTGAGGACACAGAGATAGCACATGGCCAAGCCAGAACTGGGGGTGCAGATCTCCTTGGCCATGCTGCTGAAGGAGTAGTAAGACTCCAATCTGCACCAGCCTTGGACAGTGTCAGAGAGGGCTTGGCTCAAGGCACTCATTCAGAAGAGCTCTCAGGGATGACTCTGCTCTGGGCAGGGAAAAGAGGCTGTGTGGATAATGAGGGGCGATTGAGAGGAGGATCAATCAAGCTCAAATTAGACTGTCCATTAGCAAGCATCCACAGTGATTAATTCCATAATAGCATTTGTCCCTAACAGTCCATAATTATCATGGGAGTTGTGAGATGGCAAGGTTGTGTTGCAACAAGGCCTTTCTATAAGCAATTCTTTGACTTGGGAGACAGAGCCCTTCTCCAAGACAGAGAGACGGGTCTGCTTTTATACCTGGCACTTACCTGAGTAGCCATATGGTGCTGGTCTCTGATGGGCTCAGTGCCAGCTTCTGATTCCAAACTAACTCTCCATCTTGGCTTTTATTTCTTCTCTGGAAGAGTGCTGGTAACCTGTGGGCGGCCCACAGAACCTGGAGCGGTTCCTTCCCATCCCAGGACATGGCTCCCCACCCCCCTCTTCCCCCAGCCAGGTGCCTTCAGGGAACAGTTGCAGAGGCCTGGCTTCCCAAAGCCAGCTAGTCTAGGACAAGAAGTCTGTTTACGGTTGCCTTTGGGATTTGACTAAGAGATGATATTCATATGATGGTGAATGGTTACGATTATTTGTTACGAAAATAAAGATGGCTTTCACATTTTTTTAAGGCCTAGTCATTGTGAAACCTTTTCTCCTCTCTTCTTACACTTATGACTTCATTTCTGGAGATCAAAGTAGACAGAGCTTTTGTAACTCTTCACCCCAGCATTCCCAAAACATGTGTGCATATCCAAGACTCCCTAAACTCAGGGAATTAGACCAAGTTTGTGAATTGTAACAAATATGATGAATTTAGAGCCCTAAGTCTTCTTTCTTCTCTGTTTTGTTGAATGAATGCCTTGTTTCGCAAGAACTGGTCATGATGCTATTAAGAGATAGTTGGAAAGTATTTTCCATGATGTCAGCCAAGCTTGTCTTTTTTTTTTTTTTTTTTTTTTGGTTCTCCTATATAATAGCATATCTTTTGGTCAGTTTTCTTTCCCTAGTCTTGCATGCAGCTGGATGATAGAATGTTGCTTTCTTTTCTCAAGCAAAATTAGGTGCTTGATACTTTCCAAAGTCATTGTTAGGGTTATCTGAGCCTTAGAAGGTTCAAGAATCTGTCCTGTTATAAACAGGAGTATTTTAGGATATACAGAAGTATTCTTATTAATGATGATTTTTGATTACATGCTCTGTATCCCAAATTTGGTGACTTTTTCTGACAGATGTGAGCTGCTGCCTGTCCTTACAAAGTGTGCCAGACCTGGAGGGCTTTTAACATAGGTGGAGGCTGAGGGACCCAGGAGTTTGCTGAGTGCCAAAAACTGGCTTTGACTCCAGTGTTGCCAAGACAGGCACTGACATATCCCGTTGGCTCAGGAAGCATGTTACATGCTGGAGACTAACAGAAAAAATGGTAAAGTCAGCTCTCCGGGGTGCCTGCCGAGAAAGCTTTACCCTCCGGGTCCACCAGCATGTTTGCCCATTTCTCTTTTTTTCAGGAAAGTCTGCTGGCTTTGTTACTATTATTATTATTTTTATTTTTATTTTTTTGTAGAGAGGGAAAGCCCCCAAGAGATGGGTGATTTGCTAGACTCTTTCTTTAAGGAGAAATTCCTCTGCTTGCAGTGAGAAGCTCACGCTGTTGCATTCCTTGCAGGATTGGGACAGGGGGACGTAGATTGTGTCCTGCTGTAGGAATCATCTTTCCAGAAAGAGGGAATGGGCAAGTTATCTGTGTGCTTCTCATCCTTCAGGTTCACCAGTACTATAGCTGTCTCCCAGAGGAGAAAGTCCCTTATGTCAACAGTCCTGGAGAGAAACTGCGAATCAAGCAGCTATTACACCAGCTGCCACCACATGACAATGAGGTAAGGGGCTGGGGGGTCCTCAAAAAGACTTTCCTTAGAACCTTCTCTGAATTGCTGCCTTTCTACGATTACAATGCTGTGATCAAGGAGATCGCCAAAGAAAAACTCTGGCAGTGTATTTTAGGCTTTAGCTTCCTTAGTTAGAGCCAAAAGAAACTGAAAAAACTGTCAGACACCTTCTGGGGAGTATTACCAAAAAGCAGAATCTCAGTATGGGCTGGATTCGCCTCTGTGCCTGGAACTACTAGCTATTTGAGGGTAACCAGGGAGCACTAAAATTTAAAAGCTCAAGTCCAGGTTTTCTTAATTGAAGGAGAATGTGTGAGGTTGGTTTCCTGAGCATGTTAGATGATTGAGATTCCCTGAGCCAATTCAAACCCTGCAAAAACTTTGTGACCCCTTTATTTTCAGTATCATTTCATGTTAAATGAGTGTGCACATTACCTGCATTACACAGCAGCAGAAGTTATGTGTCCAGATTGGCAGCTCTGAAATCTGTGTTTTTGTCATTTAAAGTCCAACTTGCTAAGGAGATCCTTTGTACCCTTGAAAGTATGGCTTATAGGCTGTCCTTTTTTCTGAACCCAGACACAAGGTCCTGTGAGCAGATTTTCATATGTTTGAAGATAAATTGGTCATAAAGGGAAATTTGTAAATATGCTTTTTAAAGATCATCATGCTTGAGGGGTTTATATTTGTAAACTAGAAATTAATTTTTAAGTATCTGGTTTATAAAAATAATAATCAAATATAATTGAATTATCCACTGAACTCTGATTGCATTTTAAATAAAAACATAATTTTCAATTGAAAAACAATACACCAGCTTTCTACCAAGTGCCCCACCCATAATCTAGATCCCAGGGTAATTTTTTAGTCTTTACCTTCCCACATTTGAATTAAAAAGGATAAATCAAGAGCCACTAAAATAAATTTCAGTAAGTGGAGCAAAAGCTTAAACACTGAAGCAACTCCTGGAAAGAGAGCCACGCTTCCCTTTCCTATTGTTTATTTCAGACTTCATTAAAAATATATATAAATAATGCTTTTTTTTTTAAAGCTCAGAGCAAGCCTTGTAATCTGATGCCCAGTTAACTAATTTGGAAGTGAAAATTCAGGTTTTTACAAGCAGGAGGGGTGTGCCTTTCTTTAAAAGCATGTCCATAAAAATATCAGTGATGTAACCATATACTCTAGGCTGCTCAGGTCCCTGTAGTTCTCTCCCTAGGACTTTCTTGTTTTTTTTCTTGTTGTTGTTGTTGTTAACTCTTTTTACATGATAGAGGGACCTGATCTGCTCTTTTCTGCTCTTACTGGTTTATTCTGATTATGATTAACTGTGGTTTCATGAAAGGAGATCTTTCAAAATTCCTTCTTCCTTGGTGAGAATTCCTTACATGTGACCCAGTGGGCAGATTTCACCCATTTGACTTGGCCCTTCTGGGAACCAAGGGACGATTCCAAAGTAAATATTTGACCTTTTTTTTTTTTTTTCACCCACAGAAGACAATTTTGATACCTACAGCTGCCCTGATTTTCAGATTGGGATGCACCAGTCTGGTTCAAAGTTTCCCTGTAACCATATGGATGACAAAGCATCTGAGCATTTCAGTTAAGCTTTCTGATTCTCAGATTACTTAAGTAAAAAACAGGTGTGGGATTAGGACAATGTATCCCAAAATGTGGTAGATACGAGACATTGGGTGGAACATGGACAAGACAGCAAATAATTTTGAACCATTTAGTAAGAGAATCACTTCCTTTTAAATTGAGTGGTTGAACCATCAAGGAAATTTCAGTTTGGTGCTATCAGGTGTATCACATTTCTCCAAATTCTCCTAGTACCCACTTTGAAGTTGCAGCATTAAGAATCTGCATTTCAGAATCTCACACATGCAAAAGTAACCAGCTAGAATCTAACAATGTGGTTTTGTTCCCACTCAGTTTTGTTTATGGTCACTCTGTTTTTTAAAGGTAATACTGATTTGCCATTTAAAATCTTAATATACTTTCTTTTTAAGTAAACATATTCAAGTTTTAAAATGTGAGTCAGTTTTAAGACTGTATTAAGTAAGTAATAGTTTCAGACTATGACAAAATTCCCAAGAGGTACAGTCATAAAAGGAAAGATGGGAAATACTGGATCAAGTGTCTTTAATTCCCTCCCTTATTTCTGAGTCTGTGTTTGATCAGAATGAGCGCATCTTAATGCGAGTTGATGCCTTAACCAAAGCCAACAGTTGCTCTTTCCTCCTGCTCACACATAAGCAGGCATGGACCCTATGAAGCAACACAGATAACCTTTGAGCCAATTCTTCAGTCTCAAGCCTCTAGTTCCCCATTTTCCCAATAATGAGATGAGAGAAGAGAAGCTGTGAGCCCACTGACAACAGTCTGGCTTGCTGGCCTGAAGCCGTTCATTGGTGTCAAGGACCACTTACGTGGGCACCTGGGCTTGAAAGTATGAGGACCCTGCAATCAATTTGAAGATCCAAATCCATTTGAAAGAAAGAGAAAGTCCCAGATCTTGGATAGGATCTTAGTGTGGTGAACAGAATGAGGCAGTGAGGATAAGGAACAGGTACAGACCTTCATCCTGCCAAGCCCTGGGCTCCAGAGTTTGGAGCCTTTAGTAAGCAATTTTGTCTGTCAACAGTCTTAGGGAGAGACTCGTTTTAAATGTCCCCAAGCCTAGTGGTATTCAAGTACAGGCCAGGACCATCAAGTAAATAGGCGTGTGTTTAATGAGAAACTCTGAGGCATGCACTTCAGGAATCCTAAGGGGCAAGAGTGACTTTCCATGCCATCCTCATCCTCTGTGTCTATTCAGGTTCGATATTGCAACTCCCTGGATGAGGAAGAGAAACGGGAACTGAAGCTCTTCAGCAACCAGAGGAAACGTGAAAACTTGGGCCGAGGGAATGTCAGGCCCTTCCCAGTCACCATGACAGGAGCTATTTGTGAACAGGTGAGTGTGGATTCCAAAGCATGAAGATGGCTTGCTGTGGCCCACTTCCACTCAGTCATTCACTCCACAGTCACTTTATTGAATGCCTCCTTTGGGCCAGGCATTCTTCTGGGCTGGGATATGCAGCAGTGAACAAAATATTAAAAGCTTGATCTTGCTCTTGTCAGGAATAAAGTCAGGCAATAACATAAATAGACAAGATAGAAAAGAATACAGCAGGGAAAGGAGTTAGGAAGTGCTGGGCATGTGGAGAGGTTGCAGTTTTCATAAAGTGGCCTGGAAGTTCCCCCTCACCCCTCTTAGAAGGTGGCTTCTGAGCAAAGACAACAAGAACTGAGAGTGAAGCATGCAGGCCTTGGGGGAGGGGCCACAGGGCAGAGGGTACAGACAGCTCAAAGGCCTACTGAGGCAGCAGCATTTCTGTCATGTTCCATGAGTGGCCAGTTAGCCAATGTGGCAGGGCAAAGGCATAAAGGAGGAGAATGACAGAGGGCCAGGTCCTGGAGATTTGTGTATCTATTAAAAAGAGTCAAGCCGAGGAATGACATATGTTGGATTTCTATTTTAAAATGAGTCCTTTAGAAAATGGAGTTTGCCTGGACCACAGGTCAGCCTCCTTCTCACAATCATCCCAGGACCAGTGACATTTAAAGGGTGGTAAATGATGGTCGCCTTGGTTTCAGGGTTCTTTGGCAATGTGCATGAAGCCTCCTGCATTCTCCCTAAAACCTCCCTGGGTTAAAAGTTTAGATTTGTTTTTTCTCCTGCTCTCCTGAGTGGTCAGGGCATGGCAAAGGAAGGTTTTAAAGAAGGCAGGGTGGTGGGAATCCAGCCTGCCTGCATTCATCCTGCCTTCCTCTCAGATGCCAAAAGCCTCCCAATGCTGAATGTCATATTCCACACTTCACTTAGCCCTGCTGCTTTTTGTACAGGCTCACCTAACTACTTAAACTCTAGAGAGACCCATTCACATGCCAAAGATATGTGAGCTGGGTCTGTGAAGAAAAAGTGAGAATAATACCTTAGGAGAGTGGATGCCATTTGGGTTTTGTTTGTTTTTTTATTTCAGAGGGATAGAGTAAGAAGGTTCACATGGATGGATTGGAGACTCTACTTAATAGGGAAGCCAAAGGACCAGAGATTTGGTTGTGGGGTCTTCATCCTTAGGACCCACCCTTGAGATGCACATGGTCAGTTGTTAAAGTGTGGGATTCAATGTGCTCAGTTTGGAACCTCCATCACTCTCAGATCTTTCTTCTGGAGCCAGCCCAGCCAGGCTCACCTAAGGTAGAAAGAAGGTTGGGCATTGTATGGCCAGATGTTGAAAGTAGTATAGAATAGTGACAAGAGCCTGAAGGCAGAAAGCCCTAAGTTTGACATATGTTTCTCCCAGATAATCTTGGCCATGTTACTTCTCCTCAGTTTTGTCATCTGCAAAATGGAGATAAAAAATGCCTACATCACAGTTATGTTGAGGATTAAATGGGATTCTGTATTGTTAAAGTAATCAAACAAGGAGCCCATTACTCTGAGATGGCTCTAATACTTTGTATGGAAGCCTACATAAGCAAACCAAAACCTAAGCCAGAAGCAATGTACTGGAATCCTGGAAAATGAAACTTAAGAACAATCAGACACAAACACCAACTTGGCTTTCCCAAATATGGCAACCACTTAAGTTATAGCCAATCAAATCATATCCTTGCTTTGCTTCCACCTCTTCTCTGTAAGAACCTCTCCCTGGGCTCCATTTGGTGGAATTCTAACCAACTTCAGTTTGATGCTACTCAATTTGATTCAATATTTGCCCAAGTTAACTCCTGAAATTTTTAATGTACCTCAGTTTTATCTGTCAACAGTATACTATCCAGTTCTACTAATGTTAAAAAAGGAAAGTGTAGTATTTTTTGTAACATAATGTCTTTCTTTTGTCTAGTCAGTCACATGAATGAGCTTCCAGAGACTGTTGAGATCTTTACTTCTTTTTCTTTAAAGCATTTCAACCCATACAAAGTCCATGATGTAGGAAAGGTTTGGAGGTAGCTTTTCTACTCTCTAGACATTGTCCCTAGAGCTTAGCCCCTCATGTGGGGCTGTGAACCTCATGGCAGTGCCATGGTCAGCAGAGAGCCTTCTTCTGGACCTACTGCTTCATACTTTATTCCTCCCTCAAAGACCCTCAGACCATATTGGGTTTATCCCAACACAAGCTATAAGCATGGTTTATCAGGGATTCTGCCTTGTTCCTTTCTGTATGGGGAAGGAACTTTGGAACGTGAATGGGAAGGTAGGGGAGGGAGAGAGAAGAAGCCCTTTCCAAAGTTAGGTCTTAGAAGTGGTGCCTTTTCAATAAAGACTATGTAAAAAGATGTTAGAGGAAGCAGACTAAAAGCATGCCAGAAAGACTTTCAGAGAAATAGTTAAAGGTGGGTATATTTTAATGAACCCACTCCCCTATCATCTTACAGTCCCCTCTCCCCACCCTCCACCTCCACAGCCTAATCCTCCTGGTGTTAAACTTGGCTGTGCTTCTGGATGGCGTTTGGAGGATCTAAAAGATAATGAGACCTTCACTCTGTGTAAGTTTGCCTCCGACCTGCAAGCGTTTTCCTTTCTTTCGCACCTTTGTGAGTTCTTATTTTCTCACTTTATCTTCATCTTAACTTGGTGGCCCTACTAAAGGAAAATGGGGGGGAGGGCACATATGTAAAGCAGGTAGCACAGGGACTAGTCGGAAGATAAGTACTCAATAGTTGACTGTTGATAGAGCTGGTGGTCGTTTATCACCTGTACATGGTACTGAGAGATGGGGGCCAGTGTTCATATGGATGTTTCCATTTGCCTCATAGTGTGGCGGCCAGATTAACGGCGGGGACATTGCCGTGTTTGCATCACGTGCTGGCCATGGTGTTTGCTGGCATCCACCCTGCTTCATATGCACTGTCTGCAACGAGCTTCTGGTGGATTTGATCTACTTCTACCAGGATGGAAAGATATATTGTGGCAGGCACCATGCGGAGTGCCTGAAACCACGCTGTGCAGCCTGTGACGAGGTCAGTGCACTATCCTTGGGTCTTGCAGCCCTGCCCCTCAGCCCTCTGTTGCATAACCAACATATCATTTAGTGGCTTCCTACACAGAAGAAAACCACAGGCCACTTCACCTTCTTATATTAACCCTTTCCAGAGAGAAGCCCGCCCCTTCCTGATTGTTAGCATGTCACAGGGTATGGCTGGCTTTACTGAACACGGCAGTGTCATGGGCATTCGGTGGAAAGGCAGTTAGTTTCTGTAGCTGAGGAAACTCCTTGGCATTGGTCAGTTCAGAACGCTTAAAGGAAAATAAAAAAGAAAAGAAAAGAAAACAAACAAACCAGCATTGTGCAGCTTTAGACTTCAGCCCAAATCCCAGGGAGTTATCATCAGTAACTATGTCCCACTTATATCATAATTAGTTCTGTTTTCTTAGCTTCACTGGGACAGATTAGTTTGAGAAGAGAACTGGTAATATTATTTAATTTTCCCACAATTTACCAAAGCTCTGGTAAGGATTCAGGAGGCAGAGGGTTACTCCATTTGGATGCCTCTGCTCCATACTCTTAAGAGGAACTTGAATTTGCTACCCAAAATAAGAAAGCAGACAGGAGCCCAAGGCCCAGACCTGGTGCTTTCTCCCACCAGAAGCACAGCCAGGTATGAACTGTAAACTGGAAGAACAGAAAACCTGGTTTAGCTTTAAAAGTTTGGAGCTTATAGCTCAATAAAAACATTTTTAATGGTTTAGAGCAAAAAGGAGAATGTACTAAAGCTAACCACTTTTATGGGAATTATTTGGGGAAAGATCTTGGACAGGGTTTTCGTCCTGCACAGAGTAGAGTTTTGGTTCTACCTGACCTAAAAACAAAAATGTGGGACTATATAAACAACACTTCATTTTTTTGCCAGAGTTCATGTGGGTGTTTCTTCCTTATAAAATGCCTATGAAAGACGCAATCTTCTAGAAGGAAGTCACTCAACCTTAACTAATTTGGATTCTTATGCTAATGGTAATGTTCCAGAGAGACCCTCTAGACAAGTAGTTGGATAACAGATTTCAGGTCCAGCTCTGTAATTCTAGGCAGCAACTTTACCTTCATGCCTCAGTTTCCACATCTGAAAATGAGTGCTCATGATACAACATTGTTATTTAATGGCAAGGAGAATATGATGATTTAAGTGCTTTGAAATTATTGTTTATTGAGATATAATTCACATAAGGTTTGACCTTTTAAGGTATATATATTCAGTGATTTTTAATATATTCACAGAGTTATGCACTCATCACTACCTAATCCCTGATCATTTGCATCACCCTCAAAAGAAACTCTTACCTTTTAGCAGAAACTTCCCTTTTCCCCCTTTGCCCAGCCCCTGGCAACCACTAATCTAGTCTCAGTCTCTATAGATTTACATATTCTGGACATTTCATATAAATGGAATAATGAAATATGTGACCTTTGCATCTGGCTTCTTTCACTCAGCATGATATGTTCAAGGTTAATACATGTTGTTGCATATATCAGTACTTTATTTCTTTCCATGGCTGAATAATATACAATTGTATGTATCTATCACATTTTATTTAACCATTTTTCAATTGATGGACATTTAAGTTTTTTCTACTTTTTAACTATTATGAATGATGCTGCTACAAACATTCATATACAAGTTTTTGGGTGAACATATATTTTTAGTTCTCTTGAGTGTATACCTAGGAGTGGAATTGCTGGATGATATGAAAATTCTGTTTAATTTTTTGAAGGAATCCCAACTTCCTTCCACAACAGCTACACTATTTTTTAAGTGTATTTTATGGATTATGTTGTTACAGTAGTCCCAATTTTTTTCCCTTTGCTCCCTTCCTCCCAGTACCCCTCTTCCCTCCAGCAATCCCACCCCACTTAGTTCATGTCCATGGGTCGTGCATATAAATTCTTTGGCTTCACTCTTTCCTATACTATTTTTAACTTCTCCCGTCTATTTTGTACCAACCAATTATGCTTCTTAATCCCTGCACCATTTTCCTATTTCTCCCCCTTCCACCTCCAGCTTATACCCCTCCAAATCATCCCCATACCTATGCTTAGTTGGATTTTGTTTTTATTTTTTAGATTCAGTTGTTGATAGTTGTGAGTTTGTTGTCATTTTAATGTTCATAATTTTGATCTTCTTTTTCTTAAGTCCCTTTGACATTTCATATAAAAATGGCTTGGTGATGATGAACTTCTTTAGCTTTACCTGGCTGGGAAGCACTTCATCTGCCCTTCCATTATAAGTGATAGCTTTGCTGGATAGAGGAATCTTGGGTCCTTGCTTTTCATCACATTAAATACTTCTTGCCAGTCCCTACTTGTCTCCAAAGTTTCTTTTGAGAAATTAGCTGATAGTCTTATAGGCACCCCTTTGTAGGTAACTCTCTGTTTTTCTCTTGCCGCTCTTAAAATTCTCTCTTTATCTTTAACCTTTGGTATTTTAATGATGATATGTCTTGGTGTGGTCCTCATTGGGGCTAGCTTGTTTGAGACTCTCTGTGCTTCCTGGACTTATATGCCTATTTCCTTTGCTAGATTTGGGGAGTTTTTCTTCATTATTTTTTCACATAAGCTTTCAATTTCTTGCTCTTCCTTTTCTCCTTCTGGCACCTCCATGATTCAAATGTTGGGATGTTTAAAGTTTTCCCAGAGGTTCCTAAGCCTCTCCTCATTTTTTTCAGTTGTTGTTTCCTCATTCTGTACTGGTTGACTGCTCTTTTCTTCCTTATGTTTCAAATCATTGATTTGAACCCCAGTTTCCATTCCCTTTACCATCAGTTTTCTGTGGATTTTCCTTTGTTTCATTTAGCATAGCCTTCACTTCTTGCCTTATGCATCTGTTGTACTCGAGGGTATCTGTCAAGCCTGTGAGCATCTTTATCACCAGTGTTTTGAACTCTGCATATGTTACGTTGTCTATCTCCTTATTTGTTAGGTTGGCTATCCCCTTGTCACTTAGCTCTCCCACTGGAACCTTGTTTCATTCCCTCTTTTGGGCCATACTTCTCTGTCTCCTCATCTTGACAGGCTCCTCTGTTTGTTTGCCTCTGTGTCTTAGGCAGAGCTGTCACACCTGTTACACTGTAAGGGGTGGAGCCTTAGGTATTCATCAGTACAGGGCAGCCTGCTTCACCATGTTGCGGCACTGTATGTGGGGGAGGGGTCTGAGAGGGAACAATGCTGCTTGTTCAGCACTGGCCCCTTTTCCAGGCACTTCTCCCACTTCCATATGGGACTGGTGATTCTCTAGCTATTGCCCTGGCCGTCATTCCCAGAGTGGGTCTGTGGACATTCTAGGACTGTGAAGGCCCTTTACACAAGCAGACTCTACTGAGAGACCATCAGTTTCTTCCTCAGCCCCAACCCCCACTGGTTTGCTCAGTCAGAAGCAATGGGGCTTTATTTTCCCCAGCACTGGAACTGTGACCTGCGATGTCTGGTCTGGGGCTGGAAGCACTCCCCAGGTGTCCCTCCCTAGTTTTTAAAAAGTCTGACTGTGCTTTATGCCAGCCTGCCACTGCCGCCGCTGCTGCCGCCACCACACCACGTTCTATCCTCCCCGACTCCGCCCCTCCTACCTGTCTGGATGAGCATTTCTTCTTTATATCTTTGTTTGTTGGACTTCCATGCAGCTCAGTTTTCTGGAACTTCTGGTTTTCTCTAGTTTTGAGGTAGTTGTATTCCTTCTTAGTTGTGGAGGGAGACCCAGCATGTCTGTCTAGGCCTCCATCTTGGCTGGAAGTCCAGCTACACCATTTTATATTCCCACAATAAATGAAGATTCCAGTTTCTCCACATTCTCCTTAACACTTCTCGACTGTCTTTTTGACTAGTCATGTTAGTCAGTGAAAAGTGGTTTTGATTTGCACATCCTTAATGGCTAATAATATTGAGCATCTTTTCACGTGTTTATTGGCTGTTTGTATATTTTTCTTTTTTGAAGAAATATCTATTCAAATCCTTGGCCCATTTCTTCAGTTGGGTGATTTTTCTTTTCATAGTGGAATTTTAACTGTTGTTTATATATTCTGGGTACTAGTTCCTTATCAGACACTTGAGGTGCAAGTATATTCTTCCATTCTGTGATAATATTTTCACTTTCTTGATGGAATGCAAAAGTGTTTAATTTGTATGAAGTCCAATTTATTTATTTATTTCTTCTGTTGCTTATCCTTTTCGTGTGTCATATCAAAGAAACCATTGCCTAGCCCAAGGTCATGAAAATTTACACCTGTGTTTTTTCTTCATAGCATTTTATAGTTTTTGGCTCTTTAAGTCGTTGATCCCCTTTGAGTTCCTTTAATGTATGGTGTGAGATAGGTGTTCTGATTCATTCTTTTGCATCTGGCCATCCAGTTGTCTCAGCACCATTCATTGAAGAGACTTTTCTTTTCTCATTGAATGTCCTTGACACTCTTGTTGATAATCGATTGGCCATAAATGTTTGGGTTTATTTCTGTACTTTCAATTCCCATCTGTTGATTTAGATGTCTAGTATTATACCTGTACCACACTACCTTGATTACTGTAGCTTATAGTAAGCTTCTAAATCTATGCTTTTAAATTTTATTTTTTATTATTTTTTTAATGTGTTTTATTGCTTATAATATTACATTTGTCCCAATTTCCCTTCCCTCTGCTGCCCTCCACCTTGTGGTCCCCCTCCCTCCAGTTGTCCCCCACTTTTAGACCATGTCCATTAGTTGTGCATATAGTTCTTCTCAACCTCTCTCTGTCTATTCCATTCCCTCCTACCATGATCCTTAATTCCTATATCATCTCCCTCCCTCTCCCCATTCCCCCTCCCTGTTGACCTCCCCCCAATATGTTCCCCGTACCTATAGTTCTTTTTCCACTCTCGTTGCCTGTTTAGTTCACCTTTGTTTCAATTCCCTAGCTTCTGTTGTTTCTTGTGATGCAGTTTTCATTTTAGATTTCATAGTTTTGATCCTCCTTTTTCTAAACCAGTCCCTTTAACATCTCATATAACAGTGGTTTGGATCTAATGAACTCTTTCAGTTTTATTTTGTCCTGGAAACACTTTCTCTGCCCTTCTATTCTGAATGACAATTTCGCTGGATAGAGTATTCGTGGTTGTAGGTTTTGGATTTTCATTACTTTGAATATTTCTTGCCAGTCCCTTCTTGCCTGCAGGGTCTCCCTTGAGAAGTCAGCTGATAGTCTAATTGGGACCCCTTTGTACATGATTCTTTTCTTCTCTCTTGCTGCTTTTAAGATTCTCTCTTTATCTTTAATTTTTGACATTTTGATTATAATGTGTCTTGGAGTGGTTCTCCGTGGGTCCAGTTTTTTTGGAACTCTCTGTGCTTCCTGGACCTGTAAATCTATTTCCTTCCCCAAGTTTGGGAAGTTCTCCTTTATTATATTTTCACTCAATTTTTCAAGTTCTAGTTCGTCTTCTTCACTCTCTGGCAAGCCAGTGATTCTTATGTTGGGCCTTTTATAGCTGTCCCAGAGGTTTCTGATCCTCTCATCGTTGCTTCCCGTTCCTTCTCTATATTCTGGTTTGTTGAGATGAACTCTGGATTTTTTTTCCTCACAATCTGTCTCGTATGTGGTTTTGTTGCTTTCGTTATGAGTGTTTTTCGCTTCTTTCTCATCTTTTTCCAGATCTTTTGTGAATTCTGTAAGCCACCTGATAACAATGGCCCTGAACTGAGCCTCTGACAGGTTTCTTATTTGTTCATCTGTCAGATTCCTCATCTGTTGCCTGGTGAGTTGTGCCACCGGGATTTCTATAGTTGTCTGCCTCATTTTGACAGATGCGTTTTATTTTCTTGGGCCAGCTATAGGGGGCTGTGCCTGTGTACTCGTCACGACCCAGCGACCGGCGCCGTTCCGCAACCTTTCTCGCTGCACTGTGGTGCTTTGTCGTCACAACCCAGCGACAGGCGCCTGTCCACAACCTATTTCGCAGCCCCGTGGCGCTTTCTTTGGGGGCGGGGGTCCAAGATGGATTCACACAGTTATTCCGCTAGGAGACCGGGATCCGTCCACCCACCCCCCTGGGCCTCACTGTTCAAGGCGATGTGGTGGCTGCTTTCCCCAGCGTTGGGGTTGCAAGCTGCCGGTGGTTCGACTGCAGCCGGGATTGTTCTCCCTGCCGCTGGGATTGTTCTCCCTGCCGCTGTCCGTGGTGCGACCGCAAACAGCACCGCCCCCTTTCTCTCGTCCTACCTGCCCAAAGGGCGCCGCTGGTTTATAACTTCATACATTGGGCTTCCGTGTAGCTTTATTTTCTGGAATTTCTAGTTATCTTTTGTTTTGAAGTAGTTGTAATCCTCTTTAGTTGTAGAGGGAGACCGAGCGTGTCCGTCTAAGCCTCCATCTTGGCCGGAAGCCTATGCTTTTAAATTTTAAATACTCTCTACTAAAGGTCAAACACACAAATGCTTCTGAGGGCTAGCCAATAGTGTACATGATGGTGGCTCATGTAAGGCAATAGTGAGTGGTGAAGAGTATGACAAAATTGGAGAACTCACCACCCATCTGAGAGCAGCAGCCTCTCCTCAGCTTGACTACTGTGGCCACACAGAAATGTATACTGAGTGTTGCCAAATATATATTTGAAAGAGAAACCAGGATTACAGGTGTTTATATGACATTTCCCATTTTTTAAAAAATTGTATATAGGCCAAATAAAACAGATATGTGTGTTCAAAATGCCCATGAGCTGTCGGTTTTTTGTCCTCCTTTATATTCTTCATAGTAGAACATTCTTTCTCTTATTAAAATGTGGTGAAATAAGTTACTGGCCAGGCCAGAAACCATGTTTAATTGTACTTTAGGCAAATCCAAATGTGGGAGCTGATTTAGATATAAAATAAACATATACATATCAAATTTCATTTAATAATTTGTGGGTGGGACCTGCTTTCCCACCCTTCTAGTGTGGGGCCCCTAGCTTTTCTCATTTAAAGAGCATTCTCATGGCTGGTCCCTAACCATCTGGCTTTCCATCTCCAGATCATCTTTGCTGACGAATGCACTGAAGCTGAGGGGCGACACTGGCACATGAAACACTTTTGCTGCTTTGAGTGTGAGACAGTGCTGGGCGGCCAGCGCTACATCATGAAGGAGGGAAGACCCTACTGTTGCCACTGCTTCGAGTCCTTGTATGCAGAATATTGTGACACCTGTGCCCAGCACATAGGTGAGGCAATGCTTGGGGCTTAGCTTGGTCCTACTGGAACTGGACTCCAATTGTGTCTGGTGTAGTTGTAATCTCTTTGATTGCAAATGATAGAAACCCAACTCATACTAGCTCAAGTGAAAAAGGGAATGTCTTGGCCTATATTACTAGAAAGGCCAAGGAGTGTTGGCTTCCGGTAGGAATATACCAAGGGTTCAAACAAAGTCTGTTTTATTTTTTCTTGTGTCTCAGTTCAGCTTGTCTTCTATTAGCATCATTTGAGAGCAAGCTATCTTCACATGGTGGTCAAGATGACCCTCCAATTATACAGCCTTAGCACTTGTATTCTATGAAGGAGTGGGGTTCTGTCTCTTCCAGTATCCAGGTTCTCTATATAGGAACCCCATAGGCCCTGGTTTGGTCATATATTCTGCACTGGAAACAAGAGAATAAGGGATTCCTATTGGTCTTCCTGAGTCATAGACCCACCTCCAGTGTGGGGCTGTGTTATATACAGACCCAATACCAAGGGGACAGGGAGAGTTCTCAGAAGGAAAATATAAACAAATGTCTTCCACTGCCTCCCTGGAAAAATTCAGGGGTGAACAGGGAGGAACTGAAGCAGTACTCTTGGTAGGAAGGGATAGTCAACAAAACCAAATGGTTTCTGGAAAGCATGTCTTTAAAATAAACTTAACCCAGCCAAACACAAAGCAAGAGAACCTTAAATAGCTCATAAGATATAAACTCCCCAAATAAGTCGCAGATCTAAGATGGTGAAAATTATTTTCCCTTTGCAAATACTAACCAGTTTTTTCAACCCTCCAACACTGTTCCTGATCATGCTACATCTGTGGCTTCTTCATTCAACATGCCTATTCTGGCACCTTGAGAATGAGCCACCCTTTTAAAAGGAAAAATAGTTGGCAGTAATGAATGTCTGTGAGACCATCAGCCTGGTCTTCCTGTGTTTTGTGCAATCCCAAAAAATGTGTTCAGAAGCTGCCAGCTTCTTACCTATAGGGGGTAGATATAGAGATGGTTTGGGAGCCCATTTTGACCCACTTCAAAGATCTTTTCAGGAATAAAAAGAAGTGGCTTTGTTTCCCTGGTTTATCAGAAGTGATGTAGTCAAATGGAAAGTTAGCTAGCAATTGGAGGATTTTGTGTATTAATAAAAATCACAGCTTTGTGGACAAGGCACCTACACACGCTCCATGGTCCTTTGCTGTTGAACCTCCATCCCAAACTACCTGCTTCTGTGAGGCCTTTCCAGGCTGGAGGCCTTACAAGGCCCAAGGTTAAACATTGCTATGCCTACCTTTGTCCAGCAATATCCCCTTCTGTGGCCTTGAGCGATGCATGAATTCCATTTCCCCAACCCTTGAACACTTCACTCTCTCACAACCTGATGCCTAAACCAAAAATCCAGCAGCTTTCATTCTCACAAGGTCAAAACAGTCAAAGAGAGAAGCTTCATTTTGTTGTAAGAGTTGGACAGGTGCCTGGACTGTGAGGAAGGGCAGGGGTGGACACTGTCAGGAAGGCAGTGTGCCTTACCTACCCCACACTGCTCGCTGTGGATGCTGGGTCTGCAAGTAGGTGCTTACTCGAATGAGAGGGGCTGAGTGTACAGAAAACTTATAATAATGATACCCCCTTCTCATTAGTATTTCTATTTCTTTTGTACCTTTCCATTGAGACTGCAAAGCCTCTCCAGAAACTGCCACTTAGAATTTTTGCTTAGCGGTGTGGAAGAGAGAAAATTTGACTCTTAACCACAGCATGTACACTTCAGAAGGCTCCTGTTTTCTTCTTTCTTGCTTCCTCTAGCAATTTGAGAACAGTGATTGGTATTCCTTCTCCTTTCCTCTTAAATCCATAAAGAAGCACCTATGTTTTACCAGAAAACAGGACCTCTGTGGCCTGCAGAATGATCACTGCTGAAGTTCAAATGCTGCCCCCCTTTTTTTTGGCTCTAATCCACTTTTCAGTAAAACATAATTTCCTTCAACAGTGAAAGGGTGTGCTCTGTGTATCATACGTACCACAGTCTCTGGCTGCTTTGCTCTGACTATATTCTACAAATATTCCATATTTATATAGTTGCTCAGAGCAGACTCTGCATTAGGCAGCTGTTGCTAGGGCAACAGTAATTTTGCCTGTGCACAGCAAACAGTCCTATAAACAGACAGTGGCTTGTAGCAGCAGTAGACACATCTACCCTCAGAGAAGTACTTAAAGAGCTTAGAGAGGGGGGTGGGGGGAGTGGGGAGAACATTTAGATGTGGACCAGCAGAGCCTTTTTCCAGATGTTTAGAGTTCAGGAGCAGTTCAGAGCACCATCTGACGTCGCTGATGTTTATCAGGGACCATGTTCTGCTGCCTTCCGAGCCACTTGGTAACATCCCTCCTCCTCTACTCCCCACAGAGCCCAGCAGGCTAGGAGGCCTCTGGCCCCAAAACTAGGCCCCTGCTGAGTATCTGTGTATCTGAGCTTGTTTCCTTGTAGAAGCACCGAGAAGCAGCCCAGCTGAAGAACCTGGAGAAAGACAGGCCATAGTGCCTGAGACAAAGACTGGGGAGGCTGCACTGCTGGGGACCTGTGTGAGTAGGAGCTCACAGTAAAGACCCAGGACAGCTGGGATGTCAGCAGGAGCTCCCTGGAGGAGAGGAGAGAGGGAGAATGGAGGAAAGACCAAGCCAGCCTCAGTGTTCTCTCCTGGTCTGCATCCAGGCAGCAGCAAAAAGGGAGACAGGCATTAACTCCTAATAAAAACACAAGAAGAGCAGTCAGAATAGTTACAGGAACAGGCCCGACCATTATCTGCATATTAACTCAATTTATCCTCACAACAACCCTGTGGAGTAAGTACCACAATTATCCCTATTTCACTGTGGAGGAGACCAAGGCACAGAGATGAAGCCGCTTGCCCCGGGTCACACAGCCAGATAGCGGCAGAATCAAGATTTGAACCCAAGCTAATGGGCTTCAGCATCTTTACAATCAGCCGGAATGGCATGGCAGGGAGCTGGGATTTGAACCTGTGTTGGTCTGAGTCATGAAGCCTCACTCTCAACTGCTATAGAGTTCTGCCTCTGGGTGCTGCACACCCCTGCTTCCTGCCAGGAACCTGAGAGGAAGTGTGCAAGGAGCCACAGCTATAGGTCCACTGTCTCTAGCCCGCTCCAACCAGTTCTCACTCCTGCTGGAAATACTGTGCTGAATGAAAGTGAGTTGATTCAGTGTCCCTTTCCCCTTGGGGTGGCCTTCGTGGCTGCTCCTGTCCCTCTAAAAATCTCCTCTTACACGGTGGAATTTTACTGTGCTGTAAAAAAGAAATTTTTACCCTTTGCGAAAGTATGGATGGACCTTCAGAACATTATGCTAAGTGAAATAAGCCAGTCATAGAAAGACAAATACCATATGATTTCACTCATATGTGGACTCGAATGAACAAACTGAACAAGCAAAACAGAGACAGATTCATAGGTGGAGAGCAGATGACAGCTAGTGGGAGGTGGGAGTTAGGGAGTGGAGGGGTTGAGCAAAGAGCAAAAAGGACTCATGGACATGGACAACAGTGTGGTGATTGCTGGCGGGGAGGGTGCTAAAAGAGGACTAAATGTTAATGGAAAAAAATACAATAAAGATTAAATAAATAAATAAATAAATAAATAAATAAATAAATAAATCCTCGTCTTCCCTGAAGAAAAAATTCATTCTTAGTCCCTAGAGCCTGACTCCTAATGTCTCTCAACCCTGGGCTCCAGGGATGGAAAGATAAGTAGGGGAAACACAGACTGGGCCATGAGAGGCTGCTCTGCTGTTTGCCTTTGTTCTTGCCCCTATCTTTTTCTCTCTGTTTTTTGTTCACTGCCTCTCTGGACAGGTCTCTGAAAGTTATTCCTGGAAATAACTTTCCAGGACTCAGGATTCTCAATGACTAAAGGTGAAGGATCATGTTGGTACTGCCTTTCAGGAAAGATTTTCATCGGCAGATACCAGGAGCCCTGCACAGGTCCCCTTCCCTCCCACAGTAATTGTGGGAAGGCATTCTTAGCAGGCTGTGCCCATAGGATGGGGCCCCAATAGCTCCTGCCTTTCATTCTGCCAGTTTAAAAACTGCTATCAAAAGAGAGCCTCCCTGCATCACTATCTTAGCAATGGTCCCAGGTAACTCTTCTTGGCCTGGTGCAGGTCATATGCCCACACCTGAACCCGTCACTGGCCTGGGAGATGCGTTTTTTTTTTTACTGTCCAATGCTGGGTCCAGGTGTAGCTTAAGCCTCGCCCAAAGCTCCTGGGCCAGGGGTGGCAGAGAGATGGTACCCTTCTGAGAGATTAAGTCCCATAACTAGAAGGCAGAAGGGACCCTGAGAAGCAAATGCAGCGGGGTCTGTTGGAGCTTCTCTCATACAGGTGTAATGAGAGTAGATAAACCATGCAGAGCCTTGGCATGGGATGAAATGTGTTTCTCCCCTTTCCTGAAGAAGTTAAGTAAAGGACGTGGATACTTATGAAGGGGCAATGTATTTGACAAACCATATCCAACCTTTTGCTCAACCAAGAACTGAAATCCATGTTTTTTTTTCTTTTCCACTGAGCTACAGTGATTATCCTTTGAATGGGATATACTGGTGGTAGGACTCAGTTCTTCCATCTATTCAACATATGAAGAGTCCCTACAATGCAGCAGGCCATGTTCCTGGGGATGCCAAAGAAACTCAATGACCTTGTCCTCATAGAGCTTCACTTTTAGTGGGAGAGAACTAATCAACAGGATACACATACTCATATATAGCAGTCCAATGTCCAGTGATATTAATGCTATAAATAAAAATGCAACAGGTGTGGATGGAGAATGATGGGGTGTTAGTAGGATGGATGGGACAACTTCTCAAAAGAGTTGACTTTTGAGCAGACCCCTAAGTAGAGTGAAGGAGGCAATATCAATGTCATGGTGAGGAGCAAGACTTCCTGGGCACAGATCTCATCTGTGATTTCCAGCTGTTTTACATTAGGCAAGTTATTTAACCCCTGTGCCACTGTTTTCTCATTTGAAAAATGGAAATAATATAAGGAACCTCCCTCGTACAGTGGAGGGGTTAAGTGACTTTACATATATGCAAAGTATTTTTTGATACATTGGTATCATTATTGCTATTTGTCTGAAGGAGTGTGTCCCAGGCAGAAGGATTCATGGGCAGGCGATTTTGATCTAGTTTCTCTACTTAGAGCAAATGAGTTAAGAATGAGCTGACTAGTACAGCAAGGAGGTGCTCATAATAGGACACAAATATCATTTCCTTGGGGGCTCGATCACTGATGTAATGACATTGTATTCTGCTACACCTGGAACCCTAAGCCACACCAGCAGACTGTATGTTTCACAATGTAATACAATAATCTGAGCAGTCCGTCAGCCTCTTCCATGTGTCTTCTTTCCTTAGGGATTGACCAAGGCCAAATGACCTATGATGGCCAGCACTGGCATGCCACTGAGACCTGCTTCTGCTGTGCTCACTGCAAGAAATCCCTCCTTGGGCGGCCATTTCTTCCAAAACAAGGTCAGATATTCTGCTCACGGGCCTGCAGTGCTGGGGAGGACCCCAACGGCTCGGACTCATCTGACTCAGCCTTCCAGAACGCCAGGGCCAAGGAGTCCCGGCGCAGCGCCAAAATCGGCAAGAACAAGGGCAAGACAGAGGAGCCTGTACTGAACCAGCACAGCCAGCTGCAGGTGGGTTCCAATCGGCTGTCCACTGACGTGGATCCCCTGTCACTGCAGATGGACCTGCTCAGCCTGGCCAGCCAGACACCCAGCCTCAACCGGGACCCCATCTGGAGGAGCCGGGATGAGCCCTACCATTACGGAAACAAGATGGAGCAGAACCAGCCCCAGAGTCCCCTGCAGCTACTCAGCCAGTGCAATATCAGAACTTCCTATAGCCCAGGAGGGCAAGGCTCTGGGGCCCAGCCTGACATGTGGGCCAAGCACTTCAGCAACCCCAAAAGGAGCTCGTCCTTAGCCCTGAAGGGACATGGTGGGAGTTTCATCAAGGAATGCCGAGAGGACTACTACCCAGGCAGGCTGAGATCCCAGGAGAGCTACAGCGATATGTCCAGTCAGAGCTTTAGTGAAACTCGAGGCAGCATCCAAGTCCCCAAATATGAGGAAGAGGAGCAAGGGGGCATATCCACTCAGCAGTGTCGTACTCATCATCCACTCAGTTCCCTGAAATACACTGAGGATATGACGCCCACAGAGCAGACCCCTCGGGGCTCCATGGAATCTCTGGCCCTGTCTAATGCAACCGGTAGGTTCTGTCCATCCAGTAGTCAGACAATGTGGGGTGGTATTGGGTGACCTGATGCTGAGCCTCAGGGTTTTCATGTTGTTCCTGCCACATGCCCTCCAACAGGTCACTGGGGAAGGTGCACCCAAGCACCAGATGGCTTCTTTGATTGGATTCCCTATATGCAGAGCCTGAGGCAGTCATTTAGATACCTGTGAAGTGTTGAGGAATTGCTTCCAGGACGGAGTAGGGGGAGGAGCCAAGTTAAGGATGCAGTCTGGACAGAAGCGCAGCTTCAGCCCAACCCTACAAGGGGCTCTGGAAGATGTTACCCTACACAGTTGGTTCTCTCTTGTGAAAAATGGGCTGATGTTTGGCACCATCATTCAGTCAATCATTGTCTTTGGGCTGCTGGTGAGCAACTGGGGGACAAGGCGGTGGATATGGAGATGGGGCAAGGCAGCTCCTGTCAGCCAAAGGCAATGTTCAGGAGAAGGGGGCAGCTGTGAGCCGGAGGCAATGCTCACAAAGCCAGGTGCTGCCTGGGGCACCAACGCATCTATACCTTCCAAAGCTGTTCCGAGCCCCAGTATCTCATTAGGAAGCTGGTCTTAATATGCAGATAAAGACAAAGGAGAGAAATAATTAGAATCTGATGTCCACCCTCTCCAGTCAAGTTGTCTAGCTGATTTGTGTGCATATGAAGACATAGATGTTCTCTAGGACGGCACTACTCAAAGAGTCTTCTGAGGATCAGGGCTGGCTTCAGTCCCCAGTGAGATGACTATTGAATGGACAATGTTTAGGGACTCTTAGAGCAATTGGACAATAGCCAAGTGCATGTTTGTTTGGGTCCATTTATTTGTCCAGGTACAGAATAGCGATGGTGTTGTAGAACCCATGGGTGAGTGGTATGCGGCATTGCTAAGGATCAGGAAGGCACATATCAGCCCACAATGGATTAAAAATAAACTGATCCTTCACCAAGGATAGCTTCCGAATACTGCTCTAAGATGCACTAAGTGTATCTGCCCCTCATGACTGGACCCCTGAAGAGGGAGGCCACCTCTACCCCGTACAACAGGAATCCCATAGTCAAATGTGTCTGGGTGGAGATTGTGATAAAGTAGTGCCTGTCAGGCCCATTTGGAGGGGACAGCCATTCTCACCTCCAGCTGCTTGTTGCCACTTACAGGGTTATTCATTAACCGTGTGCCAAACATTGTTCTAAGCACTTTATACATATTAATTCAGTTAAATCATCACAAGCTTATGAAAGAGGAAGACTATAAAATTCCCATATCATAGTTGAAGCAACTGAAGCACAGAGACTGAAAAACATGACCCAGCTTTTAAAGGGTGGAGGAGGGATCTGAACCTATGCATATGACCCCAAAGCAATGCTCTTAATCACACCAGGCTACAACCTAATATGAATCCATGTTGTCAGATCTCCCACTTGTTTCAGACAAGTTTAAGAAATCTCTGTAAACTCTAACAAGCAGAACATGCCTCTGAGTTGCAGGATGTCTATACAGTGTGTTTTTAACTATCATCCCCCTCAAATACTTTCACATGTGTTCTCATTGTGGTATAGGACAAACACCAGAAATCCTTTATCCCCATGTTTCAGATGAAAATAAAATGAGGCCTTGGTGACTAAGCACCTTGTCTAGCAATTAGTGCAGAGTGATGACTCTCTGGCTTCCAGCCCAGTTTGCACTATTCTCGAAAGATTTATGCACTATAATTATTTAAGAGGCCAGGAAATAAATAATTCAGCCTCTGAAACGGTTTCTCAAAGCTAGACCACCTGCATTAGAATCATTGGCTGCTTGATTCAAACATAGGCTCCAGGGCCTCCCCCAAGATCCCCTGCCTCAGGCCCGATAGAGGTGGGGCCCAGGAACCTGCATTTCAACCACCTCCCTGCAAGTGCTGTCTGAGAACTGTTGTTACTGGGTTTTATCTTCTGATTTTTTGTTTTTTGTTTTTTGTTATGTACTCACAGTGTGACTTATGAAGAAATTAGGATATCTGGGGGTTGGGGAATGTTGGAAAGGCCACGTGGGTACATTTGAAGAACATATAGTCTCTGATCTTAAACAGGAGGCAGGGACTTTATCCTCATGATTTTCTATGGCTCCTTGGGCAAAGCAACTAACGCCCCTCCGCCTCTGAGATTTTTGGAAAGCAGTGTGAGTCATGTCTGATATAGCTGAGAACAATTCCTCAGAGCAGCACTGTCCAATGTGGACACTAGCCACATGTGACTGTTGAAATTTGAATTAATGAAATTAGAATTTCAGGCCATCAGCTGCACTTGCCACATTTTAAGTGCTTAAAAGCAATGAACTGAATTTCAAATTTTGTTTATTTTTAATCAATTTAAGTTTCAATAGCAACATGTACCTAGCAGCTACCCTGCTGTATAGCACAGATGAGGGAAGTGAGCTGTTAGGATGGGCCTGATATTAACCCCATCCTTAGTCTCTTTGGAAGTTCTCACAGGAGTGCTGGTTTTCCAGATTCTCAATTAACTGATGGTTTGGAGAACCAGTTATGGAGTCACTCCCTAGCTTGAAGTTAAGCGCTCATCCTCTAGGAGTTATGTAACCTTGAATAAATCACTTCAATTCTGTTAGGTTTCATTTCTTCATCCAAGAAATGTTGTTGGGTTTTTGTGAGAATTAAATGAGAATGCATTTAAACTTGTTAATATAGCTCTTGACACATATGGCCCTCTAAAGTTACCTGATACTTTTTATTATTATTATTTTTCTCTCATCTAAAGCATACTGGTGCATAATTATGGCCTCCAGGAATGTTTTAACTACTGACATCTCCTGGCATTCCCCAGCTGTGCAGGTTTGCATTTATGTTCAGGTTTGCAAATGCTCCCATGGGCTATCTTCTTCTTGACCAGCCTGAGAAAAGAACATGAGAAACAGAGAAGTAAAGAAATCCGTTCTGCGTTCCTCTGTTTCCATGGACCTGTGGGACACAAGAGCATAGAAGAAAGATTGTAGTTAATATTCGAAACACTGTTTTTTGCCATTTGTCACTGGAACAGACCCTAAAAAGCCTTTCACATCCAACACCTCACAGAGCATATGCCAAGGACACGGTGTTGACTAGACTTGGGAAGTCCATCTTTTCCTGCCGACCCTCACTGTTGCATTTAAATTTTGCTAGAAAACTCAAGTCATCTTTTGAGAAGGTAGTGTTCTGAACTGTCTGTGTATCTTTAAATCCTAGAATCTCAGTCTATGAGTAACAGACACGTGTCACAAAAGGCTTAGTCAAAGCACCTTGATCCTTTGGTGAAAGCTAGATTTCAGGATAATGGATTTTTCCCTCCATGGTCAACAACTTATTGAATAAGTCTGTAGTGTTTAATTTGGCATGAAGCACAAACTTTTTGTGGACACCATTTTTCTTAGAACAGATCCACAAAAACAGATCGCCCCAGTGGCTTGCCAGCCTCAGATGTGTGCTGCAGCACCTCCCAATTTGGTTAGAACTGGGAGTGTACCGTCCCTCCTTGGAAAACATAGTCCATCCCTTATACTCACGGGGAGTGAGTCAGCCATGCACAGTCACCATGTACACAAGCACCATGTGGAGCCTTGCACAAACTCTTTACCCTACCATTCCCTAAATGCAACTGTAGAGCAGCTAGCAGCCTGGATGATCACAGTATTCAAAATAGCAATAACAAGAACATCAACAACAACTACTATGATTGAGTGTTTATCACGCATTAGGTAGAGTTCTAAGCACCTTATGTGAACTAAGTCACAACATCCCCGTGAGGCAGACAGAGTTGTTAGGCCCATTTTACAGGTGACTTAAGTGAGACACAGGCCACAAAGGTGGGAAGTGGAGCAGAAGGATTCAAACATGGATATTCCAGCCCTAGACCTTGTGCCCTTAGCCATGATACCATAGCAGAGGTAAATGATGATGGTGACAATGACTGATGATAATCGTAATAGACCACTGACCATGACCTGACATGCTAATGACTTCGTGTATGACATCACTTGAAACCCTCCCAACAATCCTGTGAGATAAGTCAGATGAGTACACTGAAGTTCAAAGAAACTGTTACCTCCCATGGTCACCACTCTAGTATATATCCTCACAGGAAAGGTCATAATTGCAATCAGGAGAGTTGCACCATGACTTGATCTGAAGGGACAAGGACTCATTTTCCTGCAGCAGCCAGTTTGTTGATCTGTCTGTGTGGCTCTGGCAGGGATAGAGGGAAGCTTGAGAGCACAAGTGTTAAGTGAGAGCTGAACAGTAGGAAGCAAAGCTGGCAATCCCTGATGATGTACCCAGGTCAGAGACAGGAAAGACAAAGGAGACAAGTACCAGTCCATGGGCTGGCCCCAGGCAGGGGCCACTGATGGAGAGGAGACTAAGACCGTAGTGCAAGGTAGCATTAGGGTTCAAGTCACAAACTGGGGCCAGGTGTATAGTAAACTTGGAATTGGGACCAGTTGCTGTATGCAGAGGCCACACCACAGGAAAGTTGGAGACTTTCAGCTGATCCCTGGAGAAGGGCCCTGATGTGGAATGATGAGGATGGGAATGTGGCTATTCCTTAAGAATAGGAGTGGTAAGGAGTGGTTGGGTCAGGGAGAGCTGGCACCTGTAAGAACAGAATGCAGGCATGGATAGGAATGAGGGAAAGAGAAAGATGGTTTCTGTTCATTCATTCATTCATTCAGCCAGTCAGCGAATGTGACTTGAGTGCCTACTCTGTGAGTAACAGCAGAATGAATGAGTTAGAAATTAGACTTTCCAGTTTAACATCTATGTAACCTTGGACAACTAGCTTATCTATTCTGTGACTCGGTGTCCTCATCTTTGAAATGGAATGACAACAGTTCCTTGTAGGTTTGTTGTGGAAATTAAAAGAGTTAACCCATATAAAGAATTTAGGACACTGCCTAATACTCTCTAAGTGTTCAAGGAATATTAGCTGTTATTACTATAAGTTGATGCCACAGCCTGTGCAAAGTACTGTGGGTACAGTGCTGAGCCAAAGTACACATGGGTCTTGCCCTCCTGTACCTCATAGTCTGGTGGAGGTTAATAGAGAGTAACAATCTAATTGTATAATATAAAATTGCATCTGTGGTAAATGTGGGGCTAGGAGGACATACAAAGAGGGATATGGCTGAGTCAGGAAGGTCAGATATGACATCCTGAAAAAGTGATGCTTAAGGGATAAGGGAAGGAGCATTTCAGACAGCAAGAGCAGGATATGCAAAGGTCCCGTGGTAGCAAGTATAAAGAAGTGAAAGAGGATCCCATGGCTAATTGGAGCCCAGAGAGCAATAGACCGGGAAGAACAGCAGGTGGAGAAGCATTCAGGATATTTCTAGTGTTTGAGGTTTTTCACAATGGGAAGCCCTTGAAGTTTTAGCCTGAACAGGGAGGGGAAGTAGCATGATCAGATTTGCTTTCTTAAAAGATGGCTTCATCTGCCATGTGAGGTGTTGATTGGAAGAGGGCAAATGCCGATACAGG
Source organism: Furipterus horrens (assembly GCF_987537825.1). Lineage (NCBI taxonomy): Eukaryota > Metazoa > Chordata > Mammalia > Chiroptera > Furipteridae > Furipterus > Furipterus horrens. The sequence goes on from NW_028327177.1 coordinate 86,515,330, forward strand.
GAGACCCATTAGGAGGCCGTTCAAGACTGTGCAACTCACAGAAAAGGTGAAGATGGCAGTGTCCAAGGTGTTAACAGAGCAAAAGCTGAAATAAGAATCCTCTTATTTCGAGAGGAAATTCACAGAGGTTTCCAGTGTCCCTGGGGGAAGAATCCTGGGAGAAAAGAGAAGATGAATCTGAAAACATAGAAATGGATAAAAGTTTGCCTACTCTGTGATTTTTTGACCCAGGCCAGTATCCACTGAAAGTACATGTGTCATTGACTTGGATATGCAGAGACACAGCAGGAACAGAAGTCTGAAAGGGCCTGATGCCAACTTGGAACAGTGTTGCATTGTTGTGGCTGGTCCACACCTTTAACACACGTCACCTACATCCCTTGACAAGGGAAACTTGGTTGTGCAACACCCATTGAGATGCACTGATTTCTAGGGGTTGGGGGAGTTTTCCGCATTGCTGGCAAAGCGGAAAAGAATGAGAAAACAGCAGTGTAGGGATCTGGACCAGCTCACTTCACCAAGAATGTCTGAAATGGCTTTTAATCCTTGTAATGCAGAACATTTCTATATTTAATTGGGGTCAGGAACATTTCTCCTATTCTACTGCATAACTTGGATAACCATCCTCTAACTTAATTTCTTTCTTTAAACTGTTGGTTGAAGCCTCCTAGCTAACTAGCTCCCAGTACTTGAGTGGCCACATCTCCAACCTTCTTGTTCACTCCCTCCACTGGCAAAGGTGTGCAGCCCTGTCTGGTTTTACATATTTGAGAACCTCCCATTCACCTTGAGTCCTGTCAGTTGGCGCGAGGGCCAGCCTGGGAACTACTTTGCAAATGCATAAGTATTGTCTTTGTCCACTGGAGTTACAGAACTCTTGTTGGCAAGTGTCAGAATCCCAACTCCAACTTGCGCAAACAAATATGATATTTTGTAAATCAAGTAACTATAAAGTTCCCAGATTTTTGGTTCCAGGCCCAGCTGGTGCAGGCAAGGTCACCAGGACTGATGTCTTCAGGACTCAGCTTCTTGCTTCCTCCATGCAGGCTTCATTCTCAGAGAGGCTCTTCCCAGAGACAGCAGAAGTGGCTCTCCACAGGTCGCGGCTGACATTCCTTAGTGTGAGTGTGAACGGGAACCGCTCTTTCTTAACAGTGTCACCAAGAGTCTCAGAATAAAATCACATTTGCCTGACTTGGGTCACCTAACAATGGTTAAACTAACTTTGGCAGGAGTGGGGGGCTTGGAATGTTGCTCTTGTTGGCCAGGCCTCAGTCACATGCCCATCCTGGGAACCAAGCAGTGGGGTCAAGGCCAAAACAATCGCAGGGATTGAGAATGGAGAAGTGGGGGGAGAGGGGGTATTTCTCAAAGGGAAACCAAGGTATTATCTTCAAAGGAAGAGGGATTGTGCTGCAAGGAGGTAAAAACCACACATCTACTACTGAACTGTAGGTATTCCACCCATCTCTGGCTGACTCCCAGGACCAATTTCTTCCTCCAGAAGCCCCAGCATTTGAACTTGACATCAAGCATACACTATGTATGTTAGGCATGGATTTCTGGTCTTTGGGGCATGTTTCTGTGGTGACTTTAATGGAGGGATTTCAGGACAGCAAGGAGGTGTTTTGGAGGGTCAGGTTGGATAAATCCCAACTGTCTCCAGTCAGTGTTGAGGATGTGAATGAGGAATACCTTCTGACTGGTCCCACAGGGTAACTTCCTCTGTGTCCTCAAGGAAGCTGTGCCCTTTTGTGGCATTTCATGGCTCTGAGCCAGGCTCATGGAGCCAGAGTTTACAGCAGAGTGAAAATCATGGGAGAAGCTATTTGACAGTCATTTCTCTCCCTGAGTTCATTTCCTGGTGTGTGGGGAAGCAGAAGACACTCTCAGAACCAGGTGGGAGAGACAGAATACAGTGCATAGACAAGACGGAGTCCAACCCAGGTGGCTGTGCACTCCTGTCACTTGCCATGGTCTTGCTGACATTTTCTGGGTCTGGGGAAATTTTTCCAGTGTCCTGGTTTTTATTAGTCATTCGGGAGGCTTATTTATAACCTCCTTGGGCATGAGCAGTCATCTGTACCCAGAGTAAGTAACCATGGTTGCTGACAGAAGAGAAAAGATTGCTGATTTTATTCATTCTATTACTGAAAAGGCAACACTGGGAAAATGGGTCCAAGGTGGAGGCTGGTGGGTCATGGGCTCTTTAGACTGGTGAAAGATTATATAAAGTAGATTTTTAAAGAATGTATGTAAATTACTCTTAGAACCTTTGAATTTGGAGATCTTAAAAAAGGAAATGAGAGCACTCTTGACCACCTGAGAATGGCTTTGAAACTCGGGTTTTTATGAATTTTTAAAGAACATTGGCAGTTGGGAAAATGTAGAAGAGAAAAATTGAGAGAAAAGATGGAGGTAGGGAAAAACATATCCAAACTCTCACCACTTAACTAGTGTTAATATTTTGGTGTATTTTCAAGTTTTATTCTCTATATCCTGGCTAAAAAAAAAAAAAGTCTGCATTGTAAACATACTGAATATTTTCTCTCCTGAATTTCTTCATTTACATTCTATCATCAGCTTCTTTTCATAGCTTTTGTAACCATCATTTTAATGACTGCTATAATATTATTCAGTTGAATAGAAGTTACCACAGCTCTTGAACTGAACATTTAGGCAGTTTCCAAATTGATTTGTGTTTAAATCTTGATTTCCTTTGACTTCATCAACAAAATGTCATCTTTTTACTCTCTCTTTCCTTATAAACATAATCAAACCTTCTAAATATTTTGGCTCAGTGGCTATCAGGTCCTTGACCATCTCAACTTGGCCTTTTTGAAGATATCTTTAGCATCTCCTCCACAAAGTGTCCTGGTGGCATGTGAGGTCTGTCAGCGGTTTTCTGATAACCAGCACCTGTCTTAACCACCCCTCTTCAATCCACACATGAAATGTCTTGCAGAGCCCTGGAAAATTTATGATTAAAACCCCACATTCTAGTACGAGCCATCTGGAGCCAGCTTTTAGAGTGTATTTCTCCATGTAACCAGTCAACCTTCCACTCTATCAATTAGAATAATCCAAGGACCACCTACATTGTATTCATCTGGGATCCTTGTCAACAATGCAGATTCTTGGGTCCTGTCCCAGATTTACAAACAGAATCTCTCAGGTCTGAGACCTGGGAATTAGCATTCTAACAAGTGCCACCAGAGAACTCTTTAGCCCACTACTTCTAAGGACCACTGAGTAAGAGAAAGCTAAGGTCCTCACCTTATTTCCTGAGTGGTTACCATACTTAGCATCTCATCTATGGTTAGAACTTTCACGTCTCCTTGCTCTGAGTCCAGGCTCCTATTTAGACTAAAGAAAAATTAGATTATGCTTGTTCTGAAAAGCTCTGAAGATGTCCCTGATACCAAATAGCTCTTGGTATAGTAAATAGCATCTTATTGAGTTAAAAGCACTTTATCTGAAATATATGGTTGGTGTATTCCTTAGTCACATAGTATGGATTAAATATGAAAAAGGGTAATACTTGTCAAGTAGTTTTGGTATTGTCACTGTATGCATTAAAGAAAGTGGATAGCAAAACCCTTTAATCTTTAAATAGGGCGTATGTCAGTTCTGAATCAATGTAAAAATTAAAAGGCATGAAACCGAAGTTTCATAAGAATTTGAGGTTGGTTGGTGGGCTGCTTGTTTAATCCAGAATAATTTTCACCAGCTCTCAACTTTTTACCATCATTGCCTTGAGCACACAGGTAGCTGATTGTGTGTGTGTGTGTGTGTGTGCGCGAGCGCACACAAGCATGTGTGTTTTCCTAGCCCTGTTCCAGGCGTCTTCCAGCCTGCCCTTCCCAGATCAAAACCAGACCATGACACATTTCTGGGAGGAAGCTATCACAAATCAGCCTGTGCCAACAGGCAGGACACCATCTAGAAGATAAAGTCTTTGTCTTACAAAAAAGAAAAATTATTAAGAGCCTAGTGTTTTCTTTGCTATAAAAAGTTAAACAGCTTAAAAATGTCATGCTGAATTCCCCATCCACTTAGCTAAAGTGGGCACACCTCCCGCATTCTTTTTCTCTGTTCCAGAAAATAACCTTTTTAAATACTCAGCTACCCAGGGACTTGGTGTTCCAGTTTGCAGATTATCCAGCTCCTGTCTTCTTTTTTCTCTCATTTTTTTCATGCATAAGGAACAGGGGCAAAAATGAGTTCATTTTGCTCCTTACACAAAGGAGTAGAAACTGTCCTGTGCATTTCTGTTTTCTGGGCCTTTTCTTGAAGCAAATCCTTGATTAAGCTGTGGGCAGTCTAAGGGATTCCTGCTTCTTGGATTCAATTGTCCTGCACAGTCAGATCTGTCTCCTTGAGGCTGTTATCAGTCCAAGGACACCTGACATATTTTTGCTGAGTGTCCCTAGCAGTGATTCTATACTACCTAACAGTGAGCAGTCTGGATCTTGCCAGGGTTTCTCATCCCAGCAGGAGTAGACTTCCTAATGACTGCCTTTCAGATCAGAAGTGCTGGTTTTAAAAGGCAGAAAAATCCATTTCAGGGTTTACTTGTGTCTTTTCCTTGAGAGCAGATTGAGCTCAGAGCTGGAAGGGAGAGGAGAGAAGAACAGCCTAGAATAACTCATCCTTTTTATTTCTTTCTTTACATCTGGATACTGGGCTTTAGGTAGAAAGGTCAGTGTGCACCTCACTTTACCTAAGATGCATACTCATTCACAAACCTTCCCAATGTGAGTGGGGTGGTCTAGATCAGTTGATCTCAACAGGGGTGAGGCAGAGTGGGAGGGATGGTGATTTTGCCACCAAGGGGACATCTGGCAATGTTTAAAGACACTTTGGGTTGTCACCACTTAGGGTGCAGGATGATATTGACTTCTGGGGGGTGGAGGTCAGGGATGCTGCTAAACCTTCCCTCCAAGCAAGGACTTGACATCCTCATAAGCCAGCAGTGCCAAGGTTGAGAACAGGGTTGAGAACTGGAGAGCATCAGTCCCCATTGAAGACATTCTAAACCATATCAGAGGAGGGCATGGTGTCATGTGAAGGGCCTGCCTGGTGGAGCATTTCAGGAGCCCCCCTCTGCAGCTGAAAGACTTAACTTCTAGATCTGACCTTAGCTGTAGCACACACTGGGGTTTAGTGTTTAAGGGTCAAACTGATCTGGTTGAAATCTCACCACCTCTCTAGCAGTTGGCTTAAATCTCTCAGGCCCTCAGCTTCCTTGAGAGTAAATGTAAAGTCTGCCACATGGAGCTCTTGTGAAACATGAGGTAATGTGCAGAAAGCACTTAATTGCATGTCTGGCACTTGGTAAACTCAGTATTTGAGAGGTATTATTAGGTACCCCAAAATGCTTACCCCCTGCCACCTTCTTTCTAATTCTGCCTCAGGCCGTTCCTCACTTACCAGGGAAAAGGAAGATTGAATGGAATGCAAAAATCATCATGATAGACAGGGATGGGCAGGAGAGTGCTGGAACCAATGGACGGGCATGAGGCTGGGCAATTCTGTCCATGTCAGTGATCCAGAACCACGTGACGCCTACCACTAGGAAACTCCACCTTGAGTCTTCAGGAATTCTTGCGGCCAGAAAGATGAGCCTTTTCTCCCTGGATCTTGATTTCCAATCTTGTCTGAACTACACGAGGCTCCCAGAATCTGTGGCCTAATTATACCCATGTGACACCTATTAGTGCTAAATGGAGCCTGGCCTCCCCATGTGAGAAAGCAGACTGGCTACTGGCAGCTCCCAGACCTCCGCCTTTCCCTTGCTGATTCCCTCTCCCCCCAGTATCAGTTAACTTCTCAGATAATTCCCATTTGCCACAGTTCAAAGGAGTTAATTTGTTCTTTGAATCTGTGGATGAGAAACAGGCCAGTGGAGCTTGGGGCCTGAGCCAGGAAGGCAATGGGAGGGTGCAATGGAAGAATCATTATCAGCTCCAGAAAGGAGCCCAGCCAAGCCCTTGTCTGCAGGTCGCTTTAAGCTCAGCCCCTCTGCAGGGAGAGGAATTCCAGCCTGGCCCCAGGTTCTCCTAAAGCTCTGCTTGATGCAACCCAAAGTTCATCATCCTTGAGTGAATGGCGACCAGCAGATGCTGGGGCTTTCTGTCATCTGAGTGTTGTCTTTTGTGGCTCTCTTTTTGCTCAGAATTAGGGCGGTGCAAGAAGCAGAGGCTTCCTCTGTCATTTCTGCCCTCTGAAGCTGCTTGTTGTGGGGGGATTTTGTAGTGGGGACATCTGAGTGACACACCTTATCTGGCAATGTGGGATGGAACACATCAGATTGGAGGACATTTTGCATTCAAGGTTTCCCCTGAGACCCAGAGTGCTGCAAAAGGATAATCTTAAACACTCATAAGGGGTTTACAGAAGTGACATCCCCTCCCCATCCCACTACCCCCCATTGTCATCCAGCAGCTGAACCCAAAGTCCTCCTGGGAGCATTAAGATGTCATTAATATCATTCACTGTCAGCCCCAGCCCCTGATACTGTGTGCCTCAATTGCAGAAACTTCATAAGATACCAACCACATCCTCCCTTATGGCATACCCCACCCCCCAATATCGCTCTAATGCGCTGGGTTTCTAGAGTTGCCATTTAAAAGGGAGCTATGCTGGTGTGTCTCCCTGACCCACCCACATCCCCACAACCTTATTTATCTGTTTTCTATACCAGAGTTTGATACAAGACTTTGGAAACAAAAAGACTAGGGAAGAGAAAGACTTTTTATTACTCACCTGAGAGAGAAGAAGGGAGAGAAGAACATTGATGTGAGAGAGAAATGTCAGTTGGTTGCCTCCTGTACGTGCCCCAACTAGAGATAGTGCATGTCCAGACCAGGGAATGAACCAGCAACCTAAGTATGTGCCAACTAGAAATAGTGCATGTCCAGACCAGAGAATGAACCAGCAACCTAAGTATGTGCCCTGACCAGGAATCGAACCCACAACCCTTTGGTTACAGGATGACACTCCGACTAACTGAGCCACACTGGCCAGGGCTAGATAAAGAGGTTTTTTAAATCTTGATTTTCAGTTCTTTTATATTCATTTATTAAAGTATTGTGTGTCTACTATGTGCCAGGCAATCTGCTACTTGCCAAGTATACATTGGTGAACAAATCAGAACTAGTCCCTGTGTGGGTCAGGGCCCCAGCAGGAAACAGATGGCACATTCAAAGGGTAATTAAAGAAAGCCTAGTGAAGGAGGGCCACTGGGTACGAACTGGGGCCTTAACTAGAGAACTACAGACAACCTGCAGCCTGACAGCATGAAATAGGGTAGGGGGGGCTCACCTTTGGCCCTCCAATTTTCTCCCATGAGTCAAACCCAACTAGAAACCAGAGAGTAAGAGAGCCAGCCATTGGTGCAGATGTCAGGTGACAATGAAGTGGAAATGGTTTATAATCTAACAGAGGCTATACAAACACATATAAAGATGCATTGTGATAAGTGCTATGAAAGAAATGAGCAGGATAAGGAGCAGAGATCATCTAGGGTTAAGTACATAGAAAGCATGGTCAAGGAAGCTCTCTGAAGTGATATTTAAGCTAAGAATTGGATGAGAAGGACTTGGCCTTGCAAGGGGAGCGGGGGGAAAGGAAGGAAGTTATAGGCTTTAGGGGTAGCATATGCAAAGGCCCTGAGGCAGTAGACAACTTTTGCAGTTCCAGGAACTGAAAGCAGGCCAGTGTGACAACAGTGTAGTTGTCAAAGGGGAGAGAACTCTATATTTAGAGCTGTGAAGCTCTCACATTTTATTACTGGCTCAAATTCAACCTCCTGGAGTCCCTCTGAGAACACCATCCTGGTCTCCTTTTTCACTGGGCTGTCTGAAAGTATTTTTAAAAAGTCAGAAGAATGGCAGAGTGGGTTTAGGAAGCAAATGCAAAAGTACAAGGAAGCATTAGATCAAAAATATTGTGTGTGTTGGGGAGTGTGAGGGGAGAACATGACATTTAAACCAAAAATATTTTCTTTAAAAAAAAACCTGTGAACTCTTTTCTGTTATCTTTCTATTGTGATGGCTTATTTTTCCTTCTAGTGCTGATTCTGGCTTGATCATATCCTGGATTTCATATATATGGTACATTTGAATTTCACCCCAGGTATCCTGGCTTAGCCAAACAACTAATATATAAATTGGATTAAAGCAAAAGCCTTTCCTTAGGTAAACAGTAAGCCTTGAAAACATATAGCTAAACAGAAGTATGATTCATAAATCCCCCCCTTTTTTTTATTGCACAAATTAACTAGTGTTAGTCATAGCAAACAGCTTCCAGGGCTCTTTGGATGTGTCCATCAGTCCTTAGAAGAAAGGTGGCACAATTGTCATCTTCCCCAGGTGGGTATTACTATAATTACAAAAACTTTTCAGCTAGCCTTCAAAGATCTGGATCCTTCCACTTTGCCTCAAAATCCCTCTCTGAAGCTGAAGTCCGAGAGTTCAGCAGGAAGAATTTGCATTGTTGGAGGAAAGTTATCATGTGACATTGTCCTTCTAGAATCTCATCGCAGTGTTTGAGACAGTCGGTGAGAATGAGTGAGTTCACAATTTAGGACAAATTCAGTGACCGCTGACCAAGGCTCACTATTATAAATCTCAAGAGCCATCACATGTTTGAGGCCCGTGGCTGCCATCAGCTTTGTTCTGGGCAAGAGATCTAGTTATGTTGTAGGAATTCCTACCTCAGACTCAGAAGGTTTAGACTGAATACTTCGCACTTATTATAAAACAATAGTCACCTGGTTTTTTCCATCTCTTTTAAGAGAGAGTTTCTTTGGATTCCTATTGGAAAGATGTGAGGTGGATGCTGAAATACTCATACACTGATTCTCAGTCTCAGTGACACATGAAATCTTCTGGGAGAATAAAGGAATACCAATGCCTGGGCCCCACCCCAAGATTCCAATATAAATGGTCTGAGATTTGGCCTGGGTGAGAGGATGCTTTAAGGCTCCCCTGTAATTCTACAGAGCAGACAAAATTGACAAGCATAGTATTAAGGCAAACCCAGATTCTTCTTTAGGTGCATATGCTTCTCACTTTCAGAATGATTTGTGGGTGGTTCTAGTGCCCTAATTTGGTCCTTTCTAGCTCTGTGAAATAGCGCACATCCTAAGGGAGAGAGCGCTCATTTATGAACATATGTAATGCTCTCTAGCAACATCTTTGTTCTACCTAATCCTTCCCAAAGCACCTGGAAATCGCCATTACGATGATGGTCTCAAAAGTCAGATAGACCCCTGTTTAACTTTTTCTTGGCTGTTACCAGCTCTGTGACCTTGATCAAATTACCTAAACTATTTGAGCGTGAATGTTCTCACAAAAACCTTTTCATAGGATAAATGAGAAAACACTTAATGCCAAGATCACAGCAAACATTTAAAAACATTGGTTGTTTTCATCAACAGAGGTGTGGGATACTCTCAAGACCCACATATTTTGATACTGTTATAGCTAAGGACTGAAGTGGAAAAGTCAAGTGAACTACAATAAACAACAATTATAGCTGTTATCCCCATCTTGGAGATGATAAACTAAGGACCAAAGAGTTTAAAGTCACACAACTAGTGAATAGCTCAGTGGGGTTTGCTTGTCTGCATATGTAGCCACTACTCTGTATTTCCCTCCATAAGCTCTTGAAGGGGAAGGGACTCTTGGTAACATCATCCTTTAATCTTGGCTGAGGAAAGGGAGTTTACACAAAGCTCTAGTCTTTCTCCAATGGCAAGCGTACTCCAGAGAGACATCAGCAGATGAAGCCAGAATGGGTAGGGTCTAACAACTGCCACAAGCATCTTGAAAAATCATCTTTTACTCGCTTTCATTGTTTGATTCCTTCATCACAGCTCTCCAGCCCAGGTGGCACCCACAGCAGCCAGGGCACCAGCCCGCCTCAGCCCAAACAACCTCAGTAGCTGCCATTGCAAAATTAGGATGCCCTGCTGAGACAGGCAGTCTTGCCACTTCTTCTTCGTGCTCCCTCCTGCTCACTGTGTTTCCTCCTTCTAGTACAGTAGCAAAATTACAGTTATGAAGTAGCAACGAAAATAATTTCATGGTTGGGGGTCACCACAACATGAGAAACTGTATTAAAGGGTCATGGCATTAGGAAGGTTGAGAACCACTATTCTAGTACAACCAAGATCCTCTGCAACTTAGCTTTCAACAGCAATGGTTCAGATCAATGTTTCTCTCTTCTATTAAAAATAAGACCTTTTTTTTTTTAAACTAAACATGAGACCCTCATACCCCTACCCCACTGGTGTTTGTGGTGGTTTGCACTCCCATACTCTTGTCCATTAACTATCCTCTCTGTACATCCTCAAGGCAATGAAGTTTTGCAATCATTAATAGAGCTAACAGCTGTGAAGCATTTTAGGTGGAACACTGCGTTGCATACTAATGTGAACATTTTTTAGTTAATCCTTATTACACTGCAAAGCATACACGTATCATATCACCTTCATTTCACAAATAAGGAGTGTAGGACTTGGAGATGTTGAGTAACGTTCAAGATCACAATGCAGCAGGTGGCTTGAACCAGGGTACCAATGCTTGAGTCCTGTACTTTTAACTGTAACACTGTGGTTTTCAACCAGGGTGATTTTACCCCCTGGAGACACTTGGCAGTGGCTGGGAACATTCTGAATTGTCACAAGAGAGTGTCAGATCTACTGGCATCTAGTGGGTAGAGGCCAGGGATGTTGCTAACCATCCTACAGTGGAGCCCTACACCCACAACAGAATTCTCTGGCCCCAAATGTCAATAGTGCCAAGACTGAGAATCTCTGTCATAGCCCTAAACTGCTAAGCTACCTATTTTTAGTTTGTACTGTGAAAACAATAGTCAATGTGGTATTAGAATGTTGAATATGCTTTTTAAAATGCCCATGCACATTCCTCACTCTGCAACCCTCCCACGAGCAGGGAACACATAGCCACTCCACATCCCAATTGGATAACCCCTGGGTTTGACATTGTCAAAATCACTGCATCACTTTAGCAGCAGATGTTGAATCTATTTTCAGAAGTTTCTTTTCACAGTGGAGAAGTTTCATTTATATGCTGTACCCAGCCAGGACTCAGGTGCCCCAGTCATGGAGAGGCAGGTGGGCACTCAAAACCCTGCTGACTGGCTGCAGCACTTACAGACCAGGCCAGCCTTTCCTCCTCTGACACCAGCGCCCTTCTCTGTAAGGATGGAGGCTCTTTCCATGGGAGCAGCCTGCAAGGCTCCAAGCTGCAGTGAAAAGGAAAGAAGAGGAACTTTTTAAAAATATATATTTTATTGATTATACTGTTGAAGTCCCAATTTCCCCCCTTTACCCCCCTCTGCCTGATACCCCGATTTTCTCCAGTAATCCCCTCTTAGTTCATGTCCATGGGTCATGCATATAAGTTCTTTGGCTTTTCCATTTCCTATACTCATTTAACATCCTCCTGTCTATTTTTTACCTACCAATTTGTACCTCTTAATCCCTGCACCATTTCCCATTCTCCCCTTCCCCTTCCCAGCTGATAACCCTCCATATTCTGGTTATTTAGTTTGTTATTTAGATTTAGTTGTGGATAGTTGTGAATTTGTTGTCATTTTAAAGTCTTGTTTTGGGTTTTGTTTTGTTTTTTGAGAAATCAACTGACAGTCTTATGGGTATTCGTTTGTAGATAATGCTCTGCTTTTCCCTTTTCTCTTCTGCTTTTAAGATTCTCTCTTTATCTTTAACCTTTGGCAGTTTAATTATGATGTGTCTTGGTGTGGTCCTCTTTTGGTCTAACTTGTTTGGTACTCTCTGTGCTTCTGGACTCCTATGTCTATTTCCTTTGCCAAATTAAGGAGGGTTTTTACATTCTTTTTTCAAATAAGTTTTCAATTTCTTGCTCTTCCTCTTCTTCTTCTGGCATCTCTATGATTGAGATGTTGGTACATTTGGAGATGTCCCAGGAGGTCCTTATACTATCCTCATTTTTTTAGTCATTTTTTTTTTCTTGCTGTTCTGGTTGAATGTTTATTTCTTCCTTATGTTCCAACTTGTTGACTTGAATCTCAGCTTCATCTCCTTCATTGTTGGTTCCCTGTAGATTTTTCTTTATTTCACTTAATTCAAACTTCATTTCTTCCTGGGTCTTTTTTATGCTGTTGCTGTACTCTATGAGTTCTTTGAGCATCCTGATAACCAGTATTTTGAATTCTGCTTCTGATAGGTTGGTTATCTCTGTTTTGTTTAGTTTTTTTTCTGGGGTTTTGTTCTCTTCTTTCATTTGTGTCATAATTGTCCCCTCAGTTTGGTAGCCTCCCTGTGTTTCCTTCCATCTATTAGGTACAGCTGCTTTTACTCCCTGTCTTTGTAGCATGGCTTATTGTAAAAAAGTCACCTGTAAATTGTGTGGGGTGGAAACATAGGTATTTGCCAGGGCAAAGCCACTTGTTTCACTGCTTTGTGGTTCTGTGTGGGAGGAGGGCTCAGAGACGGGACAATGCTGCTGCCTGGCTTCTGGAGGTTTGTTGAACACTTGCCCTTTTTCCAGTTGCTTTACTTACTTCCCATATGGGACTGGTGCCCTTCCAGCTGTTGCCCTCATGCTGAATCCCTGAGGAGGTGAGTCTGCATAAGTTCTAAGTTTGTCTAGGCCCTTTAACTGCAGTGTCCTGAAAATCTGGCAGTTTCTTCTGCTGTCCCAAATCCCACTGGTTTTTTTTTGGGGGGGGGGGGTGGTTTATACAGCCAGAAGTTATGGGTATTTATTTCCCTGGCACTGGAACGCTGAGCCACATGGCCCAGCCTAGTGCTGGGATCTCTCTTTCCCGAGGTATCCCTACCACTTTTTATTCACCACATGTGAACATGGGACACCCGTCCCACCACCTTTCTGCGCCACACTGTGTCCCCGTGCCTCTTTGCCCGTCTCCATGTTTCTGCCCCTCCTAGCAATCTGGATGAATGTGGCTTCTTTAAATCCTTGGCTGTCAGACTTCCCTATAGCTCAATTTTCTGATGGTGTTTTAAGATCTAGCTGTAATTTTTTTCTGTAGTTGTGCAAGGAGATGAAGTGTGTTACTTACACCTTCATCTTGAATGGAAGTCCAGAACAGGAACTTTTTAAATCATGTAAAATGTGAGGAAGTCATCTGGATAGCTGACATCAACTGTTTAATTAATTTGCTCCCCCTCATCCCCCACTCTCTTGTGGAGTCTTCCTGTCTAATTGGTGCCTGCTGCCTCTTCCTGAATCAGTTTGATCAGGAGACCCCAAATCACCAAGTAGGACCAAGAGAGAAAGCAGGTCAGAAAGTCAGGTTTGCCTTGGCCAGCTGTCTTTGGCATTGTGGCCAGGCATGGCTCACCAGACAGGCAGTGGTGTTAGAGGACACAGCTGCTGGGTCCCCAGGAAGGGCAAAGCTGCAGGGCAGCTTTTTGGCCTTGGAGTCAGAAGACCTCTGCCTTCTGTCTGGTTACCAGGATTTGAAGGCTCCCTCTGTGATCTGGGGGACTCTCCAATCCATTCTGAGCCTGAGATCCTTCCTTTGGAAAATGAGAATTACAATACCTACTTTTCAGGGGTTTGTGAGACTCAAATGAGGTTGGATATGTAAAATCACTCAGGACCACACCTTGCCTGTGGTAAATAGTCAAAAGTGTACCTCTTGTGAAATAGCAATGAGAAGATCTTAGGACAGGACTTGGCTGCAGCAGTGGTGGTACTAGTAAGGTGGTGTAATGGCTTTAGTTACTGAGGTGTTGTCATGCCATGGGGGCTATGCTAGATCAGCATGTGGGTGAACTCATTTTGTAGCATAGGGTCTGTTCTTATTCCTAATGCACCACCCTCTTTCCTGCCTTATCTTCCACCATAACACTTAGCACCCTTGGATATAGTACATTTATTACTTATTTTGTTCACTGTCTCCCTCCCTGGTTGCCCTAGCAGCTGGAGTACTGCCAGACACATAATAGGTATTTGGCAATCTGACACATGATAGACATTCACAAAATATTTGTTGAATGAATGAGCTTCCATTTTACTGATGAGAAAACAGAATCCTAGAGAGGTCAAGAGATTAGCCCAAGATCACTTGGCTATCGAGAAGCAATCTAAGTCCAGAGCCTCTTAACTACTGTGGCAGACTACCTCACACAGTATCATTCATCCAACAGTGATGACCACAGGAAAATGTCCACGTGACTCCTAATTGAAACCATCTACACAGTCAGCAAGTCCTCTGCTTGGCTTGAGAACTTGGGAGTAAAGGATAGCTTGAGATCTACAACCACTTGCCCTGGCTACTCATGCCTCCCTTGTGTGCTCCAGATATTTTCAGCCACAAAACAGCTCTGAAACACTTAGCACAAGATTTGGAGAGGCATTTATTTTCTTTGCCATGCCTCACAGTGTCCCCAAAATGATAGACTTTGTGTTTAATATCCTTGTCCCAGGTTCCATTTCAACCCCAGAGAAAACATCTTGTATTTAGTTCTCCTAGGAGGGGTAAGCCAAGGTGGAAAGGGGTCAGCTCTCACCTTTTCCCATGTAATTTTGTTGTCTTCTCTAATTAAAACAAAAATAGTTTTTTTAAAATTAAAAGAACTACAACATTACAAAGCTATGAAACAAAATATTTTTTTGAAGTTAAAAAACTGTAAAACTGTACAAATTGAAATTGTCCCATAATTTCCTTCCTCCCCCCATTAGGTGATTATTCCTTTGGTATTTGTCTCCAGTCATACACTGACAGATATACAATTATAAAAAGAAAAGTTATCATACCATTTTGTAATTGATTTTTTTTTTTACTTTAAAATATACCTTGTGCATCTTTCCCTGTTGATACACATCCCTCTAACTCGTCTGAAGGTATTTAGCATTTCATCATATGGTTGCACTATCATTCTTTTAACACAAGCTCTTTTTTTTTTTTTTTTTTTTTTTTTTTTTGCAGTGTGGGTTTATTTTAATATAAATCAGTAATCTTACAAAAAAACAAAAACATTTTTAACAACCAATTTAGTGCCATCATAGAAAAGGATACATATAACACATAACCCAGAATATATGCCTTTGATTTATATAACAAGATTTATCAATTAGCTTTTCTCTTTAAAGCTTTAAAGTAAAATAAGTAATACTTCGAAAATTGCATTAAGCTAGGAAAAAAGTCATTGTGGCACACTAGTTTATGAAAACAGAGAGTACAAGTATTTTTATTATATATATATCACACTGCTATACTTGAAAAAAGTCTGTACAGCCATTCTAAAAGTAATTATGTTGAAGGTTATGAAGCATGTATACTAACAAAATGGAAAAACATCAACTTGGTACACATTAACAAAAAATTTTTTAGCTTAATTGGCTAAAATATTCCTTTATGTTCATACCAAAACTTTTATTGGACCAAGAAGCTGACAAGTGTGTTCAACAGTGATGAGGGGCAGATTTTTGAAACAAAAGTATCCATAGCAGCTTTTAAAGAAACATCTCTTCGTTCAAAACATCTTAATGTCCAAGTAATGAGAACTTTCTTCCTTTTCTAGCCTTAGTGTGTTTCTTATGGCAAAGTCCATTTTTTCTTGAAATTCTTTATATGTCTTGGTGATTGGAAGAGCTAAACAGTTATTACACTTGTTTCCAACAGGAAAATCTATATGATTTTTAACACAAGCTCTTATTGCTGGACACTTGAATTTTTTTTTTCACATTTTTCACTGTTGAAATTTGTGTTTCGTTGAACATCTTTTTAGTTGAGTTTGTGTGCTTGTTCAAGTTTTTCTATAGTATAAATTCCTAGAAGCAGGATTTCTGGATTAAGAGCTATGCACATGGCAGGTTTCTATAGATTCTACCAGACTGGCCTCCTCTGGGTTGTATAAATTTATATATTCATCAAAAGACTAGGGACTCTGAACTGGGCACTTGATGGGACCAAATCCTGCTTGAAGATGAGGACTACACAGCATACCCAGTATGATCAGCCACTGGCTCTGATATTTTAGGGTTTTAAGTGCTCACAAAGCAGAGAACAGCCCTGATGGCCTAAGAGTTGGAACCACACCAAGTGAAATTTCTCCCTCTCTACCAGTCTCCAGCATCCTAATGGGTTTCTCGGGTGCCAGCCATCTGAACAGTTTCCAGGGGAGCTCGGTTGCCATCCACCCTGGCTGGTTTGGCACAGGGACCACACTTAGTGACAGGGGTCTGGGAATTAAGTCATCAGTCTTCACCAGCCAAGATCTGGCAGGAAAGGTAACAAATTGCCCTGGAAATCCTGTGTCTGACAGTGGCTTAGGGCTTGGCGACTCACAGAATCCTCGCACCTGGCTTGGTGCTGGTGAGACAGTTACATAATACACGACTTTTCAGACTCTAAATTCTAAGGTTGTTTCCAAATGAGAGGAGCTTATGCTTGGGGACCTGTTTTCTTGTTCACACTTTCATGACTTCAAAACAGTGGGGTTTTTATTTTTAAAGTCACCAAAATCAACTGAAGATCTTGCTGATAATGCAGATCCTTGAGCCCCTTTTCCCAGAAATTCTGATGCAGTCAGTCTGGGACAGGAACCAGGAAACTGCATTTAAACAAGGCCCACAGGTGGTTCTGACACCGGTGATGCCAGGCCCGCACTAGTATCCACTGAGCCTCAGCTGTTCAGTTATGACTTTCTGGAGCAAAGCACAGGGTAGCAGGTCCTACATGATCCACTTGAGACCTGGTGGCAGGCTAGGACCAATGAAAGATGGTGAAGTAGACAAATCTTGGGTTTAGGTTTCTCTCTTTTCCTTTTCTTTTGATCAACAACCTATATTCCTAAATGTCCCCTGACTATCCAAGGACCACCTAAGTGTTTTCATTTCTGACCACTCTGGCAGCACCCCATTACCTCTCCTTTCTCTCCCTGGCACCATTCTCTCAGGGGTCAGGATCTGCCATAGTACTTGCACAATATTCCACACTGATCTGATAATGGGAGGTATCTGCATGGAATCAAAATCACAGGCTCTCACTGAAATGGATGAAAGTGAGCAGAAGGTAAAACTTGCAGTTATAAAATAAATAAGTCCTGGGGATATAATGTACATACAGTTGGTGACTATAGTTAATGATACAGAATTATATACAATTGAACCTCAGTTTTCGAACATCTCTCATCTCAAACAATTTGGTTCTTGACCAAGTTGTTCATAGAAAAAGTATCTTGGTTGTCGAATAAAACTTTGATTCTTGACCCAACAACCCTGTCATGCTGATACAATGTTATATGTCAATTCTATCTCAATAAAAACAAAAATATTTTGAACTGCCCCCTCCTCCCTAAAAAATTATAGACTCTGAGCTGGGAGAAGCTTAGAGTCTCTGATGGAGGTTCAGAAGAGAAGAGAAGCTGAGGCTCAGAGAGAAGAGATTTCTTGAGGTCTTAGTAGTACTTTGCAACAGAGTTGAGACTGAAGGTCCCTTGCTATCCATGCCAATTATAGATGTTTCTTGACTTACAATGGGATTGCATCCCAATAAACCCATTATAAGTTGAAAACATTGTTAAATTCAAATGTGTTTAGTACACACTGTGGAGTATTGGTTGTTTACTCTCATGGTCACATGCTTGAATAGGAGCTGTGCCCATGCTGCTGCCAGCATCGCAAGAGAGTTTCAAGCTGCATACTGCCAGGATGAGGAAAGATCGAAACTCAAAATTTGAAGTATGGTTTCTACTGAATGCATATAACTTTTGCACCATTGTAAAGTCAAAAAATCTTGTCAAACCATTACAAGTCGGGGACCGTCTGTAATTTTTCCACTACTCTAGTGAACATACTTTATAGGAAATATATAATCCATGCAATTTCACAAATGAAAATTAAAGATTTGACTGAGGCGAAAGCTGAGTGGCCAGTCTGGCTGGGCAGAACCAGGGTGGGGCAACTCTCACCCACCTGGGTACATGAAAGGCATGCCAAAAAAACTCAGTAATCAAGATGAGCAATATTTCAATGCAATATTTTAAGAATCACAATTCATGCAGAAATCCATAACTAATAAAATGTAAAAATGTGTAAATAGAAGCAGGATCAGTTTTACTGATTATTCCCTTTAGCCTCGGGCTCCAATTTCACTGGACATGGATGGCACTGTTTTGGTGACAGGGATAGAAATTATAAGCAGATATGTTTGGATTTTAATAAGAATCAATGTTGTTAAGCCAGTATTTCCCAAAATGTGTCCTTTTGGGTCAGGGTGGAACCAGGTGGGGAAGCAGTTCTGTTGTCAAAATATGAAAAGCAGTATATGTTCTATCTTCTTTCTGAAAACTCCTACTATATTTAAGCCAGGCAAAGGTTTCAAAAAGTCCTTCAGCAACTGCCAAACTCACTTGCCTACAGAATCCTTTTTCACATAATTCAGAGAGGATACTTTGGAGAGGCTTCCTTAACTCCCAGGCTGGATCCCTGTGGGGCTGGCAAGGTGGAAGCAGAGAGAGATCTGAGGGCCTTTGGAGGACACTGGATTCTCAGCTCCTCCCAGGTTAGCAGCTGCTTCTCTGTCTGTGAGGACTGTGTACCTCGCCAAGCCCACATTGCTTTAGGAAGGCAAGTGAAGGGCACAGATGGGAACTGGAGATGAGAGGAAGTTTCCATGGCCTGGTTCAATGTCTATGCTTTCCAAGAACCCAGTGCTGGCTTTGCTGAGTCCCTTGTCAGAAGCAGGGAATAGCTTGGTGGCAGGTCCCATGGATGAGACGAGGAGGAAACAGGATGAATAAGGATGCACTTTCTTCTCTCTTTCTAAGGTTCCCTGGCTCCCTGGCCAACATATGGGGATGTTATATGCTCAGATACAGCCCTCTGTATGGTCTCTGTGATCACACCTTACTGGAGGCATTAATGAGAAACAAGGGGTGCCTGGCCTTCATTCCAAATTCGTGAGCGAAAGGAAAGCTGTTCTTTTGCTGTTGTTTCAGGTGTGGTCTGTGGACCAACAACATCAACATCTCCTAGGAGCTTGTTAGAAATCCAGAATCTCAGGCCCAACCCCAGGTGCAAATGATATAAACCCTCACTCTAGAAGACCTTTGCCTTCTGTCCCTCTGATCTCTGACAGCCAGCACTCCTGCTTCATTTCTTTCTCTTTCTGCTCAGAGTAAATAAGGCAGGAGGGAGGAGAAGAGTTCTTAAGTAGCTGCTGTGCGAACTTGTAAATTCTTCTCACTCTCTATTACCCACTTGAAAAGTTGCATAACAATGCCTAGCAATATATATGGCACCATGCAGAAAAATGTTTCATAGGTGACAAATACAGGGTGAAGGACAATAAGAACATTGCATCTGACCTCACTGCACCAGCATTGTTGTGAATTCTCTGTGTATTAACACACTGGATACTCACTCACCCGCACCCTTATGAAGCAGGTTCTACAATTTCCATTTTACAGATGAGGGGACCGAAGTGCAGCACAATTCAGAGTCCTGACCAAGGAGGCACAGCTGTCAGGGCAGAGCTGAAGGTGAACTCCAAAGCTAGTGCTCTCCTTCATCCCCTGTGCTGTCTCAGATGCTTTATTCATCCCGCCTATAGGCATCAGAGGGACACTCAAACCCACGGTGGCCTAGAAAAACCTCCCTCTTGCTCCTGTTCACCTCCCTGATCTTGCTTCTCTCTTCCTTGCTCAAGGTGCTTCATTCACGAGACCCTATTGTCACTTCTTAGAGCACATGGAACTTTCTCTGACTCCTTCACATCCATTAGCTCTCACCCTAATTATCAGCAACACAAGGTTCTTTGCCAGCACTGTGTCAAGGAGATCCAGTCTTTTCTTCTCTGTCACAGCACTGTGTTTCTCCCCTGCCTCATGACTATATTGTCTGTAACAGCTGTATGTGTGCACTGATTTAGTGATACATCTTCCCTGTACAATGTCATACCTTGTGAGGTGTTTCCTGAAAAGCGTTTTTCCGAGAGGTGGCACAGAGCCTGACAGCAGCAGAGCTTTGACAAAAATCTTTGAAGAAACCAAATAGGTGTCAGGAACCCTGGCTGCCCGCTCTCCACCACTGGAGAGCTATTTAGCTTCTGCCTGTGGAGTCAAGTGTTTCCTGAGCAAATAAACACCCCAAAGGATGCTGCTGTTTACTTGGGCTAATGGGTTCTGGAAAGCAGCATGGGGTTGGGATAAGCCCAGAACAAACTCTGGCAAATAGTCTTCAACTGGTTTGAATATTTGCACGTTCTTTCTAATAGAATAGGCTTTGTGGCACTACAGTCATGATCCCCCCGCAGAGTGAACAGTAATTAAAATTTACCCTGCATGTTTCTAAAAGTGTCGCTTCCTGGTTTGCTCCTTCACTCCTTTTCACACATTTATCTTTATTGGGGTAACTATTTACCAGGAAGTTAATGTAATAAACAAACCAGGGATAAAAGGTAGGAGACCTCTAGTCCGATCCAAGTTTTGATCTTGACCAGGCTGGTCCTGGTAGCTGTACTGGGTCAGTAGAGAAGCTATTTTAGTCCTGTTGCCATGCCTGTCACTTCCCAACCACACTGACTGAATGGCAAGTGCCTAGAACAAATTCTGCTTGAGTCAGGGAAAACAGAATCAGCTATCACTTTTGGAACCAGTTTGTTGCAAAGATGCTGTTCTTCCGTTGGGGCCAGTCTCATGGAGTGGCCAGGGGTGGGAAACCCCTTCCCTCAGTGGAGGAGGCAGGCCGAGCCTGGGGGCAGATGGGGTTCGAAATCAGAGGAACCTACACTCCCCGGCCCTCCGCCAGCCACCCCACACCCCTCAGCAGCAGTAAACTGAAGGTAATTGTTTCATGCATGTGCCAGCACTTTTCCTGGTACCACAGGAGCAGAGGGCAGACATGTGACTACAAATATGACCACATGGTCACATGGGGCTACCAGATGGGCTAGATTAAAGAAGGAAGATGCATCAAGAGCTCTAGATTTCAAGTTTCAACTGAAAGAGGGAAGTAAGACAGCGAAGACCTCAACTCCAGGGAACTCTTGAAACTCACTGAGGGAAAACAGGCTGTCAAGGGTGGGATATTGAGATAAATTAAGTAGAAAACACTGTACAATTCCCCAATTTGGGGGACATGCACAGCCAATTGTGAAACACATTCATCCTTCTCCAGAGAGAGGTGCTTCCCCCTATCTGGACTAGATCAGGATGATGCTTGCAGGATAGGGTGGCGCAGACCTAACCCACAGCTGCTCCTGGAGGGTCAAGAGCACAGTCCTTCTTAGCCTGTGCTCAGCATCAGCCCCGGGACTGGATCTGCTAAAGCAGTGGTTCTCAATCAGATGATTTAGCCCCATAGGGGACGTCTGGCAATGTCTGGAGACATTTGAAGTTATCACAACTACAGAGGTATGTAACTGGCATCTAGTGGGTGATGCTAGGGATGCTGCTAAACACCCTACAAAGCACAGGACAGACCCTCTCCCCCAGAGAATTGTCCTGCCCAAGACTCCAAAATGCCAAGGTTGGGAAACCCTGAATTAGATGTGGTTGGTTTCCCAAAGTAGAAGCACCTTTGGTTGTGAAGGACATTTTCCCCAAAATTCTGTCCTCTGGCACAGTGTTCCTCTAGCCCTCAAAGACACTGCATCACCAGGGGCTCCTCTGCAAACAGATTCAGATCCTGCAAATCTGGAGAGGATGCTGTTGCCACTGGTCCACAGGCCATGCTTTGAGTAGCAAGGGGTTTGAGTGTGGTCATAATCTCCCCCTTCCTTTCCTTCTCTCTTTTCCTCTCTATCCATCCCCATTCCCAGCCTTCCCTGTAATACTCTGTTTAAACTATTCCATGCCCTGTCACCAAAGGACATGTGGTTGTAGTTAAATTCCACTGCCCAGATGACAGCTTCTCTCCAGCTGTTGCCAATTTGAAATTCCAGGTGTTGATGATATCAATTGACTTAGTTGGAAAAAGGGTTGTAAGAGACCTGATCAAACCCCTGCCCCCAACTCACAAATAAACTAGTACCTCAAAGACATTTTTTGCATGACCAAAGACACTTAGAACTATGTAGGGATCATGGCTTTGGGGATACTCAAGCTTCACAGGCAGCACATTCCTGTTCTAAACCATAGATTGACTATTTCTAGAAAATGCCAGATAGTAAATATTTTATGCTTTGCAGGTCATACAGTCTCTTTCACAACTAGTCATTTCTGCCGTTTTATCTGGAAGGCAGCCATAGATAGTATGCAAATGAATAGGTGTAGCTGTGTTCCAATAAAACTTGATTTACAAAAATAAGTAGTGAGCTAGACTTTACCCATGGTTCATATTCAGAACAATTCCCATTTATTCAAGCCTCTGCTTCAGCCAAAAGAAAAAAATAAAACCAATGTCATATAGGGAAAACCTTGCTGAAAGGGAGCAAGATTATCAGTATGAGTTGTAAATGTCTAGAGGGTAGAGATGAGTAGATATTAGTTCTTTTACTACACAGAAATGTGAAATGCTAATGTGTCTTTAAGTTGGCAGAAACACAGCTCTCTGTCTTCCTATGCCAATTGTTTCTGTGTTTTGATATCTGTTTTTGTTCATTTGTTTGTTTGTTTGGAGGAATGAAAGTAGAATAAATAAATAAGGAATAGAAAGATACACCAAAGGGGTGCCATTACCTTTAAGTCTGCATATTTCTCTCTCTGGGCCTGAACTCATAGCTTCTGCTCTTAGAACAAATGAGGGGAGGGGACACAGCAAAGATTGCCTTTCTCTTCCCTCAGACCCACAGCATTTTTTGAAGGCATTGATTCTTCTTGCTGTCACTGAATTCTGTAAGACCTCTGTTTGCAGTGAGAGGACATTACTTGTACAAAAATGCGGCTGTTGCTTACAGTGCCCTGGCTGCTTGTTGGTGTTGACTGTTTAATCACAGAGAGTTATGGGATGAATTCAGTACTGACCTCTCCTTGTTGGGGCAAGGCCTACAGCCTCTGAAGGTGTCTGGACATTCGTGTAGCTTTTGGCTACACTTACCCCTGAGATAAGGATGAATCAAGTCAAGACCTTCTGATTCCACAGGCACCATCTAGCACCTCTCACAAAGCCTGCATTCTTTGGAGAGGAAAAAACCCTCTTAGTCTATTAAGGGGACAGAGTTCCACTTGAGAGGAGAGTGACACGGCATTTGTGTCTCATGCTGTTGGCAGGATCTTTTGCCAGGGGATCCAATATGGCAGTCAGACTGTGGGCTGCAGCTGGAGCTCCCTGGAGAACTGAGTCTGCAGTCCCCACCATTCCTCCGTGCTTGTGCTCCTGCATTCATACACGCTCACAAACAAATATGATGGCTTGGGCAGCAAGAAAAGTGCATTTATACAGAATTGCAGAGTGACATTTGGGAGCTGCATTTGGTTGGACAATATTGATTTGCAGTGTTTTGACAAATGGAATAAAGAGTTGAATTTCATCTGGATAGGGGAGTAATCTCCAGCTGCAGTTTGGAGGCACACATTATTTTAACAGTGGCCCATCACCAGTGAACATTGCCATGTATGTGGCTCTGTGTGAGCCATGTTTCTCAAATTCATTCATTTAAACAATCATGAATTCATCAAGTATTTGTTTGCCTTTTTGGCTGAGTGTAAAGTTCTCGGGACATGCTATCTCTTGTTGGGAACTTCTAGGCCCTGAATACTTTCTTCCAGCATATTGGATCCCAGATATTGATATGGGAGCCTAGCAAACAGGAGCCATCCCCTACCCTCTTGGAGCTTATAGACTAGCCAAGCAGACAGAAAGGAAATCAAATCTATACAAATGTATTTCAGTTGTGATGAGTCTTAAAAAGGAAAGGTACATTTTTCCTCATCTAATAGTGATTACAGCTTTCAAGCTCAGATGCTATATTTATGCCCATTTTACAGGTGCATCTCAAGAAGTTCAAAAGGTCCCCCAAGTCACTGAGTGAGAAAGTGGCTCGCCAGTTCTGCTTACAGATAGAGAGGAAGGGAGGGTTTATCAAATTGAGGTGTGAACTGGGGACATGGAAGCTGCTAAGTCATACATTTCCAGACCTATGATCCATGATATAAAACATTTTTTGGAAATCAAAGAGCTAATTATAAATCACATGTTCTTCAACTTTAAAATTGGAGAAGCTCCAGATGGTGGGCCATATAATGAACCACAAGAGACAATGAGATTGACAGGTACGATCGTGGTATTTTTGTTCCTCCTGATTGGTGTTCCACCCATCTGAATTACAATTGGTTGTTCCTAAAGTCTGGCCCACTTTAGGGCAAAGGGTGGTGACTTTTTTCTGGTGGTGGATAGTATGAGTATTTATCTATCTCAACTCCATAAATATTTACTGAGAACCAATGGGGTGTCAGTCACTGCTCCTGTTGGAAGAGTGCAATGAACAATCCTGCCAGGAGAGTGCAATGAGTAAGATCTCTTTCCCACAGGCACTCATTCAGATAAAAACTAACACATACATTGAGGAAAATAAGTCAGCATAGGGGGGCCTTACAAAGTGGTCATGTGCTGCAGAGTGACTGGTTGGTGGGGGAAAAACTTTATTACTGATACTTTAGAAAGATCAATCTGGGCAGGCACCAAGGAAGAGGTGACATTTATGTAAGGGCCTTAATAATTAGAGGAAGTCAGCTTTGCAAAGGGTCTGGAGTGAGCTTGCGGATATGTTCGAGGAGGAGGAAGACTGTAAGTGAGGCTGAAGGTGGTGGGAGCAAGGAACACCATTTAGCCAGTGATTGTGGAGAGAGAAGGGCCTTGAGTTCTGCATAAGGACTGAATTTTGCCAGTAATGAGATTAAACATAGAACCACCCTGTTGAGAAGCAAGTACACAAGTATTGCTCATCTATAGGCCAATTTATTCATGCCCTGCATGCAAGAAGCCCCTGAAAAAAAATGTGAGTTAATAAATGAGAATATATACATTTCTCTTCCCTGGAATGAGCAGGTAGCATTTCCAATCCCACCCATACAACCACCAGGGAAAGAGCTTAGATTTAGGTAATACAGAGAGTAGATCCTGGGCTTGAGTAATAGGTCCTCTTGTTCTTCCAGAGCATTTTTCTTTGGGGGCAGGGTGTTAAGGGCATCCTGAGATTCCCAGGATGCAGAAGCAGCATAGAAAAGAGGGCAAAATCCCCTCCCAGTGAAACTGAAGGTGCCCCTTTTCACCATTACCTCCTCCAAGGAATATGAACCTCTTCAAACTCAGGACATCCTCACAAATGCTTAACTTCAGGGCTTATAAAAGACAGGTTCAGGGAAACAGCATGTCTGGGAATGCATGGCATTTGCTAGACTGTTAATGCTGACCCTAATTCCACTCCAGGGTATGAATAGACAGCTGGGCAAAGATCATTTTACCCACCTGTACAGTTTTTGTTTCTGCAAGTGGTTTTTGAAGAGCTTTCCCTCCTAAATAAGGTTGATCCACTCCTAATGCTCATTCATCATCTCAGGTTGCAATCTCTCCTCTCTGCGTTCAGATGGGGGAGGTTCTGGGAGTGATTTGGCTGTTGTAAATCAGCTGTTAAGATGTGTACATCAGAGTTAAGCAGCAGGGAAAGCAGGAGTTGGAGGACTCAACTCCTCTTGCCTGACAATTATCCCAGTAATGAATTTAAAAATAGATATATGACTGGAGAGTGTGTTTGTCAGAACACTTTCCTCATAGGCATATCCTCCATTTAAATTTGGCTCTTTAACAAGAGCATTGCTTTATATATATCTTATACGCATATAAGGTAAAGCAAACAAGTATTAAAATTACACCTCAGAAAAGCTTTACATGACCCATCCTTTCATAACCATAACCCAAATCTAGATACAGAACACTTCTGGTGCCCTAGGGTTTCCCTTATCCCCCTCCCACTATTCTGACCTCTGTCACCACAGATAGCCTTAGCCTGTTCTTGAACATCATATAAATGGAATCATACGGCATGCTCTCTTTATGTCTCTCAACATTTTCTATGGGACTCATCTGTGTTGCTGGGTATATTTATTCTGTTGATGTGTAGTATCTCATTCTATCATGGTTTCTCAACTGTGACATTACTGACATTTTGAGCTGGATAAATGATCTCTTGTGGTGACTGCCCTATGCAGAGTAGGGTATTTAACAGCATATTTCTGGCCTCTAACCACTAGGGGCTAATAGCACCTCCTCTTCCCCCATTAATTTTCCCTGGAATTGAAAACTATTGCATCATATAAATATACTACAATGTTTAAGAAACTTTTTGTTTGGAAATAATTTCAAACTTAGTGTAAAGTTTAAAAGAATGGAATAAATGATATTCACAGTGTACCCCTTACCTAAATTAACCTATTGTTCACATTTTGCTTCTTTAAAAAAAAAAATCATTTTCTCTCCCTTGCTCACATATATACCTACACACAATTTATTTCTGAACCATTTGAGAGCAAGTTGCATTCACTTTGACCTTTTACCATTGTTTACTTCCATGTGTGTTTCCCAAGAATAAGGATTTCCTCCAACAGCATCGTAATAATCAATTAACCATAATAAATGTAGCATAATACATTTATCAATTGCATATGTCCCATTTTTTGTCAGTTTATCAGCATTATCCTTCATAGCATTTATTTTCACTGCAGAGAACATTCCAGTCCAGGATGAGTTATTGTATATGTTTGCCATGGTTCTTAGTATCCTTCAGCCTACAAAGCCTTTCTTTGTCTTTTATGATAATGAATTTTTTTAAAGAATGTGATCTCTTTTCTTTTTAATAGAACATTACTTATTTGGAGGTTTGTCTGATCTTTCCTCTTGAATACATTCAGGCTATGCATTCTTGACTGGAAGACTGCATAAGGACATTTCATCCAAGGCACGTGAGGTCCAGTTGCACCTCACTGATGATAGGAAGTTTGGTTGCCACCGTATAGTTACTAAATTTTCCTTACAGCTAATAAGCAATATATGGGGAAACACTAAATACCATTCAAATATTCTGTCCCTCCATCATATTTACCCCTGAAATTTAGCATACTTTGACTCTTGCATGAGCCAATCTTTACCTACGATGATTACAAATCCAGCACTCCTGTCTACACTCACTCTGAGTGTTCTGCCACATGAAAGAACCCACTCTTTCCCCCAGTTACTTACGGTTTTATCTGTTATCAGCATTGACTCATGAATTCCTATTTTTTTCAGTGGTTTATAAATTATTACTGTTATAAATATTGTAATGCTCAAATTGCTCAGCTTTGGCTAGTGGGAACCCCTTGAGGCTGGGCCCTGTGTTCTTCTGACAAACTCCCATCACTTTTTATTTTTAACACTTCCTTACTCTTTGACATAATGAGATATTCCGGGTTCATCTCTTACTTTCCCTTCTTCTGTACTAGAATTGTCCATTTCTCCAAAGAGTCCTAGTTCCTTTTAATGGGGAAGGGTATAAAGTACCACAACTTATTTATTCTTTTTCCTGTTAATTAACATTTGAGTTGTTTCTTGTTCTGGGCTATTATAAAGAAAGCTTATCTGAATATCATTGTACACTTTTTGGACCTATGAACTGATTTATGTTGAGTATATAATCAGAGCGGTGATGGAAAGTCATAGAATCTCCACTCTGGTTATATACCCAACAGAAATGAGTAAGTCCATTAAAAAAAAGACACATATTCAAAGCAGCTTTTTTCATAATTTATGTGTATGTGTGTCTGTGTACTTAGCTTTACTAGATATTAATAAATAGTTTTTCTAAGTGCTCATAATATTTGTTTGTCAGGGGAGCAGAAGTAAGTTGTTGACCCCAATAGATGGGAAGGAGTAATCAGTGATAGGGGTCATAATGGGCCACAGCAATCCAAAGACATGTTGTCTGTGATCAGAAATGGCAAAATTGCTAAATGGCATCAATAGCTAAATGATGAATGAAAAATGATAAGATTTTGCCACGCGGTCCATTTTTAAGCTTCTCTTTAGAGTGCTGCTTTAAGATGGGCAACATGAAAGTGACTAGAATCAGAAATCGCCTATGACTTTCAAACTGGTTTTTATCTCAGTGATACCAGTGACAGCAGTTGGGAATGCAGGCCCATTGTTAGGAGCACCTGCTGTTGGAGAGCATTAGGGTCACTGCTTTGTTTTAAAAAGGTGCCTCTCCAGGAGAAGGAGAAATGTCCCCAGAGTCCCACTCATGTCTTCTGGCTGCTAGGACCCCATTTAGAACCATGGAACAGCCATTTACTAAGCAGTCTGAGAAAGGAAATATCCTTCTTGTCTACATCCAGGGAGTCACTTAGTTTTCAAGATTTCTGAGATGGGGAATGAAGGACAGAAAGCAGATCAGAAAACTGCTGAAATCTAACAAAGGAGTAAACTGATCCAGCATCAAGGGACTAGATTCTAGCCTCAGTTTTTCCAGGAAGTGCTTGGGCTGGCCCCGCCTCTGTAGCTCAAAGTTTCTTCATCCAAAATATCTGCCCTAGGTAGCGGAGAGTGCATTACTGGAATAGAAGAGGTAATTGAAGTACTTTTTGTAGAGGGAAATTCTAAACAGAAAAAAACATTGTACACTAGATACACTGTAGGCTCTTAGTAGCTTTGATAAGACTTTAGAGGAATTAATAACTAGTAAAATGCATGTCTGTGGATGCATTTTGGCCAGGTGCCCCCTCTAGGTGGCACTGCCCCGCTGTGGAGGTGGGGAGCCCTCCAACACACTTTCTGAGCTAGCCTTTGTGCAGTGTCCGCTATACAACACCACGCAGCGACCCTGGACGGATGACCGTTGACATGACCAACAGCGACGGTGACCTGCAGTACTGCACATTTGTATTAACCTCCCAGGTCCTCTCCTCTCTCTCCCACAGGCCTCTCCGCGGATGGTGGAGCCAAGCGCCAGGAGCACCTCTCCCGGTTTTCCATGCCTGATCTCAGCAAAGACTCTGGCATGAATGTCTCTGAGAAGCTTAGCAACATGGGCACACTTAACTCGTCCATGCAGTTCAGGAGTGCAGAGTCAGTTCGCAGCCTGCTCTCGGCCCAGCAGTACCAGGAGATGGAGGGAAACCTCCACCAGCTCGGCAACCCCATTGGCTACAGGGACCTACAGTCCCGCGGCAGGATGCATCAGAGCTTTGATTTTGACGGAGGGGTGGCAGGTAGCAAGCTGCCCGGACAGGAGGGCGTGAGGATCCAGCCCATGAGTGAGCGCACGCGGAGAAGAAGCACCTCCCGTGAAGATACCCGCCGCTTCCGACCGCACCGGTCCAGGCGGTCCCGACGCTCGCGCTCAGATAATGCCCTGCATCTGGCCAGCGAGCGCGATGCCATCACTCGCTTGAAAGAAAGGCCCCCACTCCGAGCCAGGGAGGACTATGACCAATTCATGCGCCAACGAAGCTTCCAGGAGAGCCTGGGCCAGGGGTCCCGGAGGGACCTGTATGGCCAGTGCCCAAGGACTGTATCGGACCTGGCTTTGCAGAATGCCTTTGGGGAGCGATGGGGACCCTACTTCACGGAGTACGATTGGTGTTCCACCTGCTCCTCCTCCTCAGAGTCTGACAATGAGGGCTACTTCCTAGGAGAACCAATCCCCCAGCCTGCCCGCCTGCGATATGTCACAAGTGATGAGCTCCTGCACAAATACAGCTCTTACGGTCTCCCCAAGTCGTCCACATTAGGTGGCAGGGGACAGTTGCACAGCAGGAAAAGACAAAAGAGCAAAAACTGTATTATTTCTTAATCTGGTGTCAGGGAATAGGGGAAGATGGGAGCTAAGAATGTAAATTCAGAAACTTGCACTGTTTTAAATTTTAAAGCGCTTTTTGGGGTGGTTACTAGGGGAGAAGGGACATGCTCTCAGTTGATGAAGGCAAGGTTACAGATTGACTCAACTGGTAGTCACAGTTCTTGGCATGTTGAATATTATTTGCACATTTCACTTTGGAAATGCTATAGACTATGTGGAGGCCAGGGTTGGTCACCTCCTCCCATCAATGTGTTTAGTTGCCACTCACAAGATGGCAAATTGCTTTCTGCTCGCTTGTATCCTCTCTGGTTCTCTTACTTTTAGGACCCCTTTTCCAGTAAATAATTTGTTTATTAGCCAGGACCCAAGTCTAAGTTATTTACATGTCCATTGTAAATGCAATGTAAATGAGAGTTCTGATAAAATATTTTTGTACTTTGTAATATCAAAGGGATTTCTATATCGTAGGACTCAGTGAAGACCCGCATGCACATCTGGCATTGTCTTTGAGTAGTATTGAGAGGTAGTCCAGGACCACCGTTTTTTTTTTCCTTTTTCTATACAAATTTGTTACATGTCATTGAGACTTTTTTCAAAGGAGCTCATTCAATTTGGCTTTTTGTGGCTAAAATAAAATTATTATACTCAAAGTATTTTATGCTCTATTCCACTTAAGGAGCCATCTTTAAGTCCACTTCCACCCTCAGTAGAATGTATTCTCTACAAAGTGACAGTCATTTTTTTAAATAGCAAACATAACTTTTGCCAATTAGCGAAACCAGTCAGTGTCAGTAAATTCCATGAGAAACACCATCCCTGTTGGGAACGTTGAAATTGCTCACTATTGATCGCTCCCTTGGGAAAATAGCAGTGACTGTGAGTGGTGCTGTTGTGTGATGTCAGCATGACATTGTTTTGAATGTGGCATTATTTTCTGATGCTCATGTTTCCTGGATTGTATTATCTGCTTTCCTTTACCAAGGCAGACAGAACAGCTGCCTTAGCCTGACAACCGGTTGTCCTCAGTGCAAATGAACTTAAGCATTAGGATCTTGGGGACAGAAAGGTTCTGATGGGGCTCTAGGAGTGACAGTGTGTTCTAGATTGTATGTTAAACATGGAGAAGAAATAGGTGTTTTGAAATCAGAAAGCAGGTGAAGGGCAGAACTGAAGGAGAATATGAAGGAAGGTCAGGGAAAAGAACTTCTGTAAATGAAATAGAGGAAAGGTGACAGCCACCATGAATAGCCCCTAGTCTTGTGGAAAGAACTCAGTTTAACACATTCCCTAACCAGAGTCTCTGGGATACCCAGAAAGGTTGAGCTGCTCAGGATATATCAGTGTAGTGGTCTTGAACAACAAATGTTGTTGAAAGGAGGATTTCCATTTGAACTTTGGGACTTTGGGTCAGACAGAAAATGGGCTCAAAAGCGAGTTTGCTTAAAGAAGACATTTAACGGTTGTGTTGTTTATAGTAAAATAATACTTCCTATCTTGCTTCAGTTAAAAATGAAGCACTTGCTTTTTCTTCCATTCTCCTCCTCCCCTTAATGGATTGTGGCAGTTGAAATAATCCATCGCAGGACCCACCTTTAGTGAGATGTATCGTCCATGTGCTACACAGTACACTTGTATCTCAGTGGCCATCTGCCATGGTGAGGTGAGCGTGGTCTCTTTTCAGTATAGTAGTTAATATTTTCTAGTATTTTTTATGAAGAGAATGTGACAAGTAGCTTTTCAGACACCGTGCCAAATGGGTCTGGGGAAAGGAAGGTTGTACAGGATGTGGAAATGGCACTCCATTCAGGATGTATTAAAATAATTTGCTTTTCAGGTATTAATATGACATTTGTCATTATCACTGATTTTTTTAAAAAGCAATGCAAATGTTGGTTGTGGCTGTTTTCCGCATGCTATCTTCATATCTAAATGCTTCATTAATTATCCAAACCTCTGGAGAATTAACTCTATTATGTTTGTATAGTTAAGTTTGTAAACTGCTTGGCAAACTGATTTTAAGAAATAATGTGCAACGCCACACAACTAAAGTGGTAGGTTTCTGGTAGAAATTGGGCAAGTCCAGTTTGGATTTTTGAGTTCCTTGATAGATGAGAACAAAAGGGCACCTAGAAAAGGGAAAAAGAGAGAACAGTAGATGACTTAACCTAGCAAAAAGCTGAAAACAATGTCTGTCCTCTGTGGCCTGGAATTCAATGAAAGAAATTCTCCTAGTAAACGTTGCTTTCTAACTCTTTTCAGAGTACTTCTTGCATTTCTCAGGTGGGACTTTAACCCCATCAGCAGAAACTGACACATAACTAGTGTCCAAAGGATTGGAGAAATGAGCAATTTGAGATCTACTTGCCCAGGGAGCACCAGCAGCCGAACTGGTCAGAGCTTGAGGTGTAATGGATATAAGCCTCTGGGTCAACAGTCTACAGGCAAGATCACCTCCATATATTCCAGCACTGCATAGGTCTTCCCACCCCACATGCAGCCAGGCACCTTACAGCAAATGCCGATAGGAGACAGCTAAATCCTCGCAATGATGATGAAACCTCCAGGTGAATGCCCCAGGGAGAACAGGATGGCATTGTACTGGGAGTTCCACCTGTTAGTAATAACACATAACATCCCAAAATCCAATTTCCAAAATTTCAATGCATTCCTTTCTGAGGCAAGAACTTAGGGTCCTTACCTGATTTCACAATCATAATCACCACCTCTGGTCAAGTTTCGCTGTGAGTGAGACTTGTGCTCACATCTTCTTAGATCATCATTCCATCTTCCATAGACTATTTTTTATCAAATAATCTTTTCCCATTTTTCTCTCTGCCCTAATGCCTTAGGATTTTGTTTGTTTGTTTTTTTACCTTTTCTCATATTGGTCCTCCTTTTGTATTGGTTAATACCACAGCTTTAGAGTTCAGTTCATGTTCTATTTGCTGCTCAATTCAGTGGTGTCAGAACTGGCTCTTTCCCAAGAAGTAGAGTTATTGACAGTGTCCTGAATGACCCTGCCAATACACACCACCATTGATACTGTGAACAGGTTTCTTAATAGGCTGCTCGTGTTGAGCGTGGCATTCAGGTACTCTTCCCTCTGTTATGTAGTTCTGGGATCTCTACTAAGTGTGAAGGTGAGTGAGCTGAGGGAAACCAGAACTGTGCTTCTTGGTCTTGTACATGTTCAAAGGGGGAGAATCCCTTGGTGTTGGTTGTTTGACAGCTTCTTTCCATATTCATCTTGTGTTCTCTAGTTCTTCCTTTCCACCCTGAGCCAGCCCAGTGACCAAGCAATTTTCTATTATTTATATGGGACCTGGAGGCAGCTGTTTCTCACCCCCTTTTCTCATTCTGTAGGACACTCCTACACTGCAACAAGATTATATTTCCTTCTCCTGCAGCAGCTTTATGCTTCTTGGGTACCACTAGCAATGGTTGAGTTCAGGTGGGGCCAGTGAGGCATATACATAGCACATACTCTGCAACCTGGACAGATATTACCAGTCTGTTATTGTATACTTTCCAGACAACGTGGATACAGCCTCAAAAATTTTGCAATACTCCAACCAGCCAGGATTGGTTGAGCAGTACTGATTTTATTTGTCTGATAACAAACATTTGTGAACCGATTCTTATTTGTCTTTCCAACCTGGAAAATGGGCTCTTTACCATTCTCCAAAAATAGTACACTAGCCACTTAAGAAGCATCATTTATAAATAATTGTGAAACTCCAATTCCTATGCCTCCAGATTGTGGATGATAATGGGAGCTGACTTCTTCAGGCTAAATGAAGACAGATCTCTTTGGCCTTCTTTTCCCTTCTCATGTTCTTTGCCAGTTATTCATCTATTCATCTTCTTGTAGAGGTCAGATAGGCGTCCATCTTATTCTTTATATAACCCCACCTTCTAATGAGAAATAACACAAATATTTAAATTCTAAGGAGAAGTGCTCTTTGTGTATTTCTAACAAAAACCAGATGCTGACACCTAAGAAGGAGGATCTGTGAAAAGGGAAGTGGAAGATAGAACCATCTATCTGAATATTTCACTACAGAAGAGTTGCTATTAGCAAATGTTTAGCACCTTCAGAGCTTTGAAATGGCCTCTGGACAGCATTCCAGGTGCAGGACTCAGCTAAGTCTCCTCTGCTAATTTGGAAGGCAGTTTCATGATGCCTTTTAAGGTATATATATTTTCCTAAGCACTAGAAGTAGAAATGAAGAGAATTTTGCCTTGCCTCCAGTGGTTTGTCACTCTGGAATCTAGCAGACTCCAAAGCTTATTTGTCTGACTACTTGGAAGCAATCACCAAGGTTAGGACCAAGAAAGGATTTGATTCTTTTTCCATTTTCTCATAATAGTAGCCCAGTCAACACAAGACTCATAAAACATGACTCACTGTTGGGAACTATACTATTTTATAGGCTGACTTCCTGCTGACAAAACTAGCTTTCCTTGAAGGGAATAAAAAGGAGGAGGGAAAATCACGGTGTTAGGAAAACATTTCTGTGATTTTGATATGATGAATCCATAGGATAGAAAAAAAATGTCTTATCTATCCTGAGAGTTTTCTGAGATATTCATTCCTTCACCCTACTGGGCATTTGGCCATTGATGTTCAATGGATCACTAACCAAGCCTTTCTAAATTTTTTGGAGAGACTTACTCATCAGTAAGGTCTCTTCTCAAGTCTTTCTGGTGATTTCCATATTTTCCCATAAAGCATTTTGGTTCTATTTACAGACCCTGACTTAACACTCTGTGGCCTGCAAGTCGTCCATTTTCCTTAGCAAATTAGAACTTTGGCAGTTTTCCCTCTCCTAAACATTCTTCCCTGTACAGGATTGCTTTGCCATCTCCTGCTTTAATTCCAAGTGCATAAACAAAACCTCAGAGGGCCTGAGAAGGTGAGGCAGACCAGAGTCTGTTGTGTGTCGAGCATTGAGCTGTTTGTGAAGAAGGTCTGCAACAGGCCTTTGGTGTAGGCTCTGCCAGAGACTGTTTGTGAACACTTTGCTTGAGATCCATGCCCTATAAAATGGATATGATGTTTTACTGATGTCTGTAATACATTTATAAACTTCCAATAAAATTTGAATAAAAGAAACGTTGCCATTTATCCCTTGCTTTTCAGATTTTTGAAAATCTTTGCCTTTGAGCATTTCAGCAGAAAAGAGAGACTGACTGCACATCTCAGGGATGAGATATACTATGAAAAATGAACCTGATTATTTACATCAGAATTCCTCAACCTCAGCATTATTGACTTATGGGCCAATTCATTCTTTGCAGCAGAGGACTGTCCTATGCTTTGTAGGAATTTAATAACATCTCTGACCTCTACCCACTAGATACCAGTAGCACCCCTCCCTCCCACCAAGTTTGGACAACCAAAAGCGTCTCCATACATCACACCCATTACAATGAATATCATTTTTAAAAAACTACAAACAGGTATGGGTAAGGATGTGAAGAAATGAGGACCATTGGGCACTTCTGGTGGAAATGTAAAATGGAGCAGTATCTGTGGAAAACAGTACAGCAGATCCTTAAAAAATTTAAATAGAATTACCATATGATCCAACAATTCTACTTCTGGGTGTATTCCCAGATAATTGAGAGAAGAGCCTCAAAAAGATATGTATACACCCATATTTATACCAGCATGATTCAAAATAGCTAAAAGATGGAAGCAACCTAAATATCCATTGGTGGATGAGTAAAATGTGTTATATGCATACAATGGAATATTATTCAGCCTTTAAAAGGAAGGAAATTTTGACACGTGCTGCAATATGGATGAACTTTGAGGACATTAAAATAGCTGAGTTAAGTCAGTCACAAAAACACAAATACTATATAATTCCATTTATATAAGGTACCTAGAATAGCCAACTTCATAGAAGAGGTAGAATGGTGGTTGCTGGGGGGTAGAGGAGAATGGGGAATTATGTAATGGGTATGGAGTTTTAGTTTTTCAAGGTAAAAATTCCGAAAATTGGTTACATGACAATGTGAATGTACTTAACTACTGAACTATACACCTAAAATGATAAATTTTATGTTGTCTTTATTTAACTGCAATTTAACCCATAGCTGAATGTCCCCTGGGGATAAGAATTATCCCTGGTTTCGAATCACCGGTTCAAATGCTTTGCCACCTTAGCATTTCTGTTCCTTGTGGATTCTTGAAACTGTCTCCTACCCAGGTCTCATTCAATTTTCAGTTATTAGCAGGAATCAAAACCAACAAATAACCCTAAAATATTTGTATTTCCTTTTAAGCAGATAATAAGTATTTGGTCTAGAGAATTATATCCACAGCTGTGTTCTGGTTAGGGGAGCATTAATATTGTCTGGGAGCCAGGACCAAAGCAGCATGTAAATTAGATTTTCCCATTCAGGAATTGCTGGATACTGCAATATCATTCATTCATTAAATGAATATTTTTTAAGAGCCTTCTCTAACCCAGGCACTTTTCTAGGTGCTTAGAATACAGCAATGCACAAAAACAATACTTCCTACTCCTCCTTTAAGGATCTTACAAATTTGACTTTCTACTAGGCTGGAAGTATAGAACAGCAAATATTTTCATCCATCCTAACCATGAGGGCTTGGGAAATGGAGGTGAGTTATTTTACCTTTGAATGAAGACTTACTTACATTGTGTCTGTTCTGCTCACAGATCCTGGTGGAGAGCATGCATCTCAGGCAGCCATGGTTTTACTATTTGAGCCCCCTCTCTCCCTTGTCCTCAGCCAAAGTGATTGGCACCAAGAATAGCACCTAGCCACCAATTTACAAGTGACTTAATGCAAGGTAGTGAGCTGGACCAATCAGATTCCCCTTCTCAGGATTACAAAGATTCTGAGAGAAAGAGGCAGTTGTTAGTGGAAGCTGGAGATAAGAGGATGTATAGGGACAACAGTCATGAGTTAGGCTCACACCCTTCCTGGTAAGGGGAGAGATGAGGAAGCAGAAGTGATGGGCAAGCAGCGCAGGCTGAAAACAGGCCCAAGAATAAAGACAGACATGAGCACAGAGATCTTAAATGGCCCCAAGAGGCTGCTCCCTAGGACCTCCTCACCTCCAAACAGATTTCAGTTCCTGCCCCTCTAGGAATACCTATGGTTTCAGTCATTCACATACTGCTTCCCCATTATGCTTATTGCATTACACAGTTACATAAACTCTTATTTGCACTCAAGTGATCCTTGCCCTAATTCAAACATGGAGGATGAATTCTGAATGCCAGCTACCACAGCTTTTATTTTGCCCCATGTCCCTTTAGCAATTTAATCCCATCTCAATCACTTGCTACTTGTATGTCTTGGGAGATGTCTATGTCCTCTCTAAGCTTCAGTTTTTATCTATCAAATAGGAGAACCAGAGAGTTGTGTGAATATGCTGGAATAATGTATGTGAATCTCATAGTGCTGTGTCGACACTGTAAGCTCAAAATACATTTTTGTTATTGCTTATTATTATTTCTATCCCACCCAAAGATAAAGTGCGGCAGGAACTAGATATTGGTATCTGATCTGATCTGATCTGAGTATTCATTTTCTTTTCTCTTAATTTAAGCATTAAATAGGATTTAAAAATATCTTTGGAAGGCCTGAATCTTCACTACATATAAGAAATGTCTACAGTTTATTAAACAATGCAAATCTACTGGTCCTGCCCACAGAGGTTCTGGTTCAGATCTGGGATAAAACCACAGAATCTAGTTTGTTTATTTGTTTGTTTGTTTGTTTGTTTTAACAGAACTGGTTTGAGGATCACACCTCAAGAAATTCTGCCTTAATATTAGTTTGTTTGCTTTCTTCCAAGTATCTGGGGAAAACATCATACCAAAAACCTGTCTCCTTGTTCCTCTCACTTGAGGAGAATCTGATAACAAGCCCAGTGGTCAGGATGGAGAGATCTGAGCCTGGGGTTTATACTGAATTCTGGAGGGCCTGAGGCATATTCACATTTCCCTAGGAATGACAGTCTTTAAAAAAAAAAAAGGAAAGAAAGGAAGGAAGGAAGGAAGTGAGAAAAAAAGAAAGAAGAAATATAGTCTGACTTTAATTTTTCTTGAGCAACACAGATCACCACTGCACTGAGAAGAGGGTGGGCTTATTATGTCTCACAGTTGTGTCTGGACTTGAGAATTGCTACTCCTGGTTCATAGCCAGTGGCTTTCACACATTAAAATTATCTAGGTAGATTATTTAAAATCCAGAGTTCCTCGTCTCATCCTTAATAAGTTTGATTCAGCAGGTATCCAGCAGTACAAGGAAAACTGCATTTTTCTAAGGCTCCCGGGATAAGAGAACACCTTTGGGGAAAAACTGCTCTAAGCCTCTCTCACCATGGGAGTCTTCATCTTCTGGGAGCTCTTACATGCTATAAAGGCACCCAGTTTGTGTTACCAAGCTTCCATTTGAAAGAGTCTGGTTCTCAAAAATGCATCTACCGTATGTGTTTAGTAGACTCTAGTCTACTTTTGGCCTAGAATGAAAACATCAGCACTGTTGGAAAACCCATGCTAGAGTAACTTCTATATACAGCTAATTTTGTCTGAGAGAGATGTCAAGACAAGAACCCAAGATAGAAAGCTTATCAGAAGATGCAACAGATAACACTGGGGAACACAATTTTGGTTGAATTAGATCTGGCACTTGTTTTTGACTAATTTTGGCATCTGAATCCAAAAATGACACCAGTTTTTCTCTATCATGTCAACTTTTTAAGGTACAGGATACCCTCCCTTTGTCCCAAAAATCATACAAAATGTACATGCAAAGGAAAATAAAGAAAAAGTTGCCTGTATGTACTGTTTATTTAGTTATTTTATTCATATAAAGGCTATATATTATGACTAAGTCAAACTGTGTACAAGTAGTAAAGTTCTGCTACCAAATATACATATTAAGATATTTTATCTTTTCAAATGACAGGCTAGGAAATGCCAAAAATGAGATACTTAAAAGTCTCCTTCAGTTGGCAAAGCTTTAAAAAATTGCTTTATGACACCCAGTTTTATGTGCGGAGGTGGGAATATAATGTTTTTTCTGTCAACAAGTGGCTCATGTAGAATGTTTGGATCACCAGGTTTGAGGTCAGACCTTGGAGGCCACTGCAACTCCACCCAATGCTTCTCACGAGCTCTGCTGCCCCACATACACAGAAAACAGGAATACTTGGTATATCCGCGATTCTGACTAAAAAGGAAGCAGACCATTTTAAGGTCAACACAGATGATCCAATTGTGCTTGTGATGTTACAACAGATGAATGACTCTTTTTGTGTCTTCACATTCTTCACAAAAACAAACTGAATGGCCGATTGGGACTGCACCAAATAAATTGTCATTGTAGAGGAGGACACACTTCAAGCTCTGCTTTGAGCTATTGATGAACAGTCGCCATTCAGTTGCATTATAGATTGAAATTCCCAATTCCTTCATTAAACCATGAGTGTTCTATCAATACACAAAGCCACCATCACTTCGAAAGTACTGCAGAAATGCACTTTCTCTTGATTGAAAGTAGGATACCTTCGCTCCTTTTGCAAGCAAGTTTTTCTCGTGCAGTCTTGATGCTAGGAGTTCCGAAGCCTTTTTGGATAGTCCCAAATCTCGTACCAAATCATTCAACTCATGCTGATCAAATCCCTTACAAATTGAGTCATTTTCAATTTCAAAATCTTTTTCTTTGCTGTCACTTAGTTCTTCACCATACTCCTGGTTTTCGAAAGAGAGTAGTTCAATGAAAACGGGCACTGGGATTTCAGCTGAATGAGGCATTGGGTGTAGAGTTGATGGTAGACTAGGATACTCTATTTTACATGTATTTTTCTTGTTATATCCTGATGTTTTCACTATACAAAAGTAACAGTCACTTGAATGATCTCTGGGCTCTCGCCAAACCATAGGTATAACAAATGGCAATTTATCATGTCGCCCCTTTGTCCACATCTGTAAACTCTCGACACACTGCTTGCACATCTTGTGAGGGGCCCAAGACTTATCTTGCTCACCAAGTTTTACTTTAAAATATGCAAAATAGGCTTGCCTGACAAATGCGCTGATGTTTGTCCTTTGACCGGGAATGGTGAAACTGCCACAGATATAACAAAATGAATCAGGGTTGTTTAGGCACTTATGATGAGAAATAGCAGAGGCAGACATGATCTGAAGGAAAGGAAATAAGTACGTATGTAAATAAAAAAATTAATTCTGCTAATTCCTTGTATACAGGCAAGAACTCGGACTACACTTCGGAATATGATTCACTATATAGAGCAGCACACAACCTCTCACCACACTGTATCATGTGTAACTGAATAGCCTAGGCAAGTATGAACCTGTGGCTGGTCTCCAAGGTCAGCCCCTCCCCCTCCCCACTCAAAGGAGATTTGCTCTCAGCCAATAGGAGAGTACTAGTGCTTCCCTCAATCCAAGCTTGATCCAGCCTAGAGTGGTCTCATTAAGATAAGCTGTACAAGAAAAACTTGACATGATAGAAGAAAACTAGCTGCAGTTTTGAAATCAGCATGCCTATTTAAGTCTAAAACAGCTGAAAAATTGGTCTCAACAGGAACTATGTTAATTGTTCCCCCAGTGTAATCAAAGACAAGCACGCTGAAGACATGGTTAAGCTGTTAAATAGCACAAGCCCATTCAGCAGGAGAGGAGATGATTTAAGAGCTTTCTCAGCAAAGTATTAGCAGATAATTGTTTCCCTAGGTTGGTGATTCGAGACATTAAAAAAATCATCAGGAATCCTGGAAGCCTTTGTCATTAACAAATCAGTTAGCAAACAAATGAGACCAGAGTACCAAAAAGTAAACCCAATAATGTGAGGAATTTGGGCCATCAAAAACCAATGTCTTAGTACAGATTTTTTGGACTTTAAGTGGCCAAGCTTACTTCTAACTTTAATTTGAATAACTGAAGTTTAATTTGAGCAAAAAGGAGAGAAAGAGAGAATATTTGAAGGTACTGTACATTTTGTGAGGACCATGGGCAGCCCCTGCATGAGGGCCTGATACCAGGAGAGGAAAACCACCGGGAGCTCAGAAGAACTTTATCCCAGTTTCTGCTTAATCTCCCTTTGCTTTTTCAGTTTGGGGAAGCTCATGGACTCATGTGGCTCCTCACACTTAACCCCTTGTTTTCAGAAAAGAAACTATGATTGTCCCACCTTGGATCAGGCACTCCTTCCTGGTCCAATCAACAATTGAAAGAAAGGGGGTGATTCCTAGTGCTAAGCCTGCCGGCAGAGTGCTAGTTCATGTTCATGAGGGAAGTTTTCAGATAAAGAAAATCATGGACTGAGCAGACTCCCCCAAATTTATTTCCTATAAGAACTATCCTAGTTACATCCCAGGGGAAAGAACCAAAATTATTATCTACTGGATGTATTGCTAAAGAGTTGTTTGTACTCGACTTAGAGCTAACATCTCAAAGGAAAGTTTCCACAACCCCCAAAAACCTATGACTCCAATTGGCCCAAAATATTATAAATCCATACTAAGTATTTCAAATACGTACTATCTCCAAGGAAATGCCAAAGGAGAAGATGAATTCTTAATGCATAGTAAATATCTTAAAACTCTCTCCCCATTGCTGCTCTCCCATTATTCTACACATGGATGCCAACTTTTGCCCAAAGTCTCTTTCTGCCTCTCAGTTCCACCTCCAAACATACCAAGTGCACCGGCCTTTTCTGTTCCACTTTCCTTCTTCCTCACCTGCTCTTTATTATGTAAATCAAATTAGTCAGTCTGTGGTGTTTAGTTTTTACATCTGCTACACCTAATACCAAGACTGAATTCTGTCTCCCAAGCTGCAGGTGCCATAGAGATCTTTTCCTTTGACTCTGTAGCCTCTGTGAATTCTATTCAGCTGGTGGCCTCGTGCCAGGTAAGAGTAAGGCTCTGGGACAGTCATTGTATCTATTCTCATGGTTAAGGTTCATGAACTTTGTCATTGACCAGGTCTCAGGTCTAGGACCTTCTATCTTCAGCTAATTTAGTCCAAAAGAGATATCCAGGCACGAACATGCAAGCCCCAGCAGTGAAACCTCTGCACGATTCGTCGGCAGCCGTCCGTCTCGAGAGACGATGGTGTAGCTTCTTAAGTGTCTATCTGCACCGCCGAGAATGGCTGTGCAGTCCGACTCGGGAGTGACACGGTATCTGTCTCCTCCTGTGTTGAATTGACATCTTGCGATGACGCTGGAGTGTCCTCTCCAGTGGAGCTGAAGCTACAGAGCCTGGGCAGGGTGATATGGAGGGTCTGCTGTTGCCCATGCAGCAGACCCCCCCTCTCTTCGCAGCTGAAGTGTCCAAGGGAAAGACGGAGTCGATACAGCTTGGCTTCAGGTGCGCCGCAGGAGTTGCCGGTGTTGACTACAACGTCAAACCGCCTTAGGGACTCCGGCTCCGGATTTTCTGTCGGGGTTTACTCCCTTAGCCTTTCCCCTGAAGAGGTATGCCGCAAGGCAGCGGAGGTTTTTTGGAGTCAGAGTTTTCCTTCTCTGATGTGCCCTGACTGGAAGATCGAACCAGCGACACTTAGCTCGCAGGCCGACGCTCAATCCACTGAGCTAAACCAGCCAGGGCTAACTGCACGATTAGCATATGACAAATAAATGGCATGGAATACAACCAAATTGATTTTTCTGTTAATTCATCATCATCTCTCCTTGCACCTAGACCTTTGTACTTGTTTAATCCACTTAAAGCACTCACCCTCCTATCTATTCTGTTCTACCTGTTCTTCACCTGAGTACTTCTCATTCTTCAGCTCTCAGCTTTGACATGATTTTTGCAGGATGAAAAGTCTGCTCCTGGCAGATTAGAAACAGATCCCTCAGCCTTGGGCTCGGTGGACTCTGCATTTCCCTATCACCATCTTGTAATTGAGTTTCTTTCTCGACCCTTTACAACTTGTGCTTTATGAGGGCTGGGGTCCTGCTGTCTTTCAGCACTGTTCAAAAAAATATTTTGAAGGAATGTCAGAAGGGAGATTCCTAAAAATCCTTGTCCAGTAAATTATAAGGGTAATGGGAAAGCACAAACTTAGTCTTTCACGCCTTTGAGTATGCTGGTTCCCTGTCATCCTCCAACCTTCCTTATAAAGGGAAGTCTTTTTTCCTTTACATGATGAGCTGCTGCAAGGTGAAATTCCCCTCAAAGCTCCCTATTAGTGGCTGTGGCTGTGATCAGGTTTGTATTACTGAGTTCCCCCCAATTTGGTACTTTTTTAAAAAGCTCCAGCTAAGCATAGTGTTTTCTAATTTCAAGGAGTAATAGTGCCCTTGGACTCCACAATGAAGTTACTAACATTTCAAGTACTATCACCTATAAATGCAAAAACCAAAGTCAAGTGTTCATGCCACTGAATTATAATAAGATGATTTATGATATAATAAAAGAATCATTGCTTGGAAATAAAGGTTTAAAAATAATAATATCAATACTGATCTGGAAAATGCTACCCAAGAATAAACTTATATTAGCAGATGGAATAAATTATATTTCAACATACTTCTTTCATAGTTCTTGTACTAATTATATTACCATTGTTTATTGGAAAACATGCTTGAGCAAGCCAGTACAAAATCAGGGCACACTTAGTGGGTAATAGAAACCTGCAGCTGAATTAGAAATAAATGAGATGGCACACTTCATAAAAGCCCCTATGGTAGAAGAAACATAAAGAAAGAAGTTGATGATTGCTATCCAGTAACAAAAAATAAATC
Organism: Furipterus horrens; assembly: GCF_987537825.1. Lineage (NCBI taxonomy): Eukaryota > Metazoa > Chordata > Mammalia > Chiroptera > Furipteridae > Furipterus > Furipterus horrens. The sequence goes on from NW_028327177.1 coordinate 86,558,860, forward strand.
TAGCAAAAGCAAATATTTTACTAACATTTTATACAATCAACTATATTTATTAAAAACAGAAGCCCCATGGACAAAGGTTTGCAAATTTAAAAGGTAGATAACGCTACCCACTCAAAATGTTTAGAGATATTAAAACCAACTTATTTATTCTACAATATAGGGTTTTCTTTCATCTGTTTTTACCATAACGAAAAAACAGACCTTGTCACCTGAAAATATGCTGTATAAAATGAAGTTTTCCTGGGCTATAAAAGAGATCGAAGAACTAGGGGCATACACTAAAGTCACTAATGAATTCCTCTGATCTAAAGAGAGGGGCAACTAACTATATTCCTATAATTTCAAAATTATTCCCAGATAAAGAGCCCAGGAAAGAAACTGTTTCATTATTTGCAAAATCTATCCTTTAAATTACATCTATTAACTGTTGGAAAGTTGTTTCTCAATTCTGCAGAATGATGATTTGGGGGAGTTTTGTGTAAAGAATGGATGTAGCTGAGACATTTAATGCTCATTGAATATTTGTGTCTTCCCTCCCACTTCCCAGCCCTTTTATAGTTGGGTGGAGTCATGTGACTAGAGCTGATCAAAGAACCACGTGGAAATAAAGTGTCACTTTCAGACTAAGTCAGTAAACAACCCCTAGGCAACCTGGATACCACAGGTTAAGATGCTGAGTCATTAGATGAAAGCAGATCAGATCCCTGAGTCACTGTGTGGGAGAAGCTATCCACAACAAGCTTTGTTTAAACAAGAAAATACACCTGGGTTGTATTAAACTGTAGAGATTTCAGGATTAATTTGTTGCTACACAATAACCCAGACTATGACTAATACATGTCAAAAGTAACCTCTCAACCTTCTTTCTAGCCTAGACAATCTAGTCATGTGAGCCATTTGACAGCCATGAGAAGTTCTAAAGGCCAAAAGGGCCAGTCCTTTGGATATAGTTTCTTCATTTCTTGACTTGGTTGGTTTAGTTGATTGGTTGTTTTGGTTTTGTTACAGAAACAGGGGAGTCCAAAAATCCCCAGAGTTTGCTGCTGGGGGATGGGGAGAAGTAAGCAGCTTTTCAAATGCTTCCACATGCCTGAGGCTGGTGGCTACTGTCTTTCTTATGCAAATGGATTTAATGCATCCAAAGCCTCAGGCAGATGGGAGGAGTCTTGAACCAGGGGACGGTATGGAAAGCACACAGAGCCTACGTAAGGGTCTGTGAATGGTCAGAACTGTTTGCAACGCCCACTGCGTCAGATGACGCAGTCAGGGATATATAAGCAGCTGCAGACATTTTAGCTCAGACTCTCTCAGACTCTCGCTCTCAGACTCTCGCTCTGAGACTCTCTCTGACTCTCGCTTGTGCTCTCACTCTGGGACTCTCTCAAGCTCTCGTTCGGGCTCTGGCTCTCACTGGCACTCTGGCTCTCGCTCTGGCGCTCTGACTCGGGCTCTCACTCGTGCTCGCGCTCTCGGGCTCTCGCTCTCCCGTGTGCTCCCTCCACGTGGCTTGGTGAAGGGGCCTTCTCCATGTGGCTTGGAGAAGGGGTCTCCGGGCTGCTTTAAGAGGCTCTCGCCATGCGGTTTTGAGGAGGAGAGGAGATCTGCGCGGTTTGCAGGAAGAAGGCAGTTTGCAAGGAGGCTGAGAATCCAGGCGGTCCTGCATTGAGAGCTGGAGGGCACCACAGCACAGAAAGGACCTCCCCAATCAGGATTGAATGATTGGCAGCTGCTGGTAAAGCTGAACTGTGTTTGGAAAGTAGGGAAACAGTTTCTCTGACTTTCCGAAAACTAGCCTGGTTTGGAAGGGGGGGAGGCAAGGATATGTGTTTGTGGGTATTTTAAAGAGCATAAGACTTAACAGAAATCTGCAAATAACTAAATCTATATAACTGTTAAATAAACAATTCTTTTTCTTTTCACCAAACTCTGGTATTGAGAGTTATAATTTTGGCGGCGGGCAATCGGGCCCCTAACTAAAGAGCCCGTGGGTTTGTTTTCAACTGGAGCAGCCCAGGGGTTCTGTAACAGTTTGATTAAATTATTTGGTTAGTTAAAGCCTCCAACCATGGTGATGGTCTTAGAGAACTATGTTCTGTAAGACTGCAGGCTCCAAGCTGATCCACAGCTATTTTAGTTACCATTGCTAAGCTCAGTCAATGCCTCCACAGAGCAGGTTCCTAATAAACATTTATTGAACAAAAGAAACAAAAGAATTAATTTAATAATTGAAATGACACATACAGGATTTATCTAAATTGCATGGAGTCCTCCGCCATCACAAGTGCTGCACTTGAAACACTGGGGAAGACTTTCCCCAGAAAAGCAGAAGCTGCAGAAGACACCACTGAGCTAAATTTATTCAACAACATACACATTTCTCATATTTATTGAGCACCTACTGCACACATTATTCTAGGGTTAGGAGTGAAACAGTGAATGTCAGAAAAATTTTCTGTTTTCATGGAGCTTTGGTTTGTTTTTCTCAAACGTCTATTTTTTTTTTTAAGATTTTATGTATTTATTTATTTTTAGAGAGAAAGGAAAGGAGGGGGAAAGAGAAGGAGAGAAACAATAATGTGTGGCTGCCTCCCACATGCCCCCAACCGGGGACACAACCCGCAACCCAGGCACGTACCGTGACCGGGAATCAAACTAGAGACGCTGCGGTTCACAGATCCTCACTCAATCCACTGAGCCACTCCAGCCAGGGCTAAAATGTTTCTTTTTTAAAATTAAGCCAAAGTTTAGCCTGGAAAAAGAAAAAAATTATAATTATATAGTTATCTGAGTTATCTGAGAAATGGCAGAAGGTCCAATCACCCCCCAATATGTTAACTCCACAAACCCCACTGATTACTAATCATTTGCCTTGCTTCACTGTTAATTTCTGCTGCCTCACTTTGGAGAGTCCCACCTCTTCCCTATTTCTTATGTGAGATGAGCAGTTGACCCCCACCCTCCTCCTTTACCCAATCTCATTCTTGAGAAAAGCTGTTTCCTTGTATGAGCTTCTCTTGCTCTGGGTCAGTTCTTATGGGATTTTTTTCTGAGTGGTTTTGGAGATGGCTTGCTAGCCTACCCTGTATTAAAAACTGAACTATGAGGGTTTTAAAAAGGGTCACTGCATCTCCAGAGAAGTGCTTCCAACAGTTCTAACTAAAGTCTACACTGAATGGGACCAAGGACTGAAGAAAAAAGTTTGCTTCCTCTCTCTGGTCCTCCGTGTGTTGCCTGACACCATAGTGAGTAGTAGCCAAGCAGCACTCTGTACCCAGAGTGGCAGCAACACATGTATAAGAGCCAGCTGACTGCTCTCCTGTACGTGCCTTTCTCCCCCCACCCTCGTACCCAGAGTCACAAATAGGTGTAAACGCACAGTTGAGCACTGTCCAGGGGCTGGATCCTGAATGGTCTCCGGCATCCAGTCCTGTCTTTTTGCCTCCTGCAGCCTCTCAACTGCTTGGCCAGTATTTTGAGTAGACCCAACCTCACTCATGAGATATATGTCACCCACGATCCCCTGACAGGACTCCTCTGACACCAGGGCAGTCTTCCTCCTTCCCAGCTCTTTGTTTTGCAAATTGATGCCATCCATACAGTCCCATGAATGCATTTCTTAAAAAAGATTGAGGCCAGGAGCTGAGCACAGTAACTAGAGCAAAGCAGCCATGTTACAGAATCCCTGGGCTGCTCCGATTGAAACAGAACCCACGTGCTGTTTAGTTAGGGGCCCGATTGCCCACTGCCAGAATTATAACTCTTAATACCAGAGTTTAGTGAAAAGAAAAAGATTGTTTATTTAACAGTTATATAGATTTAGATTATTTGCGGATTTCTGCTGTTAAGTCTTATGTTCTTTAAAACACCCATAAACACATATCCTCCCTACCAAACCTGGCTAGTCTTAGGAAGGTCAGAAACACCATTTCCCTACTTTCCAAACACAGTTCAGCTTTACCAGCAGCTGCCAATCACTCAATTCTGATTGGGGAGGTCCTTTCTGTGCTGTGGTGTCCTCTAGCTCAATGCAGAACCGCCTGGATTCTCAGCCTCCTTGTAAACTGCCTTCTTCCTGCAAACCACATGGATCTCCTCTCCTTCTCAAGACAGCCTCTTAAAGCAGTCTGGAGACACCTTCTCCAAGCCACATGGAGGGAGCACAGGAGAGCGAGAGAGCTACAATGTCCGCAGCTGCTTATATATCCCTGACTGCATCCTCTGACGCAGTGGGTGTTGCAAACAGTTCTGACCATTCACAGAACCTTAGATAGGCTCTGTCTGCTTTTTCCATACCATCCCCTGGTTCAAGACCCCTCCCATCTACCTGAGGCCTTGGAAGCATCCACGCAATTTTGCATAAGAAAGACACTAGCCACCAGCCTCAGGCATGTGGAGGCATTCTGAAAGCTGTTTTCTTCTCCCCATCCGCCAGCTGCAAACTCTGGGGATTTTTGGACTCCCCTGTTTCTGTAACAGCCAGGGCACAAATAAGGTTTCAAACTCCTGTGCTGGACAGCTGAAAGGAAAATCCTTATATTGCTGAGCAAAGTGAGGCTTATTCACATGGCGCCTTGGTGTACGACCCAAAATTAGTGTTGAGAAAAACAGGGCTTTATTTACAATACTCCAACCTTGAGGGGGCTGGGAGCACTTCAGCTTGGAGCCCTGTTCTCCCACAAGACACAGAACTTCCCTTGCTCCCTCAAAGGCTATAAGCCAAAACCAAGCCAAATAATTCTCCATTCTTTATGTGTCAGCTCTCTCCTTCAGGGTCAGGGGTATGTTCTCCTTAGCCTCCATATAATAGTCCAGAAAAGCATGTGGCATGTTATATTGGATTGTGGTGAAGTCCAGGAAAGGCTCAAGTCCAAAGAGTGCTCTCTCCTTATGTCCCAAGTTCTAAGTGTCCAGATAGAGTCCAGGCCTGCAAGGCAGAGTCCTTGGTAGCTTTGGAGTCAGCCGGAGCTGGCACAGTCAAAGAAGCAGCATGCCTGCTTTTTTACTAGCCCAGTCCTCAAAGCCAAATCCTGACTGCAAACTGCATAGCTGATGGGGGACTCAAATGGTGGAAATTTTTAGTTTCAAGTAATAGCTAATGACCTTAGTAATCAATGTACAGTAGTCCTTCTCTATATCGCGCCTCACTGTATCACGGGATTTTTAAAATTATATTTAATTATTTATCACAGATTTTTTGCTATATCACAGGATTTTGTGGTACTGTATACATATGTTGTTAAAGTTACGTAGGTTTAAGAGTGTAGAGTATGTTTAAGAATATAAGTAGTTTTTATAAAAGTGTGGAAAAGGTTAATAAGAGAGTGGGGAAGGTTAAGGGACTGGGAATGGTTTATAAGTGTGTGGGAAGGGTTTATAATGCCTTAAAATATATATAAATACTAAAATAAATGTAAGGTTCCTACTTCGTGGATTTTCACCTATCGCTGGGGGAGTCTAGAACGTAGTAATACCTGTGATAAGTGAGGGAATACTGTATGTAAAAAGCTGTTGTTTCAGGAACTGAAGGTACGACCCACCTTGATTCCAGGAAACCATAAGCTGTTTCATTTTTGTGCCTCAGGAGGACTACAAGCAATCAAGACAGTAGCTGAGCCATTGTACTCCAGGGTGACCACTGCCCAGGACACAGATGAAAGGACACTGCAGCTTTTATCCAATTAACCTTTTCCTCAAATTTGAACCCCCTTACCTACTCTTCTCCTTATAAAAGGGCCCTTTTTATACTGGAATTTAAGGCAGTCTATTAGGATACAAACCTGCTGTCTTCTCAGATCGCCGACCATCTGAATAAAGCACCCATAAAGATTCAATCCCTGTCTCTGCTTATTGAGTCTGGTAGATGACAGGCAGCATGAGCTTTTCTGGTTTCATAGCTACTTCTTCTCACATGGCTACTACAACCTGCTGCTCCATCATGCTCTTCTAACATGCTCTTTCCATCATGCTGCTTCTCATGGTGGACAGGGACCCTACTTCATCGTTTAAAACCACAAGCCCTCTTTCACATCCTTTCAAACCACAAACCCTTCTTCCTGGCTCCCCTAATTTTAAATGCTGTCCTGGAGCACCATATGTCATTGTTACGAAAGATATCTTAAGCCATACCCAGGCAGCAGCACAGCTTCCCTTCAGAAAAGGCTGGGGCTATCACCTTGCCATTGTTATGAAAAGTATGTTAAGCCATATCATCTGCCCTTTACAGGGTGGCAGCAGAACTATTATCTAGCTATCACTTGCCATAGATATGCAAAGTACCTTAAAAGTTGTATTATCTCTTTCCTCATCCCCCAAACCATGGGCTGTGGGGAATTTGGGGATGGCCCCCTGCTTCGTTAAACTTAGAGCAGACAGTGAAGTACCCTGCAAAGAACAGCTATAGAAGACTAGAAAGGAATAGCACCCCAAAGAGCAGAACATGGGAGGTGTCCAAGTCATTGCTCCCTCAGAGGTGCCTCTGCTTCTGTTTCCTCCCTGACCAGGAACATGTGCCACTAACCCAAGAGTCTCTTTCTGTTAGCTGGGCCATCCAGGTAAACAACAGGTATAAAAATATTTGAAATGTCGACAGAGCACTGGAGAAGGAGCCTTTGTGGTGCCTTCAACAAAACAAGAGTGTGCCTCCCCTTCAGAACCTGTCAACCCAGATTTCAGCTAAGAATGTGAGTCAGCTTGTGAGAAACGCTCACAATAAAAACCGGGACACAGGACTTGAGCAGTAAAGCGAGGCCTTTATTCACGAGTCTGCAGAGGCGGGCGCACCCTCATAGCCAGGAGAATGTGCGCCCCAAGTAGACAAAGGAACCTGGTTTTATAGTCTTAGCTTCCCCACCCTAGCGCAACTAGTTTCCCCTCCCCTCTTCTCCTTCCCCGTTTCTCCATGACTGGATACTCCGGAGGTACAATCTAATGCGTTCATCTAAATGCCCCTATTGTGATTTGTGAATATGCTAATGTTATCCACTCCCTTCTCAGAGATCCTTTAATTACATTTGCCCTTAAGACCCTTTAATTACATTTGCCTTTTGTTACCAATGACTTTGCTACTGGTTTGGGAGTCACTATGACCTTGTTTCTAACAAGCTGAACATACAAAGGGAAAGAAGGGGGCAGACTCAGCTTCCTCCAGTTCCCATCACCAATGGTTCTACAAGTTTGAAGCCTAGATCTGATGTATCTCCCTGCATCCTTTGAATGGTTCTTTGTCAAAAATGATGACAGCATCAAGGGAAAACCTTATCTCTAGATTAGGCTAAGTATATTCTTTAATCTTCTTAGATGATTGTACTAATGAGCAAATTTCTATTTACTAGATATTGTTAATTTTTGTATGGGTCATGTTCAATGGAGTAAAATTAAGAGAAACATCTATGCTTTGTACATGCTTACCAATTCTATTTTATTATTTCTATTGGATACTTGGTTTTTCTCCTCACTCCCTTTCTGAGACTACATCATGAGAAACATTGTCTGTAAATAGATGTTCTCTCCCTTTTATCCCTCATTTCCATCACTAAGTACTGCAGTTTAGCAGTTAAGTAGCCAAAGATAACACATTCATGGTAAAAGTTCTGCATTGAGCAGCAGGGGATCCTGGGACCTGTCCCACTGTATACTGAAGAATGTTCACATGCCCACGTATATGTGTATGTGTAAAGATCTACTTTTTTTCAGAACTGCATTTATCTGCCAAAGCAGATTTGGTGCATTGTAATAGAGTCAGTATTTTATTTTTTTTTAATTTAAGGGCTTGTTATACAAAAGTTTTATAAAAACACAACTTATCTATTATTTTTAGAAACAAGCTCATTGCTTGTTTCACATATGACTAGAAGAACATGTATGTATCAGTAATCACCATTATAAATATTAGGTATCCCAAGTGAATTTCAAAGAAAAGTGCTGTGATATGAGGAAAAGCATTACTTGATCAGCCCCAGAGAGCATCCTAAGAGTGTCTGTTATTAAATTTTTATATTTCTAGGGCCTAGCAGAGGGTCTGACCCATAGTAAGTGCTCAATAAAACATTATTTCCTAAAATCTCATTAAGAACCTCTAATGTGCAACCTTTGTACTGGGTACGAGATATACTTAAAAAGATATAGCTTCTGACCTTGAGAAATTCAAGGTCAGTGATCTAAGAAGAGGAATTGACAAAGGCTTCTCAAAGGAAATATTCTAGTTTGATTTTGAAGGATGTGTAGGAGTTCCACAGGAGCAGATGGAAAGGCAGAACTCAGCACATGAAACGATGTGATGTATTTGAGGAATATTGTGACTTTAATGTGGCCAGGATCCTAGGTGCCAGGAGACAAGTTTGGGAAGGCAGATAGAATGGGCAGTGAAAGGTTTTGGATGCCATGCAAAAGAGTTCGAGCTTCATTTTCTGGGTAGTAAGGAGGCTCTAGGGTTCTAAAGTAGAGGCATGAAATGATTCATTTGTTTTATAGAAAGCTTACCTCATTAGTTATATGCAGGATAATTTTGTAGTACAAAGAAATTTGAGACCCCAAGGATAGAGTTATTGTTGCATTAATCCAAACAAGGGAAGTTGAGATCATGAACTTTCCATTTTGACCAGAACGGTAGGCATTAGATGGAAAGAACTGGGAAGAAAAAGCTGGAACATTTGGTGAGAAGAGGTAGTGTAATGAAGTCATTGGAGAACAATAGGCAAGTCTGTCTGGAACCAACCAAAAGATGGCATGTTGCACTGGATGCTTCTTTCCATTGCTATGTCTTCCTGGAGACATGGGATCCCTTAAATGGGAACTATGCACAGGTTCAGATTGCTCACATTTTATATCTTGGCTCTGCCCCTTGCCAACTATGTGTCCTTGGACACATTTGTTGCTTTCTCTATGCCCCAGATAGAAAAAAGATACAACACATGAAAACAGAGAAGTCCTTGTTTACTAAAAGGTGAAGACCAACTTGGCTGAGCCAAGAAAAGAAACAAAATGGGACAGCTTGGTTGATTGGTGAATTCTCCTTTCTGTTCTTAGTCTTATTGACCCCCTTCATTTCTCGGGTGAAATTCTCACCCAATTTCCAAGCCTGGAAGCCATGTCTACTGGGGAAAGTACAGGAGATGTGGAGGGAGAAGAAGAGGTCTCTTCCGACATGCTGGTTGAACTACGGACAGGACAAGCCTTCATCTTTTCTCCTAGTGGAAACCACATTGTTTCCTCTCACTCTCTTCCAAAAGGACATCCTAACAAAGGATGAGGACCAAATAATAAAGCATTTGGATTGGATCTATACAGCCTCCCATCTGTAAGCCCCAGGGAGATCAAAGTTGGCCAGTCCTGGGACCAGCCCATATTTATACCATTTCCAGATGGCACTTTTTGATTGACATTTGGCAAGTACATTAGAGAGTTTACTTTCTTTCTTAAAAACTATTTTTGTATATTTTAAGCATAGTTTATTGATTATGTTGTTACAGTAGTCCCAATTTCTTTTCCATTTGCTCCCCTCTTCTCAGTAACCCCCTTCCTTTCAGCAATCCCACCCCCACCCCCACCCTCCCACTTAGTTCATGTCCATGGGTCATGCATATAAGTTCTTTGGCTTCACTTTTTCTTATATTATTCTTAACTTACCCCTGTCTATTCTGTACTAACAAATTATGCTTCTTAGTCCCTGCACCATTTCCCCATTTCTCTCCCTTCCCCTCCCAGTTGGTAACCCTGCAAATGATCCCAGTACCTGTGATTCTGTTCCTATTCTGGTTGTTTGCTTAGTTTGTTTTTGTTTTTATTTTTTAGATTCAGTTGTTGATAGTTGTTTGTTGTCATTTTAATGTTCATAGTGTTGATCTTCTTTTTCTTAAATAAGTCCCTTTAACATTTCATATAATAATGGCTTGGTAATGATGAACTCCTTTAGCTTTACCTTGTCTGAGAAGCACTTCATCTGCCCTTTCATTCTAAATGATAGCTTTGCGACTTCCGGCCAAGATGGAGGCTTAGACGGACACGCTAAGTCTCCCTCTACAACTAGAGAGGAATACAACTACTTCAAAACAAAGGATAACTAGAAATTCCAGAAAATAAAACTACACGGAAGCCCAACATATGAAGTTATAAACCAGCGGTGCCATTCGGGCAGGTAAGAGTTAAAGAGGGCAAAGCTGTTTGCGGAGCGGCGGGGCAGCGAAAAATCCCGGAGGCAGTCAAGCCCCTGGCAGTGTGCGACCCCAGTGCTGGGGAGAGCGGCCACCGCATCGCCTTGAACAGTGAGGCCCAGGGGGGCGGGAGGACGGATCCCAGTCTCCTAGCTGAATAACTGTGTGAATCCATTTTGGACCCCCGCCCCCAAAGAAAGAAAGCACCACAGGGCTGCGAAATAGGTCGCAGACAGGCGCCGGTCACTGACTTGTGACGCCAAACGGCGCCGGTCGCTGGGTCATTACGAGTACACAGGCACTGCCCCCGACAGCCGGCCCAAGAAAACAAAACGCATCTGTCAAAATGTGGCAGACAACTATAGAAATCCCGGTGACACAGCTCACCAGGCAGCAGATAGAGAACCTGACAGATGAACAGATAAGAAACCTGTCAGAGGCTCAGTTCTGGGCCATTGTTATCAGGTGGCTTACAGAATTCACAAAAGAGCAGGAAAAAGATAAGGAAGAAGTGAAAAACTTTCATAACGAAAGGAACAAAACCGCATACGAGACAGATGGTGAGGAACAAAAATCCAGAGTTCATTTCAACGAACTGGAATATGGAGAAGGAACAAGCAGTCAACCAATGCAGCGAGAGGAAATGGGAAGCAACAATGAGAGGATCAGAAACCTCTGGGACAGCTATAAAAGGCCCAACATAAGAATCATTGGTTTGCCAGAGAATGAGGAAGATGAACTAGAACTTGAAAAATTGAGTGAAAATATAATAAAGGAGAACTTCCCAGACTTGGGGAAGGAAATAGACTTGCAGGTCCAGGAAGCAAGGAGAGTTCCCAAGAGACTGGACCCAGGGAGAACCACTCCAAGACACATTATAATCAAAATGTCAAAAATTAAAGATAAAGAGAGAATCTTAAAAGCAGCAAGAGAGAAGAAAAGAATTATGTACAAAGGGGTCCCAATTAGACTATCAGCAGACTTCTCAAGGGAAACCCTACAGGCAAGAAGGGACTGGCAAGAAATATTCAAAGTAATGAAAATCCAAAACCTACAACCACGAATACTCTATCCAGCGAAATTGTCATTCAGAATAGAAGGACAGAGAAAGTGTTTCCAGGACAAAATAAAACTGAAAGAGTTCATTAGATCCAAACCACTGTTATATGAGATGTTAAAGGGACTGGTTTAAAAAACAGAAGCTAGGGAGATGAAACAAAGGCAAACTAAATAGGCAACGAGAGTGGAAAAGGAACTGTGGGTACGGGAAGCATATTGGGGGGAGGTCAACAGGGAGGGGGAATGGGGAAAGGGAGGGAGATGATATAGGAATTGGGGATCAAGGTAGGAGGGAATGGAATAGACGGAGAGAGGTTGGGAGGAACTGTATGCACAACTAATGGACATAATCTAAAAGGGGGGGACAACTGGAGGGAGGGGGGCCACCGGGTGGAGGGGAGCAGAGGGAAGGGAAATTGGCACAAATGTAATATTTTAATCAATAAAACACATTAAATCTGAAAAAAAAATAAAATAAATGATAGCTTTGCTGGATAGAGTAGGCTTGGTTGTAGGTCCTTGCTTTTCATCACATTGAATACTTATTGCCAGTCCCTTCTTGCCTGGAAAGTTTCTTTTGAGAAATGAGCTGATAGTCTTATAGGCACCCCTTTGTAGGTAACTCTCTGTTTTTCACTTGCTGCTTTTAAGATTCTCTCTTTATCTTTAACCTTGGTATTTTAATTATGATGTGTCTTGGTGTGGTCCTCTTTGGGTCTAGCTTGTTTAGGACTCTCTGTGCTTCCTGGACTTGTTTGTCTATTTCCTTTGCCAAATTAGTGAAGTTTTCCTTCATTATTTTTTCACAAAAGTTTTCAGTTTCTTACTCTTCCTCTTCTTCTTCTAGCACCCCTATGACTCAGATGTTGGCATGTTTAAAGTTGTCTCAGAGGTTCCTAAGCCTCTCCTCACTTTTTTAAATTCTTGATTCCTCATTTTGTACTGCTTGACTATTTTTTTCTTCCTTATATTCCAAATTATTGACTTGAACCTTAGTTTCTTTCTCTTCACCTTTGGTTTTGTGTGAATTTTCCTTCGTTTCACTTAGCATAGCCTTCACTTCTTCCCTTATGAGTTTGCCATACTTAAGCATATCTGTCAAGTCTGTAAGCATCTTTATCACCAGTGTTTTGAACTCTACATCTGTTAGGTTGTCTATCTCCTCGTTTGTTAGGTCAGCAATCTCCTCATCGCTTAGTTCTGCCACGGGAACCTTGATCTCTTCCCTCTTTTGGGCCATATTTCTTTGTCTTCTCTTCTTGAAAGGTTCATGTTTGTGTGCCTCTGTGTCTTAGGTAAAGCTGTCATACCTGTTATGTTGTAAGGGACGAAGCCTTAGTTATTCATCAGTAGAGAAAGACCTGTTTTACCATGTGTGACTCTGTATGTAGGGGAGGGGTCTGAGAGGGAACGATGCTGCTTTCTCAGCACTCACTCTTTTTCCAGGCACTTCTCCCACTTCCATATGTCCCACTTCCATATGGGACTGATTTCTCTCTCACTGTTGCCCTGGCCGTGGTTTCCAGAGTTTGTGGGTCTGCGGATGTTTTAGGACCATGGTGGCCCTTTAAACAAGCGGACTCTGATGAGAGACCGGCAGTTTCTGTCTCCACCCCAACCCCCACTGGTTTGCACAGTCAGAAGCAATGAGGCTTTATTATCCCCGATGCTGGAACCATGAGCTGTGTGGTCTGGTCTGGTGCTGGGAGTGCTCCCCAGGTGTCCCTCCCTACTTTTTAAATGTTTGACTGCACTTTCTGCTGGCCTGACGCTGCCACCGCTGCTGCTGCTGCTGCTGCTGCTACCAGCACACTGCATCCTCTCCACCCCGGCTCTGTGTTTGCTGTACCTCCATGCAGCTCGATTTTCTGGAACTTCTGGTTATCTCTAGTTTTGAGATAGCTGTATTCCTTCTTAATTGTGGAGGGAGACCCAGCGTATCTGTCTAGGCCTTTCTTTATCTTGGCTGAAACTTTATGCCTCTTCTCTAATGGGCAATTCTAAAAACCTGGTTGAAAGCGTGTGACTGACTCATTCTAAGGCCACAGTTCTTAAACTTGACCATGCTTATTAAAACAGATTGCTTGTTCCCAACCCCAGAGTTTCTGACACAGGAATTCTGGGATGAGACCTAATAATTTGGATTTCTGACTAGTTTCTAGGTGACAATGATGTTGCTAGTTCAGGATCACACTTTGAGAGCCCCTCAGCTAAAGTTTGTAGCTACCCCAGGGCAAATGGGTGCTTTAATTTTAGAAACTAGTAAAAATTCTGTTGAAAGAATTCCACTTAAATAAATGGATGATGGAACGAATAAAGTTTATTATTTTATTTGCTGTGGCTTACAGGGGATCAATGTTATAACTCAAAACAAACAAACAAATACTTTTCACTTCTGAGCAGGATTGACGCCTCCCCCAGTCAAGTCTATGGATTGAGCGAGTGTTTCATGGGCTGCCCTACTGGGTTTCCCAGGAAGATTGTGGATCCATGTGGTAGTCACAAACTTCCTTAGAACTGCAAGATCATTTGTTACACTGGACCGTTCTTGTATACCACTTCCCTCCTCTCACCCTAGCCTCTTACTGTACCTGCTGCTCTGCCCACGAGGTCAACCCAACGTCAAACAGATTCACATAGACATAGCCTGCTATGATTTCCCCCTTGGGTCTTGGCCCTGGACCACTTGCCTCTTGCTTCCTGCTAGGGTCTTCTCTGAGTCCTTGCACACTTAATCCAATGTGTATAATGCAGAAAGTTCATGCTCATAAAGTCCTTTTTGACAATAAGAAACTGAGCTGGTGGATAAATATTTCCCCATTTCAATTCCTAGGTTGATAGTTCTGGCTTCTCATTTATATGACTTCTCAAAATGTCCTATGGGATTATTTATTCCCCAGTAGAGGTGTCCAACTAAATAGTGATTCTTAAAATAGACTTTCACTCCTTTCTGTTTATTCCCCCATTCTTCACTCCTGCTCCTAGGACCAGTTCCCAAAGAAGCCTACTGCACTCAAGCCTTTGTTTCAGACTGCTTTTTAGGGAACCCAGGCTAAGACACTCACCTGTACCCACTTCTTCCTTTCCTACCTTTTGGAAACTGATTAAGTCCAAAGATTTAAAATGCATATATGCATAGGAAATTTGGGGTGCCAGCCAAAGGGAATGTGGGAGTTTGTTGGCTTCTGTTGGGTAGCTGTGATACTAACAAATGAAATTCTGTGTAAGTGATTCATGGACAACAAAAGCTGAAACACTCCCAGTGCCTCACCCTCCCTGGAGAAAGACCTTGAATTTCCCTGACTGTTTTCAGCAGAGGGAGGACCTTTATTGGTTCAGGAAGATCCCCAAAAGGCTTGGAAGATGCTACAGTTTTTTACTTAATGACATGCAAATGCTTTGACTGTTTTAGCCTCTGAAACTCCTAGAGTTGTATGGGCCCAATTGTCCTTCCAACTGCTCTATGGACCAACTTCTTCAAAATCACCCAGGAGAGCCCTGGTCAGGTGGCTCAGTTGGTTGAGCATAATCCTGTACACCAAAATGTTGTGGGTTCTTTCCTCAGTCAGGGCACATACCTAGGTTGTGGGTTCAATCCCCAAGAGGCAACTGATCAATGTTTCTCTCTCACATCGATGCTTCTCTCTCTCTCTCCCTCCCTTCCTTACTCTTCCTCTAAAATCAATAAGCAAGTCCTCTGGTGAGGATTGACCAAAAAAATCACCTGGAGAGCTTTTTTTCTTTAAATTGTGGTAAAATATATGTAACATTCATTTTAACCACTTTTAAGTGTATAATTTAGTGGCATTAAGTGCATTCACACTGTTGTCCAACCATCACCACTATCTATTTCCAAACCTTTTTCTTTACCCCGAATAGAAACTCTATAATCATTGAGCAGTAACTCCCATCCCCTCTCCCCAGCCCTGGAGACCTCTAGACTGCTTTCTGTTGCCTAGTCTAGGTACTACATCTAGGTAGAATTATAAATTTGTTCTTTTGTTTCTGGCTTATTTCACTTAACATAATGTCTTTGTAGGTTAGCATGTATCAGAATTGCATTTCTTTTTACAGCTGAATAGCATACCACAATTTTGCTTACTTGTTCAACTGCTGATGGTGATTATGGTTGTTTCTACATTTTTATTTTTGTGAATAATGCTACAAGGAACTAAGGGTGTATACAAATGTCTATTTGAGTCCTTTATTTCAATTCCTTTGAGAATATATTGGAATTACTGGAAGCTGTAATTTCATGTTTAACTATTGAGGAAGCACCACAGTTTTCCACAGCAGCTGCATAATTTTTTCTACCAACAATACAGGGGGATCTATTGTTCCACATCCTTGCCAACACTTCTTGTTTTTCACTTTCTTTTATGATAGTACCTATCCTTATCACTCCCTATACCTAATGGGTGTGAAGTGGTAAATTATTGTGGTTTTAATTTTCCTAATGACTAGCTAGGGATCTCTAAACAAAAACCACACACTTCTGAGCTCTGCCTCTAGAGATTTGGGACTAGGGCCATAGACCCAGTAAATCCTCTCACCCAGCAGAAAAATCTATTTGTATAATTCCCTGAAATGTTAATCCCGTCTCTGCACACTTCTAGTAATTTGGAACTTGCTGCTTTCTGGGGAAGCCCATTTTACCTTTGCACAGTTTTAATTACCTACCTCCTAACCTAATTTATGTACTTTATATATAAGCTGCTGACATGGCATGCTTTCTTGGCCTAAAATACACCATAGTCTCACCTTGACGTTCCCTAGTCCCTGTACTCCATCTCTCTCATAGCTCTTTCTCCTGGAAGCTTTCCCAGACCATCCCTATGTCCAGGCTGAATCTGATGAACCCTTCTGTGCTCCCATAGCATCTTAATCTTCCTCTGTCACAGTGTTTCCACAGTGTTGCAATTTCCTGTTTACTGGTCTGTCTCTGCTACTTCACCACAAGTTCATTAAAAGCTCACAGCTGTCACTGATGTCATACATAGTTCACTGATGTCTGCCCACTGTCCACTGCTCACTGCATAAGGCAGGCACTCAACAAATGGAGATTGAAGCATCAGTCAAAAAACAGAAGTTCAGCACTGAACACACAAGAAATAGGTTATGCTTGTTAACATTAGAAGCTCCTCAATCAGCAAGAAAGAAAACAGACTTACTAAAACCTAGACAGTCTTCAAATCAGGTGATGGAATCCTAAACCACTGAGAAATATAATTTGTAAGCAAAGGGGACTAGAGAGGCCATCTCATTCCTTTCTCTTGCCACTCTTTTCTCTAAGCCAGACTTACTGCAAGCACATGCGACATTTGCTCAACCTGAACTTCCTCTGTGCTTAAGAAAAATAAATCACCTTAAGGTGTAAACAGCCACAGGGTTACATTTTTGCTTGTGCATTTTACCTGCACATTGGAAAAAGTAATTTTGTCCAAATTAGAGGAGGTCTTTTTAACTGTTGACACATGTTTATAGAGCATCTGGATATAATCTGATTAGCATCTGGTGTCAGGCTGTGAGATACTATCTTCTGAGGTCTCCCATTGAGAAGAAGAGACATAAACTTGTGTTCATTTGGACCATCCCTGTGTAGACATCTGCTGCTGGGTCAAGGCATCTGAGCCTCCCATCCTCCAGCACTTTGCCAAAGTTCATCTGGACAGAGAGTGTCACCCTAAACTCTTAAGGTCTGACTTTAATTGGAGCAGAAAACCAACATCAGCACTCTAGCAAGTAAGATCATCTTAACATTCCTCTCTCCTCTTTTCCTGTATGTATGTTAGGGCCAGTATGGAATCATCACACACACATCTAAGGAAGAAAAGGTACCAATAATTAGGGTGCCTCTCTCTGCCCCAACTGCAGATATTGCCAGCTGTTTGGTTCATACATTCCTTAATCACCTTCAGTTTAAATCCCCATTTAAAGTTCCATGATATATCTTGAGAATTCACGTTCTAGTTTTTGTTTTGTTTTGTTTTGTTTTGTTTTCGTTTTTGAGGCAGAGTTTAAAGGAAAATAGTTTCATCGAGTTGTGTTTATTTTTGTGTTGTTTCAGGTTGAAGCAAATAGAGCTGTGTGAGGACAATAGAGTCTGTCAGGCGTCCTCACCTCAGATACCCAGACTTGGGCTGCTTAGAAATAATAATTAGATTCACATGCGCAGTGCACATTCAGTTACATAAGCATTGATGTCATATTTTGGCCAATAGCCGGCTTTGTCTTTGCATAGTATATAAGGGGTGGAATCCCCACTGGAGAATCACGTGGTGAGTGGCAGGAGTGTGGTTGGCAGTTGGCTGGTGGTTCAGCGCATGCCTGCGGCGGAGGACAAGTGTGAATGCTGTAATATCTGCAATAAAGGCATGTCAGAAATCCCATCTTTACGTCACATATTTTTCCAGTTGTTGGACAAGAAGAATCTGCATTGGTTCTGTGACAATTGGCATAGTTGGCAGGATTCGCAGTAATCTGGTGTGGAACTTGCGCCCATGGGAGGTGTGGAGGAGTGGCCAGCCACCAGTGCATGGCACTCAGTGGCAGGTCTCCTCGTGGCCGGAGGTCCCCACAGGACTTGGCCTGAGGTCAGTAGCGCTCCCAAAACACTAGAGAAAGCCCTGCAGGAGGTGAATAAAAGCCTAGGGACACTAAGCGGGAGGGTATCCGCTTCGGTTGGGTGGATCTTCCTTGCAGCTCTGTGAACTGGAGCTGGGACTGGGCTGGAAATGGAGTCAGCAGTGGAGATGGCGGTCCAGGAGGATGGTATGTTTCAGAGCTTCCGATAGAGGAGCATCGCTCTGGAGGCTCGAATTAGCATGCCTGAAGATGACAGCACTCAAGCAATGGTTCGGCGCTCCCCCTCCCCAATCATAATGATCACAACTTCAGAGGAAGAAGAGGGCGTCTTCCATACATGCACGCTCCATTGTAGTGCATAAAATGAAATCCCAGCAGCCTGTAGCACTGGAGGGGTGGCCCGGCAGGCCCTGCCCAGATGGTGGAGCACACCACTTATTGCCCCTACACCCAGGCCAAACTAGTCGATCTTGGAAAGCAGTTCTGCCAAAAGGCTTGAGAACCGCTGGCTCCATGGCTTCTCTGCTTGTGGGACAGAGAGGTAAATAGCATAATGTGCACCAATAATGAGATGGAGAAACTGGCGTCTATCACAACGCACTCCTCCCTGCACCAGCAGCTGCAAAATCGCCACCAGCATGGGCCAGGGCAGGAATCCCATTCTGTTTTAAACTCAGTGATGACCATGGTCTGGACAGTTTGGGCTGATGCAGGAGACATGCTGGACACTGTAAGTAACCGGCAGTCCTATGCAGACCTGGTGCAGATCTTGCCGGAGTTGGGCATGTTTAATATGATCACTCACAGCCCGGATGATGAGATGTTCACTGAGGGGATGAGGGACACTGTATTGCAGCATGCCCCAGCAGCTTCTTTTGGGTCCCTTATAGCAATTCTGTACCCATATGTCGGGTGCCGCATTAATGATGTCACTACAATGGTAGCAAGCCTGGGAGAGGTGGAAAGCCAGTGCGCCTGGCAGGGGATTCGAGCTGTGTGACAGGCTCCCTCCCCTTGGGCAAAAGGCAAGCACATCGAGGTGACCTGCGCATAGATGTGGGCATATCTCCTAGAAGCCGGAGTTGACAGCAACAAGATTGACAGGAAGCCTAAGGCCTATCTCTTGGAACTGTGGAAGCAGCTGCGGACCAATCAGCATTTCCACCGACTTCAGAAGAGCAAAAAAGTGAAGAAGTCTGAGGCTGGTTTCTGGGAGATTTGCTCCATATGCCAAAAGAATCACTTGGCAGCGCTAGCCACCTTCCAAGAGGAAAGCAATATCTTTTGGAAATTTGAATAGGATGGAGGCCGAGGGCCTCATCCATAGGGGATGGATGGGGACCAGAGGCCATATGTGGAGGTGGGGATCCACTGGTCTCCACAAATGTCCAGAGGGTTCTAGCCCTGTATGGGAACCCTGAGAAGTTCCCAGGGCCTGAGGCCAATATAGATGGTTATGGGGGGGTGCAGCATGAAAGTGAAAGCTGTACAACTTTTACTAGGCATTGGGCGGCTGCCCCCACTTGAGTATACTGTTTATGTGTCTCCCATCCCTGAGTACCTTCTGAGCATAGATGTACTCCAGGGGAAGTGGATCAAGACCACTATAGGGGAGTTCCACTTGCATGTGCGGGTAGTAAAAACAGTAGTAAGGGGGCATGCTGAGCACCCACTCCCCAGTGGAGCTGCCAGCCCCCAGGTGGGTGACAGTGACCAAGCAGTACTGATTGCCCAGAGGGCGTAAGGAAATCACAGCCATTATAGGGGAGCTGGAGAAGGTGGGAATTGTCAGAGCAGCCCACAGCCCCTATAATTCCCCTGTATGGTTGGTGCGCAACCTGGATGGCACATGGAGAATGACTGGAATATTGGGAGCTGAATAAGGTTATTCCCCCAAATACATGCAAAGGACCCCTCGGTGATAGACCTGATGGATCAGTTAATTAATGAGTTGGGAACTTATCATTTTGTAGCTGACTTGGAAAATGCTTTCTTCTCCACCAATATTGCTCCAGAGAGCCAAGATCAGTTTGCCTTTACCTAGGAAGACCAGCAATGGACTTTTACGGTGCTTCCGCAAGGGTATTTGCATAGCCCAACCATTTGTCATGGGCTTGTGGCAGAGGACCTGGCCAAATCGTCACAGCCTGCTGAAGTGCACTTCTTCCATTCTATTGATGACATTCTGTTAACCAGTGATTCTATTACAGAACTAGAGAAAGTGGTACCACAAGTATTGTCACACCTGAAGAAATGTGGCTGGGCAATCAATGAGGCCAAGCTACAAGGGCCTGGATTTTCTGTAAAATTATTGGGCATTGTCTGATCAGGTAAGACAAAAGTCATCCCTGATGCAGTGATAGATAAAATTCAGGTGTACTCTGCCCCCACCGCAGTGAATCAACTCCAAGCATTTCCAGGTTTCCTTGGGTATTGGAGGTGTTTGTACTGCATCTAGCTCAGGCAATTCGTCTCCTCTATGCACTAGTAAGGAAAGGGGCGAGGTGGAACTGGGCCCCAACTGCAGAACAAGTATTCCAGGGGGCAAAATGCATTATTAAGTGCGCTCAAGCTTTGTATACTGTGGATCCTAATAAGCCCTTTGAACTAGATGTGCATGTGACACAGGAGGGCTTTGGATGGGGCCTCTGGCAGCATTTTGAACAGCTGCAGCAACCCTTAGGATTTTGGAAATGAGTTGAAGTCCAGTACTCCTTAATTGAGAAGCAACTGGCAGCACTGTATGCTGCTCTGATAGCTACTGAGGCTATAACTGGAACTGTAATGGTGAAAACCACCTATCCTATCATGGGATAGGTTCCAGATTGGGTGGATAAGCCACAAAGTGGTACAGCTCAGATTCCTACACTTGCCAAGTGGGGGACTTATCTGCAGCAGAGGAGCACTCTCTCCACTAGCCCTTTGCAGGCTGAGTTGCAGGAGGTATTAGGCCCTGTTACCTATGTAGCTGAAAGGGTTACTGCTCCTGTCACAGTGGAAGAAATGGAACCCTGTCCTTTCCATGAAGGAAAGGCACCTGTCACTGCAGATGCTTGGTACACAGATAGGTCTAGCAGAGGTCAACCCGCCATGTAGACTGCTGTGGCAGTCCAACCAGAGATGGACACTATCTGGTTTAATACTGGAGTTGGCCAGAATAGCCAATGGGCAGAACTGAGAGCCATGTGGCTTGTGGTTGCTAATGAGGCACCACCTTTAACTGTTTGTACAGGTAGTTGGGCAGTATACTGAGGCCTGACTCTGTGGGTCTCCAGATCGCATGCTAATAAATGGATGGTTATGCACAGGCCTTTGTGGGGACAGTCCTTGTGACAAGGCCTATGGGAACTAGGTCACCAGAAACATGTCTACCATGTAACTGGGAATGCACCCCTAGCTTCCCCCTGGAAACAATGAGGCCAACACTCTAGCCAAAGTACGATGGCTAGAAACAGTGCCTAGTGACCCATCAGGGAGGGAAGTTGCCCAATGGTTATACTGATGTCTTTTGCATGCTGGGAAAAAGACTATGTGGTCAACTGTAAAATCAGGGGGACTGTCTGTCACCTTAGCAGAGGTGCAGGAAGCTTATAGGACTTGTGTTGTCTGTTCCCAAGAGCATCCCCAAAGGCCTGCAGGAACTTCCAGACAGGTGGTACGAGGATGGGTGCCACTGACTCGGTGGCAGATCGATGTGATTGGGCCCTTGCTCAGCTCAAAAGTGCATAAATATGCAATCACATGCGTGGACATGGCCACTGGACTACTGGCTGCATACCCAGCATGCCACTCAGACCATAAAGCAGTACTTGCTGCACTTGAACACTTGTATGCTGCTTATGGGTGGTACTTTCACTTATTGAAAGTGATCAAGGAACACATTTCACTGGGACACAGGTGCAACAGTGAGCCCATGACATGCATATAGACTGGAAATTTCATGTGACCTATCACTCCCAGGCTGCGGAGATGATCGAGTGTTATAATGGCTTGCTGAAGCAAAGCCTATGGGTCACAGCTGCCACTCCCACTTTGAGGGACTGGGAAAAAATGCCTGTGGACTGTTCTCCAGATTCTGAACAAAAAGAGCCAGAGGGGAGGGCCAGTTCCAGTGGAAGAGCTGATCCACCAGACCACTGCTCCTGTCCAGCTACAGTGGCAGACCAAGGATGCCTTTCTGAAGCCAGGCATAGGAAGACAAGGGAACATCTTGTTGCCTGCACCAGAGGCCCTGGAGCAAGGCCAGATGGCTACTTGGGTCTGGCCTTGGGAAATAAAGGCTCCCCACATGTATTGGCTGGCACTTGTTGCTCCTTAGGGACAGGGAGTAGAGAGAGACTTGCAGATAGTGCTGTGGGTAATCGGACAATGGCCTCCAGTGTTACAAGTAACTTACCCAGGGCCAGCTGGTCATGAGATACTCCTCTGTGGTTCCTTTGTAATTTCTCCGTGGGCTATTATGAGTTCCCTCCTCCTACTGCAAGTAGATGCAGAGCCCCTGGTTGAAGTGCAGAAGGTGTAGTACATGCACCCCAAGAGGCCCCTTCTGCCTGCCACTGTGTTGCCAACAGATTGGAAACTTGCATGTATATTGCCTAAAGGGAGGGACTTGCCAATGTTGGTTCCAGTAACTGCTTTGTCTTTTCACCCCTAGTGTGGAAACTAACACCCTAGTGAAATAGGTGCATAGTTATACTGTTGTAGCTTTTATTACTGTTGTGGTTTATGGGTACAGGACTCAGCTCTCCTCACCAAGAAAACCTTACAGAAGATAGATCTCATGTAGATTGTAAGGTGAGGAAGCCCAAAGGGATGAAGTGTGAGGACAATAGAGTCTGTCAGGCTCCCTCACCCTGGATGCCCAGGCGTGGGCTGCTTAGAGATAATAATTAGATTTCCATGCACAGTGCACTCACAGTTATATTGATGTCATATTTTGGCTAGTAGCCGGCTTTGTCTATGCATAATATGTAAGGGGCAGAATCCCCACAGGAGTATCCTGTGGTGAGCGGCAGGACCATGGTTGGTGGTCGGCTGGTGGCTCAGCACACACCCACAGTGGAGGGCAAGCATGAATGCTGTAATATCTGCAATAAAGGCATGTCATAAATTCCATCTTTACCTTGCATATTTTTTTGGTTGCCAGACAGGAAGTATCTGCATTGGTTCTGTGACAAGCTGGTTTCCCAAAATGTAAACTAGTGGGCATTCTCTCCCTGCAAATGTTTAATTACTGATATTTGATTAATACATTTAACTTAATTGGGGATGTGGGAAGAGTCACTTCACATTCATCACCCGGCATAGGACAGCTGAACTAGGAAGACATAGAGGAGCTACTCTGTACAAGATGGAAAGAGAAAGGGAGGTGCTTTTAGACTAGTTGGGCAGAATTTGATTTCATTCTAGATTCATAAATTTTTGTGATGGGTATGGGGAGGGAGGTGGCTTGTACGTATTTGACAGAGTTTCACATATCCCTTACTTGTTCAAGTCCAGTAAGGCCAAACAAATGCACTAACATTAGCGATCCAGGCAAGTAAGTATTCACTAAGCATCTCTAATAGGCCCTGGAATCCATGCACAAGAAACAAGCCCAGCATGTTCCCTTGTCCTCACTACAGATGAAGTCTCATAAGGAAAACTGGCCACCAGAGATGGTCACATCCTCAACTTAACTAGTGAGTTTTGTCATTATACTTTTCTGTTTTCTAAAGTTTCTCTTTTACTGCTCAAGTTATTTTTAGAATACTTTCTTGTTTTCATAGTTACACTCTTTATTCCCATGGGAAATTATTGATACAATGGTAGAAACAAAATGTGTGATAACAAACAAAAAAATGGTGTCCTCAACTGTGGAGAGCTTATGCTTAAAGATGGAGGCCCAAGAGCAACAAGAACAGAGAGGTGCCCTAGCTGAGGTAGTACGGATGGCCTCCTTGAGGATGTGACATTTCAGTTGATGCTTGGAGGCATCAGTCAGTTGGGGACAGAACGCTCAAGACAGGGGCAGCTTGTGCAAAGGTGGGAAAGAGCCTGGCACATTCAAGGAGCTGAAATTGTAATGACCTGGATGGAGCAGAGAATAGAGCAAGAGGGTAGAGAATGAGACTTAGGATGAGGAAGGCATGGGTGATGCCAAGTCACACAGGCATTTCAGGCCTTCGGAAAGCATTGGTCTTGTCCTAAGGACAATGGGAGCCATTAAAATTGCTTAACTTATGGAGGATGGTAGAACCCAATTTTAAAACAGTGGTTGTTGGGAGACTAAATGGCAGGTACAATAGTAGAAGCAGGAAAATAAGTCAATAAGTATAAGAGAGAATGCTAATTGTCAACTAAATAACTATTTCTTCTTCTACTACAGAACTCTGATTTTATCCTAGTTAGTGATGTGATTACATCTCCCTAATCCCATGAAGCTAGAATTGGATAATGAGATATAAAAAAAGTAAGTGAAGTTTTCAGGTGAGACATTTTAAAGTCCTTTGAGAGGGACCAATTCATCTGAGAGCAGGCCATGTTGTACTTTACATCCTTCCAATCCTGCTGTCTGGAGTACAGATGTGATGGCTGGAGCTTCAGCAACTATGTTCAAGCATCCAGTAATCAGACTTAGACCAAGGTGGTGACAGAAGGGATTAAGTGATGGGGAAGTGGGAAGTGAAGGGTGTGTCTAGGAAGGCTTCCCAGAAGAGGTGATGTTATATAGCATTTTGAAGGCCCAATATGATTTGATCAAGTAAAGAAACATCAGAACACCTATTAACCACATTTCTTGTTATTTTTATATGTTCAGTTTTGTTCTCACTTCTACATGTATGAAGAATAAAGCCAGAGGCTTGAAATTATTCTATTTGAATAACACTTGATTTCAAATTTTTGAATTCCTTGTCAAGTTTTAAAAAATAAGGAAAATTCATATAAAAATCTGGTTGGAGGGGATTTTTTTGGAGATCTAACAAGATTAGGGCCCTGTTTCTGCAAAGCAAGATAGTTAGCTGAGTCCAACTAGTAACTGCCCCCACTGACCCCCTCTCTGTTTGGCTCACTCACTAATGTTCCCTGCCCAGCCCCAGTGGGCACTTGAGTTTGCAGCCCTGGACGAAGGCACTTGCACTCATGACCAGTGGGAGGCCCCCTATACTGAGACCCTCTTGCATTAGGAGAATGCAATGCAAATAAATTAGGACTGCTACACTTTTGAGTACAGGCTTAGATTAGTGAGAGTTGAGGCCAGGAGCATACACAGAAACCAGACTGGAGTGGCTGTGTGGGCTAAGCTACGATGTATAAAAATTTTCTGGAAAGCCACAGAGAACCCTGGAGCCTTTAAGATATGAGCCTCTTAATCAGGTATGATTTTAGATTTTCACTTTGAAAGCTGGGTGAAGAATGAATTGGAAGAGACTGTATTTTTGTTGTAAGTGAGTATAATTACCATTTTGTATAGTTTACAAGTTTGTTCACTTTTTTAAAATTTGACTTTCATAACACTTCAGGAGTCAGGTATTGTATGTGAGTACTTTAAATATCAGCAAACTGAGGCTCAGAGATGAAATAAGATTTGTCTAAAGTCATACTAAGAAACAGAACTAAGACCAAAGTCCAGGTGATATGTCACCCCAGGAGATAGTTTATGAGAGAAAAAAAAGAAGAAAGAAGAAGAAGAAGAAGAAGAAGAAGAAGAAGAAGAAGAAGAAGAAGAAGAAGGAGAAGGAGAAGGAGAAGGAGAAGGAGAAGGAGAAGGAGAAGGAGAAGGAGAAGGAGAAGGAGAAGGAGAAGGAGAAGAAAAAGAAGAAGAAGAAGAAGAAGAAGAAGGAGAAGGAGGAGAAGAAAAAACAGAAGAAAGAAACTTTGATGTATTTCAGTAATGAATTAGCAATCAAAAAGAAATATATAGTTTAAAAATTTATATGACAAAATTATCATATTTCCTCACCCCAAAACCTGCTCTTCTTCCATTCCATTTCATTAAATCTAAATGCAGTGTCTCCATCTCAATGGCCTTTCATTTGTCTTTTATTTCATGGTCTATGCATATCACTTTCTAAAGATCCTCCCACCCATTTTTCCCTTTGCTTCCTACCCACCCATTTTTCCCTTTGCTTCCTACTCTCTCTTTGCTACCCTTTCCTTCGCCGCCACAGGCCTCTTCTTCCAGTGAGCACAGATGTGTGCTCCAAGATCTAAGTTTCATTGGAGTTTCTCGTGTGGCTTTTTGAGGCTACCAACCCACCATAGCTCCATGTTACTGCACCCTGCCTGCCCCACCCCCCAAAAAGCCCACACACTGATCTAGGGATCTGTGAGTTGGGACACAGCTGGGAAGGTCATCCTGGACTTCATGGCTGACCAAGTCAAGCAGAAAAATCAGAACCACCCAGGCAGCCCTGACCTTCAGGGAAAGGCACTCCACAGCTGTCTTGGCATCCTGTTTTTAGGGTCTGTCCACACCAGCTGACACTCAGGAAGTTTTCTCAACCATTCCCCTAAGCCATACCATCCATGTAAATTTGGCAAGCACAATGGCCATTCATGCCAGCCTCACCCAGTCTTCCCTTCCTTTTGATAGACATGAAAAACTTGGTCTTTCCCATCCGTACACACCCTCTTCTCTGCCCCTCCAGAGAGTGAGAAATTTGGCTCATAAATTCACTCAGGACTCCCAGCATCAGCTGGCCATCTGGTGTGACTGCTGCCTCCAAATTATGTTTATGTCTGTGGAAAAGTGAGTGAATTATCTCCAATGATCATCTTCTCTCAGAGAAGAGAGGAGGTGGAGACAAAAACACGTTCATCTGCTTTACTGGAAAAGACTGCGAACATTTGCCCTTCTGCTTTGTAATGTACAGCCTATGTCAGGTCTCTGACTGTGAAACAAAAAGGCCCCACAAGGCAGCCAAGGTCTCTAGAACTGGCATTTGTTGCTGTCTGGTACAGCCACAGGGCTGACAGGCCCCAGCTTGGAAAGGTCAGGAAGGGCTCAGAGTACCTGAATGTCTCACTGACACATCAACCGCCGCAGAGATAGTTAAGGTGCGTGGCCTTCTATTTCTGGATGTCATCCACTTGTTGACAAGTGAGTCACAGAATGAAGCTAATTATTAATTAGAGCAAGCAGAACATTGTCTGGGAGGCAAAACTGGGCAACGTACAGTGTCCTGCTGGCCTCTCATAGCACAACTAATAGAATCTATGTCATTGCAACATTGCTCGAAGAATCTCTGTTCATAAACTCAAAAAATACAGCCTTTCTTTACTTTCCCTTAAATCAATGATTCTCAGTTAGGTGAAATGTTGCTCCATAGGGGATATTTAGCAATGTCTAAAGACATTTTTGGTAGTCAAAATGGGGGACAGAGAGTGGTGCTACTGATATCTAGTGAGTAGAGGCCAGGGATGCTGCTAAACATGCTCCATGCATAGAACAGATCCCACAGCATAGAATTAGCCAGCTCAAAAGATCAGTGGTGCCAACTTTCAGAAACCGTGCCTTAAATCAGCATAATTTTTATTCCAGGCCTACAATTCTACTGCTAAGATGACTGAAATCAGTTACTTTGGGGGTTTTGACCCAGGGATGTACCGTAGTTCTGGAATCTTAAGCTGAGCCAAGGTTGGGTAGGGGGTGCTATACCTGGAATGGGAGATATTTGGGGAGACAGCCAAAGGTCCCATGGGACTCAGAGAACCTGAGCATGTGGCACATGTAAATTGTGGAAGAAGGGAAATGACACTCCCTTGTTTTGCCAAGTCAGACAAGCACTTGCTGCTCCTGGGTGTGTGTCTCCCCTTCTTTTCCTCTTTATTTCCTCTGTGATTTTTCCTTTTCCTTCTTTCTTCTTTTCTACTTCTTTCTGAAGCCCAAAAGTAATTGGAACAAAGTAGGACACAGAGTTGGGACTACACCATCTCAGGTTTTTACTTTCCTATCCTAGATCCTGATTAAAGTCCTAGAGAATTTCAGAGCCATTAACATCACCCTCACTCTAACGGCCCATAACAAGTCTGTTGCTAACTCAATTAATAGTTTCAAATTTGGACACATCTGATTTTCCCCTGAAAACAGTGAAGAAGGGCTTACATTTGAACAAGAGGGAAATCCCATGGCCTTGGTTAGCTTCACAGCTTAGTGGCATACCCCAACATCTCTCTCGTACCCCACTGGAAAGGTCTGATGACCCGGGACCTCTCAAAGCAGGGAAGAGAGGCTGCTGGAGGTAAGACTGAAGGTGCAGGCCACAGTCACATCCTCTCACTTGCCACCTCTGTTCTTTCCAATGACTTTTTTTTTTCTTTTTTAATAGAAATGCAGCTATTCATATAGCATTGTGTAGTGACTTCATGTCCATTAGCTCATTTGAGTCCCACTAGCTCCCAACAAGGTGGACACGGAGCTGTTGTTGCTGTCATTCCCATCTATAGATGGTGGAAAAGAGGCTGGTAAACAAGTTAGGTGACCTCCCGAGACCCAACGCATTCAGAAGAAAAAAGTGGTCTTTGAACTGGGTCTGATTCCAAATTTTTTCTCCATACACACCATATTGCCTTCTCACCTTACTTAAAATGTTTGTTAAAGAACCCCCGTTTTTCCTTAAATATTCAGCCTTTAATCTTTGATTAGAAGTGAAAAGCATTCTCTTATGATTGACTCTGTGCTTGACACAGGCTGTTTTATTTTTGTTTGTTTTCATTGTTAGCTGTCTCGCATGTGCCTGTTAGTCATTCCATGTGGGGGGGTTTACTTTATACTGTATACATCTGAGATTATTCAGGGCAGAGTTTTAAAAACATGCTAGGGACAATCTGAATTGAAATTGGCAGGATGTAATTTTTCCGCTAAGTGGAAATTATTGTTCTGTTGATAGGATGGTTTGTCTTCTTCATTCTGAGGACACCTGAACAATGGGTTTGAAAGTGCTTCCAAGCTGGCATAACAAACATTACCATACCCAAGAATGAAAGCGGAGCAGTATGTGGCAATTTGTGATAGGGGTGTCATTTCCCAGTTAAGGAAAACTTTCCTGATCTAAAAAATATATAGAGCATGAATTTGGACTAGAGCCAAGCCCACAGGGAGCAAGAGAATATCCTCACTACTAGCAGAACACTCTGGGACCTAGTTTTTGGTGTGTGTGGTTTTTTTTTTTTCCTTAAAAATTGAGAAGATCTGCATTTTACTCATGGAAATATTTTCCTAATGGAAAACCCCAATAAATTGTTCAAAGTATTTCCTAGGTGTCAGTATCTAGTAAGAAGTAGAAAGTACTCATTAGCCAACAAAAAATAAAGAAAAGGGCCTCAAGTGAGGGTATTTGCTTGGATGATTTTGATAATCTGCAGTATTTTGTTTGATCAAAAGCCAACACGGGGGTGGGGATGGGGGTGGAGGAGGTAGAGAAGGGTATGGGAGGATAAATGGTGATGGACAGAGACTTGACTTGGGATGTATACAGTGTACAGATGATGTGTTATGGAACTGTGCACCTGAAACCTATATAATTTTGTTAACCAGTGTCACCCCAATAAATTCAATAAAAAGGAGAAAATAAAACATAATAAAGCCAATGGGTTATTATGTAAATTTGATTACCCAGGGTAGAAACAAAGAAGTTGAAAAATTCCTTAGTGAACTGCAAGGACAACTGACCTCATGATCTGCGATCTGTCTAATGACCAAATTCCTTCTGCTCAACTCAAAGTACACTTGAACCTGACCTTTAGTATGTCCTGCAGCTGAGGGTCATGGAGGGTAGAAACTGTAATTCCAGTCTAACAGTGCTTCTGTCTCAGCGGCAGTGAATATCTCTTCTTGCTACACAAAACTTCAATAGTCTGCTTCCTTTTCTCCCCCCTTAAACTCAAAGATCTTGATTTTGTATCATGGTTTTTTAATTTTTTAAATCCTGTACGCACTCTGACTGGGGATCAAACCTGCAACCTAGTTATGTGTCCTAACCTGGAATCAATGTGTGGTGAATGAAAGAGTTCTGGAAGCATATTCACATGACTGGTAACAGTGGGTACTTCCATGGGAATACAGAGTCACTATTCATTTCATATACTATGTACTGACTGACTTTTTAAAATGACAACGATATGTTACATCTGTAATCAGATTTTCTTTTACTACAAATACTTAAAACATCTTCTCTACTTGAAATCTCTTTTTTCTCTGTCTCCAATTTGGCAGACCTACAATAAGCAAGAAGAATAGTTACACTTCGTGTGAAAATGAATCCATAGTGGCACAGATGCCCCGGACCAGTGTCCCAGCCACCACACCCGCTCTTGTGAGAGGTGGTCAGTGAATTTCAAACAAGGAAAAAACAAGCATTGACTCCTTCATATGTGCAAGGTCCTTTCCGTCATCAGCTGACTTGAGCCTCTCACTGCCTGTGCAGAGAAGGCAGAATAAACCCTGGTTCTAGGTGATAAATCCATAACTCAGGAAGAGTAAGTGACTTACTTGCCCATGATCACATAAAACATGGGACACAGCTGTGTTTGTGCTTCTAGATCACCACACCCCTTGGAAACTAGCTAAATAAAGTTCAGTGAAGTATAAGATCCAGAATAATTATTGTTTGGTTCTATTTCTACTTTTGTAAGACCTTTGAGCTTAATTCTTTTTGGCAATAATCTCTGTGACACTAGCTTAGAGAAAAGGAGGGAATCCCCTGGGAGAAAAGTAGAAGGCATTTGGTAGTGTGATTTTGTTGTTGTTGTTGTTATTGTGCAATATAAATTATATGAGCTAAAAAGAATTTTTGGTTGCAGAGGCATTTTGAGTGAGAGTTGATGATTGCCACTCTCATGGCATCTCAAGCTGCCTCTTAGCCCCCCAAACGTTATCACACATATTGTCTATTGTCCCATGTTGTCCTTTCTTGGCTCAGTCCTGCTCTAAAAACAAGAACACAAAGGCTCTCACCTGGGAGGAGCAGAAAGGCTGCGATTCAAGTGGCATCTTTGTTCCCAGATAATACTATACTTTCCCTCCACACCAAGGGTCACAGTAAAATGCCAGCTGGAAAAAGAAATCCACTTAATTTTTATTAAACTACCTGACTGTTCCAGGAGTCTTTAACTTGAATCTTGATTAAATGGTAATTAAACACTTAAGGAATGGCCCTGACTCTTTCAAGTGAATCTACAGCTTTGTTAAGGACCAGGAAGAAAAAAAAATCCTGGAAGGGAAGGTCACCAAAATATTAAGTGGTTGGTTTACTAGTGATGCTTTTATTTCTTGCTTCATACTTTCCTAGTTATTTCCCAGATTTTCTACAATGAATACATATTCATTTTTTAGTCAGAATAAATGTTATTTTTTTAAATTCTGAAAAGCAGTATGCAAAGGTCTATTTACAGTATTATCTATCATAGCTATGAAACAATGGCTGCAAAAATTACTGGGGAGAAATAAGTCAAAATGTTTATAATGTCTGTTTCTAGGTAAAAGCAGTATGATTGATTTTTTTCTTTTTTTCATGTATTTTTCACATTCTCTCTAAAGACCCTATAGAGGATTTATAATAATAAATAATAAACATTTTTAAAGACTTTAACAGTTGATGAGGACTAGGGGAGAGGGAGAGATTCTATTAGATTACAAAATTTTGTTATAGTAATGACATTCCCTAGTTCTTGGAGTAATTGAGATTTCTTCAAGATATCTAATTTATACTTGGGGAATACGGTAACCATCTTTCAGGATCTAGTTTTAAAATGCCCTAATTTCTCCCAGACTGATTAAAGTTACTTCACTCAAACAAATGTAATGAACCTCCACTTTGTGCCAGAGATCATGCTTGGTGTTGTTTGAAGCCTGTTACCATCTTCAGATGGTCTCTACTCCTTGGAGCACCCCCAGTTACCCCAGTAACCACAGTTACCCCCACTTACTGTCTGGACACTTGTCTTTGGGGCCACATTTATCAGAGGGGTCCAAACACCAGATACAACAAATCCTTTTGTACTCTTCCTGTTTGGGATTTTATTTTTTTCCTTGTAATGTGCTCCACAGCTGTAGCTATTTTTATGGGGTCAGTCCTATTACTATAAATAAGATGTCACACCTGGGATATCATGATGATCCTTTGATTTAGCAAGTCACTGTCTACCTCCATGTTAAAATGCTGTTACATGAGGTAGATGGAGGTGAGAGTAAAAACCTGGTGAAGGAGTTCACATGGGAGGTCAGTATTACCTTCCTAACTGTGAGTCATTCACCACTTTTGTTAACCATTGAAATTACGACGGACTCCTGTGCAGCAGTTTTTGCTGATGTCTCGACCAGCTGCGTCTAATTTGAGACCTTGTTGCATTAAGTACTCTAGTAAAGGTCTTTGGCAAACCTATGAATTAATCTACTATGCCAGATCATTTCTTTAACATAAAACGGGTTTCAAATTTAAGACTTGATTTAAAACCAGAATTCTTTCCTTTAGGTTTTTTGTCTTTTGTTTTTTAAAGGAGATACAGTTTTCCAGGAAGATGAAATAGTGACTATAAACTGCAGATGTACATTAGAGCAGCTTACCAGAATCAAAAAAAGAAATCTGTTTGTGGAGCTAAACATTCCTTTTTTTGACACAATACAGTAAATGCAATATGGTGATGCAAACCATTTAAGTAAATACCAGCTCTAATAATAGCTGCGTATCAACTGGAAAGTATTTTTATCATGTGTGCTAGCTCCCCAGCCATAGCCTTTATAAAGCACAACAAACCGTGTGATCACTGTGGCCCAGTTTCAGAGAAAGAAATGATTGATTGTTTGATCCCAGAAGCATCGATGCCACTTAATGGGTCCTTAGAGCTAAGAATAATGAAGGAAAAAATTCTGCATGTTGTCTGATAACCTCTCTGGCTAAGGAGAAGAATTTGGGAGGGAAATCAGTAGAACAAGAAAATAGGAAATTTAATTCCCCAATTAATCTCACTCTGCTGCTGACATGATTCTGGACAGCATAGAATACTAAAACTCGGCATGCCCCACATTCACATTCTTCCTCTCCATCCTGTCTCCTATCCATCTCTGTCAGGTGTTTTCTGCAGATCAAGGACAGGATTCCCTAAGGACTTATGAAAGAGAGCAGGAGAGAATGAGTCCACTCTAAATTCTGCAATATTTGTTTCAGTTTTCACCAAAAGGTCATCTTATAGGTGGCTCTACGAGATTAAAGGGTTTCTCACAGTGGTTTTCAATATACCCACATGTTCTGCCATTATCTTTGAAAATTCAGCCTAATTTCTGTTTCTTTTAGTGTGGGTTGCACTTAGTGACTTGATTCTAATGAATAAAAAATGCAAGAAGTGCCTAAGCAATAAAAGTCATAGCCTCTTAAGCCTCTCAGTCTCTCTCTCTCTCTCTCTCTCTCTCTCTCTCTCTCTCTCTCTCTCTCTCTCTCACCACTCCCACTCAGTCTCAGGGAAGCAAAAAGCCATGTTGTGATGACACTCGAACCATCCTGTCAACAAGCTTGTGTGGTGAGCAATTTTTACCAGGAACCTGAAAGCACCTGAGACCTACTGCCAATAGCCACACAGTGAGCTGTCTTGGAAGCAGACGCTCCAGCCTTGGTCAAGTCTCTGGTAATTGTAGTTTCAACCAACAGCTTGCTGTATCCTCAGGACAGAGTCTGAGCCAGAACCACTCTCTCAGCCACTCCCTCTTTCTAAGAAACTGACATCATAAATGTTTGTTCATCAAACTGCTAAGATACTGGAACTGATAACTTAGTAGTTAGTTCTTCACCTTTCACCCTGGAGAACTAGATAATAATACATTCCTTTAAGCACATTAAAAACAAATTTAAATCTTGGGCTTTTGCTCTGACTTACTGTGAAGATCTGTGTACCTTCATGTTCACATATCCTCAGGTAGAGCTATGTTTTCTAACTGCTTTTGGCCAATTATTTTTACTTCTTTCAGCCATGCAGTTGTCACATATGGTTTTGCAGACAACAGCAATCATCTCGATCATCTCCCTATTCTACAGGTATGTTGAAAGTGGCCTCATTGTGCCCCAGATGACAGAGCTAGTGGCAGAGATGCCAGTGTTATGATTGGGAGGACAACTTTAATAATTTAGATGTGGTGTGTTTAAAAACTGGATAAGTAGCTGGCACCAGCGTTCCTCTCAGGAAAATAATTGCCTATTTGGAAAAATACCTTTATGAGTTTCCAAGCAAAAAGCTAAGGCCCTGAAAAGTTTAAATTTTTCAGTAGTACAGGCTAAACTTGTATTAGACAGGATTCCATGCTACAGTGGACTTGGTGGTGAGGAGAAGTGAAAGCCCAGGTGACCAGGAAGGAAGCTACCACTCCAGCCAGGGAAATGGCTTCAGTCTTCTCAGAACAAAATTTTCCAGCGCTAGATTTTTAGCAGTTTGAATTTCTGCAGTAGAAATCCTTATGTAGATCATCTCTAGACTTTCAGTAAAATGCTCTTGTGTGAGAGATTCTTTTAATGGAAATTAAGAAGGGACTGACAATGTGTGGGAACTGAGACAGGAGAGGGTGCATGCAGTGGGATTTAGAAAAATCTTGGGGATAGCATTGGACTTGTCAAATCCATGAAAAGCAGGTCTGGTTTAAACAAGGTGACCTAGCTGACATCTGTATTATGTGCATAGCTCACCTCATCAAATGATTATAAACTCTAAACATGGAGTTTTGCTCATGTTTACAAGTTGTCCTTTATTTGTATGAAGTTCTCTCTCTCTAGACTGTGATATTATCAGACTTTATTTTTCATGACTTCATCTAGAACACATACCTAGTGAATATCACCTAGTAACATGACACCTCCTTGTGTGTTTCTTGGATTTTTCTAGTGCTACATACTTCAATCATATGATAATTCTATGAGGTATATAATATTACTATCATCACTTTGCAGATGAGGAACTGAGACTTGGTAAAGTTACCTAGATGTCCCAAGACACACAGCTAACAAACAGGGGGATTAGGGTCCAGATTTGGGCTTGTTTAACTGAACAGCCTAAACTTCTAAGTGCTGTGCTGAACTAGCTTCCTACTGAAAATGGGTGAAATTTTGCCAGGATCCCAGGAAGGACAAAAGTCTTGATAATAAAGCAATGAATAGAGGGTCAAACAAAACAACAGAGGGCCAAAGTGATTAAAACAATGTGTTATATAAATACCTGAACAGAAGAGATTATTGCCACCAGGGGTCATCTGGGAGGGCTTCTTTGAGGAGATGAGACTTGAGACAGGTGCTGCAGAATAGACAGCACTGAGGGAGGCAGAAAATATTCTAGGCAGAAAAACACCAGGTGAATACAGCCAGAGAGATGGGAATGATCTAGCATATCTGAAAAGAAAACTGACCCAGTGTGGATGACAGAGGCTGGTGATAGAAGAGAGGGTGGATGAAAGTGGATTAAAAAATGGAAAGTTATAGAAAATCTTGGATGCCAGGTAAAGAGCAATGAGGAGATTTAGGCTCTTGAGCTGGGCTGGGATGGCTCAGAGCTCTTTACATCTGGATCTACATTTGCTCTTGAGAGGCTGTAATGACTTATTAAATGCTTCTTTTCTCTTTTAGGAGCAGGGATCATTTCTTAGTCTTCCCAATATCTGTCCCATTCATAGTACCTGATACACAGAGGGGCACTTATTCATAGATGATTGAGTAAGTGAGTGATCAAACAAATGACAAAAGAGGAAGGGTGGTGTCACAGAGTTGTGGTGCAGTGAATTAGACCTGACTGTCCACTCATTTTCCACTTACTGCCTGGATACCTCTGGGCATGTTCCTTCCTAAGCCTCAGTTTCCTTATCCATAAAATAGAATGAATAGTTCTTGCAACCCCATTGGGCTATTGTGTTAAATGAAATAATGTGTGTAAAACATAGTGCCTCCTATGTAATAAGCTCTCAATACAACACATTAATATTACATCAAATTTAGCAAGTCTAGACCAAATGAATATGAAACCTAGAAATTAAGAAAAATCTTGAGGAGAATGGTAAGCCTTCCTCAGAACCCAGAATAGGACCTCAGCCTGCATTCTGGTCAAGCCTCAGGTGGAATGCTGGCCTCTGTTGGCCTGTTGATTTAATTGGAGAAATACCTGGGAATGTGATTGTGAAGGGCCTCCAATGCTCTGCTGAGCATGCTGAGTAAGGTAGTAACAAGACTGTATCTTTTCTGGAAAGATATATATATATATATTTTTTTTTTTTTGTGGTAATGTGAGTAATAGCTTAGGGAACAACAGGATTAGAAGCTACTTTAATAGTCCTAGTAAAAACAAAAAGAGTTTGAATTAAGGCTGTAACTGTGAGAATGTAGAGAAGTTTGATTTAAGAGGCTATGAGAAGAAACTGGATATAGAGAATGACTGAATGTTGGGGAAGGATAAAAGCAGAAGGCAAGGATAACAGGCTTATTTGAGCATCTCAGTGAAGGTGATGCTGGGTACAGGAGTGAGGGAAAGGCAGGGATAACTGAGGACTTCAGCTTGGGCAACCATGTAATTCCACTAACCAAAACAGAACATAAGAGAGGATGAATTTGACTTAATTCTTTACAATATCTCCTTTTAGGAATTCATCACCCTATATACACAATGAAGATGGCCCCTGACTTGCCCAAGTTCCAATGGATTTTACCAAAAAAGAAAGAAAGGGAGGGAGAGAGGGAGAAGGAGAAGCAGAGGGAGAGAGGAGGAGGGGGGGTGGAGGAGGGGGGGGAGGGGGAAGAAGGAAGGGGAAGAGGGAAGGAGGGAGGGAAGGAGGAGGGGAGGGGAGGGGAAAGAGAAGAAAGAGAGAAAGAAAGAAAGAAAGAGAGAGAGAGAGAGAGAGAGAGAGAGAGAGAGAGAGAGAGAGAGAGAGAGAGAGAGAAGAAGAAAGAAAGAAAGAAAGGAAGGGAGGAAGGGAGGGAGGAAGGGAGAGAAAGAAAGAAAAAACAACTTTATTTTACCTGTCACCCCTTTCCCCTGTATTTCACCATTGGATTTGAAAAGGGAAAACTTTGCTATGGGAGGTTCATAGTTAAAGTCAAAATTTCTGTGTAACAGAAAATCTTCCTACCTCCAACTGATGACCCACTTTTAGCAAGTGAGATTCAAAGTAAGTCAATTCCTACTCAACAAAAGAATTAGTAATTGAATTAGGCTTGTGTGTGTATGTGTGCACATGTGTTTGTGGGTGTGTGCGTCACCCCAATAGACACATAGAAGAGTACACAGACATAAAATGCACAATGCTATAGAGAATTTCCTTTTAATTGCCTTGGTATCACCATGGAAACAGGAACAGAAGCAGTACTTCTAATCACATAGGGAAGACCTATCACTTTGGGATACACACCCCTGGAGAGAATTTCAGCCATCATGTGGACCATCAGAGCATATGATGCTCCAATAACCTCATGGGCTCTGTTCATCTTTGACCACTTCTAATCTTTCTCATACCTACTATTTCAATTGGCCTTTCCCAGGACCACAGCACCCCAACTCTCATTCCTGTTCTTGCTGCTAAAAAATGTTTCTCCACAAGGTTCTTTTGGCCACTGTGAAAGGGGCCTTTACCCCATAGAGGACATAAGAAATAACTTTTAAAATTCTGTTATGGCTTAAAGTCATTTAAAATAATATATCACTTAATTTTTTTTAATGAAACAGGCTTCAAAATGACAGCACCATTCTTTTCTAGGATTATTTATGTACTTATTCATGAAAATGACATGTCTGTGACCTACAGACATGAAATACCGAGTCAGATGGTCAGCTACTTGTGAGCAAAGTTTAAGAAATGCCTACTCAGTCACTCCAAAAGAAAATTAATTTT
The DNA here is from genome assembly GCF_987537825.1 of Furipterus horrens. Classification (NCBI taxonomy): domain Eukaryota; kingdom Metazoa; phylum Chordata; class Mammalia; order Chiroptera; family Furipteridae; genus Furipterus; species Furipterus horrens. Next base: position 86,596,480 of record NW_028327177.1, read on the forward strand.
GCCTTTATTTTTTCCTTAGGAGAATTGGAAATAGCATTTATTAGAGAAATTCACTTCCCTCCAATTTCAATTCCCTCCAAAGGGACTTCAAATTTTCCAATTGCACTTAAATATTGTATCTTTAGTAATAGCTGTCCTAAGGGGGAGCTTCTTCTTTTTTCAATAACATTCAAATAATCTTCAAAGGCTTCTATCTGCTGAAACTGATATAAAATTGTATTTTCCATAAGAATTGATTTTTAAGTACTAAATCATTTCTTTAGCTGTACAATCTGTATACAGTATCATCTACAAATGTTTAGAACCTTAAAAAGTCAATGATTTCCTATTTGAGCTTCATTTGAAACAGAACTTGTTATTATGAAAAACTTAACAGTGTATTCATTTTAGAATGTGTGAACAAAAACTTTTGTGCATATATATTTTGATGTCTATGTGTACGTATACATGTATGTCTGTAAGGATACATGTGTGTTATATGGTGTTAAGAATATGGATTCTGGAATCAAACTGTCATGTTGTGAGTTCTCCCTCCTGTGTGACTTTGTGTACATTACTTAACCTGCCTGCTTCTCAGTTTCCTCATCTGTAAAATAGGAATAGTAATAGCAACCACCTCAGAGAGTTGTATAATGATTATGAATTAATATTTAGTTCTTAAAACAGGCATATGGTAAGTGCTCAGTAAATCTTAGCTATTTTTATTAGAAGGAGTCCAAAGAAGCCATATTTTTAAAAATTGGGTCACCAGCAAACAAGAAACTTTTAAGTTATAAGTGTGTTTTACAATGTGCCAATTAGTGATGGTAATAGCATTATTGCTATTGTCTGCTGCTATTGAACAGCATGAATAAATGGTGGCCCTCAACTGCCACAGTCTCTGGGCCCAAGGTATGCGCCTGCAGAGTTAGCTCTTCAGATGGACATTCCCTCCCGAAAGCTTCAGCTTGTGAGCAGACAAGTGACATCAATGCAGAACAAGTGTTGCAGTTGTGGTGGCTTTGCCATTAATGGTGATGCTGTGGTGGTGTTTCACTCTTTTATAAAAATTATTCTTTTTTATCCACTCTTCTATTAATGGTCAGTTGAGTTGCTTCCAAATCTTGGTTATTGTAAAGAAGGGTACATATTGTATAGGGGTACATTTATTTTTTCAAATTAGTGTTTTGGTTTTCTCCAGATATATATCCAGAAGTGGAATTGCTGCATCAAAAGGCAGTTTTATTTTTAATTCTTTGAGGAACCTCCATACTGTTTTCCACAGTAGCTGCACCAGTCTGCATTCCCACCAACAGTACACAAGTATTCCCCTTTCTCCACATCCTCACCAGTACTTGTCATATGTTGGTTTATTGGTGACAGCCATTCTGACAGATGTGAGGTGATACTTCATTGTGGTTTTAATTTGAATTTCTGATGATTAGTGATATTGAGCATCTTTTCATATGTCTATTGGCCATCTGTATGTTCTCTTTGGAGAAGTATCTATTCAGGTCCTCTTCCCACTTTTTAATTGCTTTTTGATGTTGAGTTTTCTGAGTTCTTCATAAATATTGGATATTAACCCCTTATCAAATATATTATTTGCAAATAAACTTTATTTTTAGAACAGCTTTAGATTTACAGAAAAATTGAGCAGACAGTACAGAGGGTTCTGATATACCAGTGCCAAGTTGCCCTATTACTAATATCTAAGTATGGTACAGTTGTTACAAGTAATGAATCAGTGTTGATGTATTATTATTAACTAATAATTAGTCAGAGTGCCCTGGTTTTACTTAATACCCCAAGATCCCATTTACATTTAGTTGTCATGTCTCCTTAGGTTTCTCTCTTGGCTGTGACAGTTTCCCAAACTTTTTTTGATTCTCATGACCTGGACAGTTTAGAAGAGTACTGGTCAGGTGTTTTATAGGGGAAGAATTTTTAACATAATTCCTGTTGAGTTTGATTTTTTAGCTGTTTGAGACTTAAATAGGCATGCTGATTTCAAAACTGCAGCTAGTTTTCTTCTATCATGTCAAGTTTTTCTCTACAGCTTATCTTAATACGACCACTCTAGGCTGGACTGAGCCTTGATCGAGGGAAGCACTAGTGCTCTCCTATTGGCTAAGAGCAAACTTCCCTTGGGTTGGGAGGGGTGGGGGATGACCTTGGACACCAGCAACAGGTTCATACTTGCCTAGGCTATTCAGTTACACATGATACAGTGTGGTGAGAGGTTATGTGCCACTCTATATAGTGAATTGTATTCCGAAGTGTAGTCTGAGTTCTTGCCTGTATACAGGAGTTAGCAGAATTAATTTTTTAATTTACATACATAACTATTTCCTTTCCTTCAGATCATGTCTGCCTCTGCTATTTCTCATCATAAGTGCCTAAACAACCCTGATTCATTTTGTTATATCTGTGGCAGTTTCACCATTCCCAGTCAAAGGACAAACATCAGCACATTTGTCAGGCAAGCCTATTTTGCATATTTTAAAGTAAAACTTGGTGAGCAAAATAAGTCTTGGGTCCCTCACAAGGTGTGCAAGCAGTGTGTTGAGAGTTTATGGATGTGGACGAAGGGAACATATGATAAATTGGCATTTGTTATACCTATGGTTTGGTGAGAGCCCAGAGATCATTCAAGTGACTGTTACTTTTGTATAGTAAAAACATCAGGATATAATACAAAAAATAAATGTAAAATAGAGTGTTCTAGTCTACCATCAGCTATACTCCCAGTGCCTCATTCATCTGAAATCTCAGTGTCAGTTTTCATTGAACTACCTTCTTTCGAAAAGCAGGAGTATGGCGAAGAACTAAGTGACAGCAACAATGAAGATTTTGAAATTGAAGATGACTCAGTTCATAAGGGAATTGATCAGCATGAGTTGAATGATTTGGCACACGATTTGGGACTATCCAAAAAGGCTTCAGATCTCCTAGCATCAAGACTGCAAGGAAGGCTCTCATGGGAAACTTTGATGACAAGGTGAATGATCACGGCTCTGTCATGTCCCTGCCTGTGGGAGTAGTGCCTGGTGGGGCCAGCACTTGCATCATGACCACTGGTGGAATGCGGAGAGGAGAGGAGGACCCGTCACCTCATTCAGGAGGAGTCTGCAAACCAAAGCTGATGAGCAGCAAGTTAAACAGTGGGAAATCAAAATCTCCTATCCCTGGGCAAGGCTACCAAGGCACTGAGTGGCCCTCTTCAGTCTCCTCCGTGTACTCAGAAGTGGATTACCACTGGCAGACGCTGGGATGGACCTGGGAGGACAGGCCCTCTTCAACAGGCTCAACTCAGTTTCCTTATAACCCTCTGACCATGCAGATACTCAGTAGTACACCACCGACACTGATTGCATGCGCCCCCTCTTCTGTGAGCCAAGCTGTTCCTCACCAGCAGAACAGGATCTGGGAGTGGGACCCTGCACTACTGCTCGCAGTGCAGTATGAGACGCTGTCGGACAGCGATGACTGAACTGCACAGAGAGGGATCTTGGTGGGGCCTGGGTGTGGGTGAGGGAGCTCTAGTGTATGGTGGTTTTATTTTTAATTACAGATGAAAAACCTGCCTTCCCATGACTTATGCCCAGAGACTTTTCAGGAGAGCCTAGACCATGGATGATGAAGAAATTATGAAATGCAGACTGAATGCAGAAAAATTGCCTTTGATACAGGCAGTTCAGTGGATTATAATAGTGAAAGGTTGAAATGTAGGATTTTTTTTTAAGTTGACAATTCTTGTTCTTACATCTGTAAAGAAAACCATAATGTCTCTAAATCAAACTCTCCTGTAAATAGAAGTGTTTCCCCTGGCAAAAAAAAAAAAAGACTGCATGAGAAAAACTTGCTTGAAAAAGGATCGAAGGCATCCTACTTTAGATCAAGAGAAAGTGCATTTCTGCAGTACTTTCGAAGTGACGGTCACTTTGTGTATTGCCATAACATACATGGTGTAATGGAGGAATTGGGAATTCCGATCTATAACGCAAAAGAATGGCGACTGTTCATCGATAGCTCAAAGTGGAACTTGAAGTGTGTCCTCCTGCACAATGGCAATTTATTTGGTGCGTCCCAATTGGCCATTCAGTTTGTTTTCGTGAAGAATATGAAGACACAAAGAGAGTCATTGATCTGTTGCAATATCACAAGCACAATTGGATCATCTGTGTTGACCTTAAAATGGTCTTCTTCCTTCTTGGTCAGCAATGCAGATACACCAAGTATCCCTGTTTTCTGTGTATGTGGGACAGCAGAGCTCATGAGAAGCATTGGGTGGGGTTGAAATGGCCTCCAACATCTGACCTCAAACCTAGTTATCCAAACTTTCTACATGAGCCACTTGTTGACAGTAAGAACATTATATTCTCACCTCTGCACATAAAACTGGGTCTCATGAAGCAATTTTTTAAAGCTTTGTCAACTGAAGGGGACTGTTTCAAGTATCTCATTTATGGTATTTCCTAACCTGTCGTTTGAAAAGATAAAACACCTTAATATATATGTTTGATAGCAGAACTTTACTAACACAATTTGACTTACAGTCACAATATATAGCCTTTATATGAATAAAATAACTCTAAACAGTATATCCAGGTAATTTTTTTCTTTATTTTCCTTTGTGTATACATTTTATATGATTTTGGGGACAAGGGGAGCATATCCTGTACCTTGAAAAGTTGACATAATAGAGAAAAACTGGTGTCATTTTTGGATCCAGTTGCCAAAAGTTAGCCAGAAATTGTGTTCCCTAGTGTATTGTAATTTATCTGACATTTATCTTATGATGAGACTAGAGTTTGGGATTACTGGGAGGAAGACCACAGGGGTAAAGTGCCATTTTCATCACATCTTATCAAGAGAACACACTATCAACATGATCAATGACCTTAATCACCAGTAGGACGTAGTTAGTTTCTCAGGTTTCTTCACTATAAAGTTTCTCCATACTGTGCTCCTTGGAGTGAAATCACTATGCATGACCCACAGTTAAAGAGTGTTGAGTTATGTTTCCCTTCCTTGAAGGCAGAGTAGCTACAGAAGTCGTTTAGAGTTCTTCTACATGGGAGATTTGTACAGTCATTTTTTAAGTGAGATTATTTTTAATAAAATTGGCTAAAAAGAAAATTATTGTCCACAGATGTGTAGAGATGAAGAGGAAGTATTGAAAACAACAAAAGAAAATAAGTCATCTATTTGGGGAAATTACCTGAATAGTTTGACATGTACTCAGAAATATGACCAAGAATGTTTATTACTGCATTGCTCATAATGTTTAAAAACAGAAAGCAAGTAGACTATTGAAACAAATCATGGGACATTTAGATAACTGTTAAGTCGAAAAACATTTTTATATATGTATATAGAGAACTATTGGCATGGAAATACAGTAATGATATGCTGGTGAATGAGTTATATATAATATAAGTATGGTATACATATAAGAGCACACACATATATAATTTTACATGTATACATGTGTGTATGAATACACTTATAAGTGTATTATATACACACACTTATCTGTGTATGTGTAGACATACATCGTATCTAGAAGTCTAAGTGACACAAAAAAATTATGGTCATTATCTCCAATGGTAGGATCACACGTCATTTAGAATATTCCTCTTCAGAGACTTCTGGTCAAGATGAAGGCCTAGACAGACACACTGCATCTCTTTCCACAATTAAGAAGGAATACAACTACCTGAGAGTTAAAGACAACCAGAAGTTCCAGAATATTGAGCTGCATGGAAGTCCATAAAACAAAGACATAAAGAAGAAATACTCATTCAGACAGGTAGGAGGGGCGGAGCCAGGGCGGAGAGGATGCAGTGTGGTGGTGGCAGCAGCGGCGGCAGTGGCAGGCCAGCAGAAAGCACAGTCACACATTTTTAAAAAGCAGGAAGAAACACCTGGGGAGCACTCCCAGCACCAGACTAGACTGCACAGCTCACAGTTCCAGCACCAGGGATGATAAAGCCTCGTTGCTTCTGTCTGTGCAAACCAACGGGGGTTGGGGCGGGGGCAGAAACTGCCAGTGTCTCAATAGAGTCCGCTTATTTAAAGGGCCCCCACAGTCCTAGAACATCCACATACACACCCACTCTGGGAATGATGGCCAGGACAACAGCTAGAGAGGTACCAGTCCCACACGGAAGTGGAAGAAGTACCTGGAAAATGGGTGAATGCTGAGCAAGCAGCATTGTTCCCTCTCAGACCCCTCCCCCACATGCAGTGCCACAACATGGTGAAACAGGTCGCCCACACAGATGAATACTTCAAGCTCCACCCCTTATAATGTAACAAGTGTGACAGCTCTGCCTAAGACACAGCGGCAAACAAACACAGGAGCCTGTCAAGATGAGGAGACAGAAAAATATGGTCCAAAAGAGGGAATGGATCAAGGTTCCAGTGGGAGAACTAAGGGATGAGGAGATAGCCGACCTAACAGATGTAGAGCTCAAAACACTGGTGATAAAGATGTTCACAAGCTTGACAGATATGCTAGAGTACAGCAAATGCAGAAGGGAAGAAATGAAGACTATGCTAAATGATAGGGCAGAGAAAAGAACTGCCAGTGTTTCAACAAAGGCAGCTTGTTTAGTACAGAAAGCGGAGAAGTGCTTGGAAAAGGGGTGAGTGCAGAACAAGCAGCACTGTTCCCTCTCAGAAACGGGTCACCAGCACTAATGAATACCTAAAGCTCCGCCCCTCACAATGTAACAGGTGTTAGAGTTCCACCTAAATCACAGAGGCAAACAAAGAAAGCTGTCAAGATGAGGAGACAGAGAAGTATGGTCCTAAAAGGGGGACAGAGCAAGGTTCCCATGGGAGAACTGAGCAATGAGGAGATAGCCAACCCAACAGATACACAGTTTAAAGCACAGGTGATAAAGATGTTCACAGACTTGACAGAAAAGATTAAGCATGACAGGGAAGAAATGAAGACTATACTAAGTGAAACAAAGGAAAATGCACACAAAACTAGTGGTGAAGGAAAGGAAACCAGGGTTCAAATCAATTATTTGGAGCATAAGTAAGAAATAAACAGTCAACCAGTGCAGAATGAAGAAACAAGAAGTGAGAAAAATGAGGAGAGGCTTAGAAACCACTGGGATAGCTTTAAATGTGCCTACATCTGAATCATAGGAGTGTCAGAAGGAGAAGAGGAGGAGCAAGAAATTGAAAAATTATGTGAAAAAATAATGAAGGAAAACTTCCCTAATTTGGGGAAGGAAATAGACATACAGGTCTAGGAAGCACAGAGAGTCCCAAACAAACTAGACCCAGGGAGAACCACACCAAGACACATCATCATTAAAATGCTAAAAGTTAAGAATAAAGAGAGAATCTTAAAAGCATCAAGAGAAAAGAAGAGAGTTACCTACAAAGCGGTATCTATAAGACTATCAACTGATATCTCAAAAGAAACTTTGCAGGCAAGAAGGAACTAGCAGGAAATATTCAATGATGAGAAGCAAGGACCTACAACCAAGACTACTCTAACCAGCAAAGCTATCATTTAGAATGGATGGGCAGATAAAGTGCTTCCCAGACAAGGTAAAGCTAAAGGGGTATATACCAAGATATATTTATATGAAATGTTAAAGGGACTTATTTAAGAAAAAGAAGATCAAAACTATGAACATTAAAATGACAACAATGTCACAACTAGCAACAACAGAATCTAAAAAATAAAAACAAAACAAATTAAGCAGACATCCAGAGTGGAAACAGAATCATAGGTATGGGGAGCTTTTGGACGGGTGTCAGCTGGGAGAGGGAAAGGGGGAGAAGGAGGGAAATTGTGCAGGAATTAAGAATCATAGTAGGAGGGTGCAGAATAGGGCGATGTTAAGAATAGTACAGGAAAGGGTAAAGTTGAAGAACTTATATGCACAACCCATGGACATGAGCTAAGTGGGGAGGGTGGGACTGCAGGACGGAGGGGGGCTGCTGGGCAGAGAGAAACAAAGGAAAGAGAAATTGGGACATCTGTAATAGCATAATAAATAAAATATACAAAAAATTAAAATTGCCTTAAGCAAAACTTTACTGACAAATATAACAGTAGCACAGAGAGTTAGTAATCTAAGTCATCAAAAATTCACTTTATGCCAGCTTTCAAAATGCCTGTACTAGGAGTTAGAATAGGGAAAGAGGGCAAGAGCTTTATTCTTGTTTTTATGCTATTTTCTCTAACACCAGTAATCCTAACTATAGATGGTTCCCTATCTGTTCCTGGACATTGGACTCCAAACCCACCCCTCTGCCCTCAGAACAAAGGGCAACAGCATGGGCTCCGAGCACAAGTCTGTGTCACAGACCACTGCTGTGGCAGCATGGTTTAGAAGTGCACATAACTGTTGTTTTTGTAGCTGTTTTACAATGTACCTGGGATTTGTTTTAATCAGACATTGATATGGTGAAAGGCATGGAGACAACTGCCTTTGAAAGAAGAGTTTGTTACTCACTGTTCCCGTGAGGAGGGGACACACTACGCCATGCGAGGCTACATGGTAAAGCACCAGGGTTGATCAGAAGGCAGAAGGAGTGAGAGGAAACCATGGGCAAGATCCTTTATTACTATAGTGTGGGGCATTGGTAGGTGAGGCTACCCACTGTTGGGCAAGAAGTGAAACACAGATGCTTGGGGTTTATGGTTGGATAGCTTACACTATGAGCTCTGTGTACCTGCAAAAACCCAAGATGGTGTGAATATAAATAACTTTCATTGTTAGTTTGGCCCATGATTTCAAGATGCCAAATCATCAATTACAGGATATCAGGACTGATTATTCCAGCAGCCCAGGCCAATTTCTCCCCATAACGCACTCTCCTTTAGTTTTCAGTGGCAACCGTCCTTTTCATTGATGTTCGCTTCTCTTGCTCTCTTCCTGACGTGGCCTTGCTGGGTTTTTTGTCGAGTTCCCATTCTTTGGCCCATTTTGGTTTATCTCTTTTCTATGCTTTGACTCTGCTCCCATTATACCTGTACAAAAAGTGTTTCTCAATTTTCACTTTGTTCTCTGTATGGGAGCTGCTCCTTCTCACAGATAAGCATAGGAACTTGGAAAACAAAAGAAAGCTAATGTTGCATTGCCATGTCAACCCAAGGCAGAGCTGACTTTTCATCATCCCACATTAATCTTTCTCATTTAGGGACTGGCAGGCTTCCAGAAAAGTGTTTTACCACCATAAGTCTTTTGGTATTACTAAGGCACCTGAACTTTTTCTCGGAGGCAAGGCTGTCTTGTGGCTTAGGTAAGCTGTTAGGTCAGATTTGGTGAAATTATCTCACTATCAAGACAAGACCCAACCACACCCCAATACACTCTCTCGTTCTCCTTCTTCTAAAAAGAAACCCTACTTAATATCCACGCCAGCCAATGACTGCATAATTACAGGAAATCCTGGCTTCACTCAGCTGAAGAGAAAGAATTCCTGAAGAAGAATTTCAGGCTCTTTTACTATTTCCCCCTTTATTGTAGTCTGCCTCTGTCCCCTCATTCTGCTTTCTTTTCTCCCTGCTAGTTCTGTGATGCTTCCCACCCCCACCGAAGCCTACCCTCCACCACCATCTGTTTGGATGAACATGAGGCCTCTCATATGCAGCCTTCCACTCTGAATTGGTTGAACTTCTTGTCTCTCTTTTCTTTAGGGAAAAAGTGTTTCACAATATAACCCTTGCTTTGGTATTTGAGTTCTTGCTTTTTTTTGTGGTAGGAAAATGTATTGGTAGGTGGCAATGTTGCTGGCTTTGATTTCTACTCCTTTTTATGGAGGTGGGAGTAGGTTCTAACCTGATTACACCCTTTAATGACAGTGGCAGAGAGGAGAAGGCTCATCTAGACTTCTAGAAGGACCACATTACTTAATAGCATAATGATAAATTCAACAGAAGGCCTTGAATTTCCATCATAACAATTGTCTTTCTTTGACCAAAGCTTTTACTTTCCAAAATCGGGCATCCCGCTGCCTGTGGGTCTCCTTTGCTTGGAGTGCCATGCTGCTGGCCAGAGCACATGGGGCAGAAACAGAGCCAAGCAAGCCGTGCCTATGTAAAGGATGGCCCAGAAGTGACCAAGCACACCCTCCCAAGTTCCAGAGACAGAACTGATTCCAGAGTAGGTTCCAAACCACAACACAGCTGCATCTTGCTTCATTCTACTGGAGCAAATACAATCAGTTTTCATTTTCTCTGACATTTATTATTTGGGGAGAGGCTGTCAGGGGAAGGAATATTAGCCACAAATGTGGCAAGGTTAAAGGACAATGGGTCTGGTCTGAAGCATTGTATTCAGATGGTTAACTTCCTGGCTTCATCAATCAGTATTATTGACTTGGCCCCGCTTCAGGTTGGAGTAATTTCTATAATGCAATTTAGTTGGTGCCATGAAATTGGGTGTTGGGGATAAAATATCTGAAACCTGTTGCCTGCAAGGAACATTTTAGAAAATGTTCTTTAATCTTAAAAATAGAGCTTGAAGTATTTGCAGCCAGGAAAATGCTTAATTAGATTCATATAGGAGTTGCCAGCTGTTCCTAAGATAGACAGAAATGTCTGAAGTCTCCTCTGGTTCTGTGGAGATGAAAAATGGCTCCCCCTGTGGAGCCCAGTCTGAGAGACCTGTCAGCACAAAGCTCTCCAGGCCCAAGTGAGCAAGCTCAGCACACAATTATGTTTCCTCTTTCTCTAGCCTCTTGCTCTGCTCCAAATCTGAAGACTTCTTAGTCACAACAGTAAAATGTCCACAAAGGAATCCTGCCAGGAAAGGACCATGTTATTTGTGTGTGACCAGCCATACCCCTCAGCTTCTCTTCACACTCTCAGAAATGAATCCTTTCTTTGCCGCACTACTTCCTGGACCATGGTTATGCAGTTCTAGGGAGGGTACAAAGAGGAAACACACACGAAAGAACCTGAAAGGCAGGAGGGGAAGGTAGAAAGATGTTTTCATAAGGCAGAGTTGATCTATATAACATTGATTTGGGACAGAAGAAGAGAGGGTGGAGGGAAAATCACGCAGGTGGAACTGAGAAAGTCTTCTGGTTTGGTAAGTCCATGGTTCTTCAATGAAGGGGGATAGAAAGGAGAATTTGAGAAGCATGGTTATGAGTTATGAGTTATAATCTGATTTGAGATGAGTTACCAGCCTCACAGGTTCAAAGGTAAAAGAAAGGGGCCTTAGAAATGATACAGTTCAGCTTCTCATTCAATGCAGGAAACTTGTTTAGAATATTCCCATGCAATGATAGGCAATGTGCTATTTCATTGGCACTATAGAAGAGTAGCAAGAACACAGATGCTAGAGCCAGACTGCCTCAGTTCAAGTCCAGGGGCCACCAGTTCCTCTTTGTGATACCTTGGGTTTGTTACCTAATACTTCTGTGCCTCAGTTTCTGTACCTATAAATAGGGGATAGTAATAGTAGAGGGTTGTTGTGAGGATTAATTTCATATACACGCATACACACACATACAAATATATATTCCTTCATTCATAAAGGATGTAGCACTTAGAACAGTGCTTGGCACATAACAAGTGGTGGATAAGTATTTGCTATTATTATCACTTCCGTCAGATTGTTCTATTTATATCTGAGTATATTTTGCTTCTCTTATTCTTGCCTGATTATCTCATTTCTGAGCCCTGAGATAACTCCAACCAAGGCTGCCCTGCCTTCCAAACATCTGAAAGTAATTACCATGTCTCTTTTGGTTTATCTTCCATATGTTATGGTGGAGAGCTTTTGCAAATGCTGTCCCTTCTGCCCAGAACACCTTTCTCATGCATGTTCTTTATGTTCTAACTAAATCTCCTTCTCCTTCAAGATGCCTTCCGTCATATGAGTAATTTACTCAATTTCGCCCATGTTCTCTGTGTATAAGTACAATATAAAAGAACACAGTACAGATTCTCATAGCCATTGTAGGAGTTACCATCTGAGCATGTTTGTGTCTTATTCATTTTGGTAACCCAGAACCTAGCACAAACCATTTACTGAATGAATTAGGTGAAATACAGAAAGTGGGTGGGCATAAAGCAAAGGCCTTTTTCAAAGGCCTGTGGCATTTTCCTTGGAGAATAATCTTTGGAACAAGGAGATAGGTGGAAAGAGTTGGCTTTTTCAAACAACCGTGGAAAGCAGGCACATTTATAATTTCATAAGATGATATTTTTTTCCTACTAATTCCATCAAAAAGGGGAAGGTTTTGGGAATTCATGGTTTTTGATTTCAGACTATTTGGTTGTGCAGAATTTTACTAATGAGAGAACTGAAAAACAAAAGACAAAGTAGCAAGAGGGGGTAAGTTAATCCTCATAATAAACAAACAGGCAGGGAGTGAAGATTGTGCAAGAGGTGGAAGAGCCCTTTGGGTCTGGTTGTGGGCAGAAAGTCTGAGTGAGGAGAAGCTATAGAAGACAGGGTTTTGGTAGACCACACTGGCAACAGTAAAGAAAGAGTTTGAAAGTAGGTAGTCATCAAGAAAGGCTTTTTAAAGGAAATTTGCTTTGCACTAAAAATATTCTTTATTTAGTGTTTTCTTGTGAGACAGAAAAAGATTTCAATGGCTTTTGATGTTCATTTTTCTACAGACTGCTATTTTCTGCAGACTGACATGGCCCAGAGCCCTAACCATGTGAGATCCCATTTGTATTCAGGTTATGCTCTGGTTAGGCTGGTTGATTAGGTTAACACCCAAATCCACAGGCATTCTTGTTTTGTGGAACAGTGAGTGACACCTCACTATAGCACATGGCAATCCTAAGAGAGCAGCTATTATATAGAGGCAGCAATATTTATGTCTATAAGTATGTGAATAATCAGGCACGAGTACAGCTGAAAGCAGTCCAGAGACCACAGAAAACTTCCTTTTTTGTATAAATATGAGCTGTTTCTCTTAGCTTCCTAAACTGAATCAATCCTTACCCACAATCTTTACATAGTAACTGGCTCAAGGAGCAAATTATTTTAGGGTAAGACCAGGAGGACAATATTACTTACTTTTTTTTTTTTTTTGTAAACTAATGGTGGAAATGTCGCCTGGGAGAGAAAATTTATGAAAAACACCAGCATTCTTTTCCTTATTGAGCTACTGGTTACCACCAAATTAGTATTTAGGTAAAGTCTTTTATTACTGAATCTCTACTGAAACTACTGCCTGTCCTTGGAAAAGCCCCCTGATGTAAGGGAATACATACAATACTCTGGCTCTCCAAAAAGTAAAAGGATGAACTGTTTCTATCAAATTTTGGGCATGTGTTCTTCTTTTCAAGTTATTGTTTTAATCGTACAGCTAAAGGAAAGTTGACATTCTCTAGCTGTTTAAAGGAAATGTGGTCTATACATACTTCCCCATAGGAAATCACAATGACTTTGAAGAATAACATCAACCAGAAATATGAAAGAACTTGCTTTATGGTGATCCATGGAAGGAGGACCCTTAAAAATAAAATTGAACCATTTCTTAGAGGACACAAATTTTTGCTTCTGTTACAAAAATCCAGTCTTCTTACAGATTTCTAAGCTTATTGCTCTTTCGAGGTTAAGTTTTACCATCTTCATTATAGAACACTTAGCATAAAAACCATACTTAGAAACTTGGAATTGTATAGTTTAAGTAATCTTCCCAGACAACTCCATCAGAAATGGCCCTAGCTTCTCAGGAATAAGGTCATTTTAAGTGAATTCATGATTTGACTGTTGGAACTATTTTAATTTGCTACCAAATCTTGACTTCATTTTATCATTAAATTTGACTTAATAAATGTGCAGAAAGCTTTTACCACATTCTCTCTGTTTATACTAGAAGTCTGTACACTAACATGGTAATAGTGATTATCTCTGAAAAGCAGAATTATAGACAATTTTAATTTTTTTCTCTTTGATAAAAAATGTCTAATGAGAAAAATTAAATATTATTTTTAAAGTATCTTTTAAAATAAATTATGAAAAGAGACTATTCTTCTTGCATTCCCAGGATTTCTGGAGGAGGTGGGTACATATTTTTTTGCCATCACTCATATGTTCTAGATTGTTTATAGAAGAAAACTCAGAAAAAAGAAGGTGGAGAGAGGATAGAAGAGATTGTGCTTCGAGACATGCAAACACTGGTTGTATTATAAGTATCTGAGAAGTTTGAAAGCAATTTAAGTTGGGTCTATGCAAATATTTGACCAGTTTAGGTCAAAAAGCATACTTTTATATACAAAAAACACTTACTGGCAATTCAAAGCAAAAATATATTATCTACATCTATTTCCATTCTTTATAAATTGTCCCAAAGTGTTGGAAGAAAAAAATACAGAAGTGGTCTCATGTTCTCTTTTCTCCATCTTCTGCTCAGAATGTGAGCACATGATAAATCAAAATAAAATAAATAAGGTTGGCATTTCAGTGGGCACCATCCTGGGAAGTCAAGGAAAGGCTGAGTGGGTGGTGGGCGAGTAGATATTAAGAATAAAATTTCTTGTGGGTCACTGGATTGTCTGTGGAACACTGCCTGTCCTCTGCTTTGGTGGGGAAGGTGTGCTCTCACATAGCACTGTGACATTTCAGGACATGCACCTCAAACCCTGAAACATCACAGGGAAAATGTCACAGTGTAAGAGCAGTCTGTCTCAGGGCCATCAACATGGCCTTCTGAGGTGTTGCTTGGGGAACACAAACACTGAGTGCTATTGATCTAAGGACATGGTAAAATTCTCAGCAAGTACAGGGATTACATGGTGCTCAGAGACCACAAAGAAAAATCCAAGACTGCAGTCTGTCTGTGTACAGGCAACAGAGGAGATGGCAGTGTGTTGATAGCAGTGTTTTTTAAATTGCTGGCAGTTGCTAATATAAAGGACGTTCCCTAGAACAGCCAGAATAAGGCACATACTTAATGGAGTCAACTAATATCCTTATTAAAGGGATTTGCAAGTGAAAGGCAAATTCATGCAGAGTAGACAAATGCTCCATTTAAGATTCATAATTGGAAGGCACTTTACCAACCTAATGATCAGGAGGATGATGATTATTAGAAATGCCTGCATTAAAGACACTGAGTATACCGGCATTCAGTTCAGAGTCAAAGAGAAAATAATAAGAACATTCTTAAGATACAAATCTTAAGTTCTTTGTGTCATTTTTGTCCATGACACTCCTGGAGATCAGACTCAGATACAGCCCAGATGTGAGCATGAATGCCAATCCCACAGCACAGAGAACTCAGTGATTCCAGCCATCTAACACAGCATGTCAAAGCTTTCTCTCACCTGTGACACCCGCATGCACAGCAAGCACCCAGCACCGCAGCATAGTGCAAGGATGGAAAGGGAGCCAATGTAGAGTTTGCATTTGTGGAAGCAAACCCTTTAAGATTCGTGTTTACTCAAGCTCATGATGACATGTGAAGAAAAGAATAAACTGAGATACAGAAACAGAAGAGGAAAACCAAAATTTGTTCTATTCACAATAAAGAATTAAGCTACACACTCCTCTCTCTCTGTGTGTTCCTTCAATTTTCTGTATAGTTGAAATGGAAGCGGTATTTGTGGTTTGAATTACTGGACTAATCACTTCCTCTAACCACTCTAAATATATACTTAGTCTTATTTTCTAAAATAACTTAAGATAACTTTGTGCCTATGTTAAGAGGTGTTGTTTTTTTATTTGAACAGAATGATGAGCATATGTTGATACACACTCTAGAACTATGAGTGAGTGTACCTCACCCCCGCCTTGATTACATTGTCCTTATACAACGTGACCAGAGGCAGGGAGGCCGTGCGGAAGTCTTTTGCGTAATTGTACAGCGAACAATAAGTCAGCCATAGTAGAGTGTTGGGAAACATGTGTTGATATTTCAGGACATCCAGCCCTCTGTGTCAGGTACTAGAACCCCAAGATACATTTAAAAGGGCATGGATAGCACTTGTGACCAGCAAGATATAGGAGCAAAGAAAGAAGGAGGAGCGGAGGAGGTGCCTGATGTTTCTAGCTTGGACAGCAGAGTGGACACAGAGGTCATTACCACAGCGAGGGATGCTGGCCTGCAGGTCATCCTTAAGAACATCAATCATCGTGCTGTGCCAGGAAGTCCTCAGGCATTATTGAGCTACCTGGAAGTGTTTGCTCTGCTTTTTAATTTTCTTCCTTCTTCCTTCTTCCTTCTTCCTTAGCTGACAAACTGTCAGCTGTCACTTCTTACTTCCGTCAGTGTGCCTGCTTCTAATCATTTTCTCCTTTAAGTTCTAATTTGCTGCTTCTGGAAAGCCCAGGAGGCAAGGTGACTAGAAATGTATGTGAAAAAAGTCTACAGGGGCAAAGTGATGGTCCAAGGGCCATTGTGTATTATAAAGGAGCAGGCTTTGTGACTGCTATCTCAGCTGCCCCAAGGGACTTCTCTCCTTTTAAATGAATTAGGTCTTCACAGATTTGGCATTCACTAAGGGCATATTTATTTTTATTTGTATAGCAACTTTGAGAGTAAAACTGGTCCTCAAGTCATCCAGTGACTATGCATTTTTAAAGGTACAATTTAAAAATTTGAGAAATAAGAGCTGACATTTATTAGTCACTTGGTATGTGCCAGGCCCTCTTTAGCACTTGTCCTGAAACATCACTTGGAATCAGCACAGTAACAAGGTAGCTTGGGCAGTATTATGGTCACCCATTTTATAGACAGGCACTCTGAAGCATCTCCAAGGTCACACAGTCCAGAAGCAGCAGAGCCAGGATTCAAGTGCAAACTCTCTGACCCCAGAGCCTGTGTGTGTTCTTCACACTTCACTATGTTACTACACAAAGTGGGATGATGGGTGGAAGGCAACTAACATGAATGGACTTTAATTAAAGTGAGTAAAGTTTTGGACTAACTAGCAAATTGTTTCTGTGAGCCTTTAGGGTATAAGGATTGTAATTGATTAGTAACACAACCCAGTGTTAACCCTGACTTAATTCCCCTGCCCCCACCTTCTTCTAAGTTCACAATATAGAAGCATCACCTTCTGCAGACACATGTGCAGTTCCCTGACTTGGCTACTAATGCAGAAAACCAAAACAAGGATGAAGCAGAGTTCCATATTTAGGGGACCAGGTGACAGGTCATACCCAGCTAATCCATGGAGGCAGATTGATTTGTGTTGTTCTCCCCATATTCCTCCTTTCCATGCTCCAGGAAGGATCTCACTGTGTGTTTCCATTGTGTTGCACATTGAGGTGTGTTCCTTAAATTCTGAATTCTTATGTTGAAATCCTAACCCCAGCACTTCAGAATGTGACTATATTTAGTGATAGGCCTTTAAAGAGATAATTAAGTTAAAATGAGGTCATATGGTGGTCCCTAGAATAATGGCTGGTGTTTTTAAAAGAAGAAAAGATTATGACAGAGACACATACAGAAGATGGGTCATGTGAAGACACAGAGAGAAGACATCCATCAACAGGCCAGCTAGAAAGGACTGAGATGAAATCAAGCTTGCCAACATTTTGACCTCATACTTCAAGCATCCAGAATGATGAGGAAATATATTTTTGTTGTTTAAGCCACCTAGGCTGTGGCACTTTGTTATGGCAGCTCTAGGAAATGAACAGTGACCAGAGAGATTTGCATTCAGAGCCTTAGGTAGAAATTGCCTGAAAACAAACTCATGCCCTGGCTTTTCCCCCTAAGCTTAAGTTCATTGAAGAATCACCTTAGGAAGAAGGTGGGAAGTTGAGTTTCTTGCAGCAGGGAGGGTGGAAGGGAAGAAGTGATGAAGGGTGAGGAATGGAGAAGATTCTCTAAGACCATAAGAGCACCTGGCTCAGTGGGTAGCATCCTCCCACCTAGACATGGGGACTCCAGCATTTCCACCACCCCCAACTCCCATGCTCAATAATGATCAAGCTGAATTTCTGCTGCATTAATCAGATAGAGATTGAGGAGTTTTTTTTTATAATTTGACTATTACTATTAATGGACAAAATAATGACACAACTCGCACATCCAAGATTGAACAGAACTTGAGTGAAATTATCGTCGTCGTCGTCGTCGTCGGCAGCCGTCCGTCTCGAGAGACGATGGCGTAGCTTCTTGAGAGTCTATCTGCACCGCCGAGAATGGCTGTGCAGTCCGATTCGGGAGTGACAATCCCTGCCGCACTTGGTACAGGTGAAGGCAGATGGCTGTTGTTGCTGCTGCTGACGCTGCTTCCGCCTCGATCTTTTCTGGACCTCCTCCTCGTTGCGCGCAGCCTCCGCGCGTGACGTACCTTGCCTGACCGCGAGCCTCCAGGCTAGGCGGTCGTCTGCTTGAACTTCCCATGTGTTGAGATTGATGGAGCATTGTGTCATGTCCTTTTTGCAGATGTCTTTGAACCGCAGTTTTGGGCGCCCTGTCATCCTCTTGCCTTCTGCTAGCTCGCCGTAGAGGAGGTCTTTGGGGATACGGCCTGCATCCATTCTTTTGACATGGCCGAGCCACCTGAGGCGTCTCTCGCTAAGAACTGCATGCAAACTGCTCATATTGGCTCGCTTCAGCACCTCGGTGTTGGGAACCTTATCCTGCCAGGCGACATGCAGGACGCGTCGCAGGCACCTCATGTGGAAGCTGTTGAGTTTCCTTTCGTGCCTTGCGTAGGTGGTCCACGTCTCGCTGCCATAGAGGAGAGTGCTGAGTACGCAGGCTTGGTAGATGCGCAGTCTGGTTTTCTCAGTGAGGCTGGAATTGTTCCACGCTCGCCGGTTCAGTCTGGCCATAACTGTGGCTGCCCTGGCGATTCTCCGGTTGACCTCCAAGTCGACTGACAGAGAGCTCGAGATGGTGGACCCGAGGTAAGTGAAGTCGTTGACAACCTCCAGGGTGTATCCATCGATGGTGATGCATGGGGGAGTCCCCGTGCCTTGAGCCATAACGTTCATCTTCGCCAGGCTGATGGCTAGTCCGAACTCCTTGCATGCGTGGGAAAGGCAAGTGACTAGCTGCTGGAGTCCCTCTTCGGAGTGTGATGTCAAAGCTGCGTCGTCGGCGAAGAGCATCTCACGGATGAGCACCTCTTTGACTTTGGTCTTGGCTCGTAGACGGGCCAGGTTGTAGAGCTTGCCATCGGATCTGGTGTGAATGAAGACACCCTCGCTGCAGTCCTTAAAGGCGTATTGGAGGAGCATGGAGAAGAAGATTCCGAACAGCGTAGGCGCGAGGACGCAGCCCTGCTTTACTCCGCTGCTGACTGGGAAGGCCTCAGAGGTTGCGCCGTTGTAGGACACCGTGCTGTGCATGTTGTCGTGAAAGGACATGACCACAGCAAGCAGATGTGGTGGACAGCCAATCTTCCGTAGCAAGCTGAAGAGTCCGCTTCGACTGACCAGATCAAACGCCTTCGTGAGGTCAATAAAGGCGAGGTAGAGTGGTTTATGCTGCTCGTGACACTTCTCCTGCAGCTGGCGTAGGGAGAAGATCATGTCCACTGTTGATCGGCCAGCTCTGAAGCCACACTGGGACTCTGGGTAGACGCGGGAAGCAAGGGTCTGCAGGCGGGCAAGAGCGACCCAGGCGAATACTTTGCCGACGACGCTGAGGAGAGAGATGCCCCGGTAGTTGTTGCAGTCGCTGCGGTCTCCTTTGTTCTTGTACATGGTGATAATGTTGGCGTCTCTCATATCCTGGGGGATGTAACCCTCCTTCCAGCAGAGACAGAGTAGATGGTGGAGCGGCTGTAGCAGGACTGGTTTCCCGCTCTTTAGGATTTCTGGAGGGATTCCGTCGCTTCCTGGTGCTTTCCCGCAAGCAAGGCGGTCGATGGCTTTGCCGAGCTCTGCCGCAGTAGGTGGGGTGTCTAGCTCCTCCATGACTGGTAGGTCTGGGATGGCTTTAAGAGCAGTGTCTGTTACGGTGTTCTTCATTGCGTACAGCTCGAGGTAGTGCTCGGTCCACCGCCGCATTTGCTGTTCCTGGTCAGTGATGACCTCACCTGTCTTGGACTTAAGGGGGGCGATCTTGGAGGGGATTGGGCCTGTTGCCTTCTTGATACCCTCATACATTCCTCGTGCGTTGCCTATATCGGCGGCTTCCTGAATGCTTCTGCACAGGTTTAGCCAATAGGTGTTGGCACAGTGGCGGGCGGTCTTCTGGACTTTGTTCCTGGCAGCCCGTAGAGCTTGAAGTGTACTGGGAGTGGGCGTGACCTTGTAAGCCAGTAGGGCCTTCCTCTTAGCCTCGATCACGGGTTCCATTTCTTCCCAGTGAGCCTTGTACCACTCAGCGTTCTTCCGCTCTTTCTTCCCGTAAGCAATAATGGCGGAGTTGTATATGGCGTCGCGGAGACGTGGCCAATTGGATTCGATAATGTCATCTGCCGCCACTCCCTCGCCGAGTGCATCTTCCATCTTGTTGATGAATTGCTGGGTCTTAACTGGGTTGCTGGCACAACTGGTGTTGATGCGTGGGCGACCCTTCATCTTGGAGTGGTGCAACCTCTTCGGCATTATGCGCACCTTGCTTACCACGAGGGCATGGTCCGTGTCGCAGTCTGCACTGTGGTAGCTGCGGGTGAGGAGTGTGCTGCCAATATCCGTTCTTCTGGTGATGACGAGGTCAAGCTGGTGCCAATGACGGGAGCAGGGGTGCCTCCATGACACCTGGTGGATCTCTTTGCACTTGAAGAATGTGTTTGTCACGCACAGGCCGTGGTGACACAAAAGCTCAAGCAGTCGCTGACCATTCTCATTGATCTTTCCTCTCCCAAAGTTTCCAAGGCAGGTGGGCCAGGCCATGTGGTCGGCTCCTACTCTTGCGTTGAAGTCTCCAAGGAGATAGAGAGCGTTACTTCTGGGAATATTTTAGCCTGTAAATGCTGCCCTCAAGACTGTAAAGGAGGAAAGAGGAAGGACATCTCTAAAATTAGAGAAGGAAAACTCTGACTCCAAAAAACCTCCGCTGCCTTGCGGCATACCTCTTCAGGGGAAAGGCTAAGGGAGTAAACCCCGACAGAAAATCCGGAGCCGGAGTCCCTAAGGCGGTTTGACATTGTAGTCAACACCGGCAACTCCTGCGGCGCACCTGAAGCCAAGCTGTATTGACTTTGTCTTTCCCTTGGACCCTTCAGCTGCGAAGAGAGGGGGGGTCTGCTGCATGGGCAACAGCAGACCCTCCATATCACCCTGCCCAGGCTCTGTAGCTTCAGTTTCACTTGAGAGGACACTCCAGCGTCATCGCAAGATGTCGACTCAACACGGGAGGAGACAGATACCGGTTATAAGCTCATCCGATTGGCGAAGGAAACGAGCGCCAGGGGTCTCCTCTGACGGTGGGAGAGGTCATCGCGCCTCACTGGACAGCTACCGTCTCGCCATGGCTCGCCTGCCCCACTGGGTGCGTGGGGATCAGAGAGGCGCCTCTCGAAAAGTGGGCCACAAAACACCCGCACCAGTTAATTCCAAGCAAACAACAAGAAAGAAGCCTCCGGCTCTTCGCCTCGCTAGCTGGAACATCAGGACCATGTGCCCCGGACTTACTGCAGACCTTCCGTGGATCAAGGGTGCCAGGAAAACCGCTGTCATCGATAGGGAACTGGCACGACTAAACATCCACATTGCGGCTCTACAGGAGACCCGGTTGGCCGACAACGGAACTATCAGAGAAACCAACTACACCTTCTACTGGCAAGGGAAGTCTCCGGACCAACCAAGACAGCATGGTGTTGGGTTCGCTGTGAAGAACACGCTTGTTAACTCCATAGAGCCACCCACAGGAGGCACAGAGAGATTACTTACCCTCCGATTGTCAACAACTTTCGGCCCAGTCAGCATTCTTAGCGCGTATGCCCCAACCCTCTGCGCCACCACCGAAGAGAAAGAACAGTTCTACCATGCACTGGACGAAGCGTTATCCAAGTGAAATTATACCCTCTGTGAAAGCAGTAAGCATCTAATCTTACTAAAAAATGAAAAGGCCCAAAGCAGGAAGCAGACAGCACTGACTGCCATTGCTCTTCCCCATCTAGCACTGTCCCCCCTTCTGCTAGGGACACACCTTGATACCTTTTGGGGGAGCAACATTTCTCACAAAGTACAGAGGAAGGATTCTCGCCTTGCCAAAGACAAGTCTGGGGACCAGCTAGACCTATTGGATTCTCCCCACTTTTTGAACCTGGAGCGAAGTGATTTAAGAAAGAAGAGATGCTGGATTAATTCATCCCAACTTTCACTTTTGGAAGTAACTGGCCACATAGCTGCAGTTCCTTGGAGCTCCCATATTAAAATTGGTCCTCCAGACTTCACTAGCAACCTGTGAATGTCCACCAGACTCTGATTCTGTGCCTTACAATCACAGAACTCAGTTAATACCAGACCCTGGAGCTTAAGATGAAACAGCAGATATGACACATTGGTCACCATTCTTTGTGGAATGTCATAACCTGTTGTTTATTGAGATTTCCTCACAGGTGGTTTAGTATGCTGAATTTAAATACATGGATTTTGAAATGAGAGGGATAACTTGTTGCTGAATGTGGGGTTGAAGCCAGGATTATCATATGTAACCAAGACAGGCAATCTTTCAGAAGCCTTTGGGAGAAACAAGAGTTCTAATTCATGTACTCATTAGCTCAGCCAATATGTATTGAGTACCTGTTACATGCCAGACACTGATTTCATCAGTGAGGAAACAGCTGTGGATAAACCACTGAAAAATACCTCCACTTACGGAGTTGATTTCTAGTGAGCAAGGCAGGCACTAAAGGTGAGAAAGTAAATATATGGTCCATTAGATCAAGAGAAGTGCTTGGGGGAAAATCATCAGGGAAAAGGGGAGAAAAGGTATTGAGGAGTTGAGCACTGTAAGATTGAATAAATAAATTGAGAAACTAGGATTATGTAAAGTTGTTTCTTACATACCTGCTAAGACAATATAGGGGAGTAGGGTCCTCTTTTTGTTTGCTTGTTTCTATAACAGTTTTATTGAGATAAAATTTATATGCTATACAATTCACCAATTTAAAGTACAATGCAATGGTCTTAAATATAATCACAGGGTTGTGCAACCTTCAGCCCAATCAATTTTAAAACATTTTGATCACCCCCCAACTTTTCTATCCCACAGCCCTCAGGACCGCTAATCTATTTTCTGTGTTTATAGATTTGCATGTTCTGGAAATATCTAATAAAAGCAATCATAACATGTGGTGTTTTGTTATTGGCTTCTTTCACTCAGCATAATTATTTGGAGATTCATCTCTGTTATTGTATGTACACTCCTTTTTATTGCTGAGTAATAGTCCATTGTATGGATATACCTCAGTGTTTATCCATTCATCTGTTGATGAACATCTGGGCCATTTCCAGTCTGGGGCTATTACAAATAAAGCTTTTATGGGTAGCTGTATACATATTTTTGAATGGATGTGTATTTTCTATTTCCTTGAGTAAATAACTAGAAATAGAATTCCTGGATTAATGCTTAACTTTTAAGCACATGCCAAACTATTTTCCAAAGTGGTTATAACATCTTACATTGCCACCAGCAGTGATTAAAGTTCCAGGTGCTTGGAACCACTTGACATGGGCAGTCTTTAATTGTAGCCATTATAATAGGCATCTCCTGAGGTTTTAATTTGCATTTCCCTAATGGCTAAAGGTGTTGAGCATCTCTTCATGTGCTTATTTGCCACCTGTATATATCTTCTTTAGTGAATTTTCTGTTTTCATCTTTTATTTTTAATTGGGTTGTTTGCTTTTCTATTGTTGAATTTTGAGAGCTCTTTTATATAATCTGTATGCATACCTTTTATCAAATATACACTTTCCAGAGAGATTCTCTCAGTCTGTGGCTTGTCTTTTATTCTCTGATTAGTCTTTTGAAGACCAGTGATTTTACATTTTAATGAAGTCCAATGTATAAATTTGTTCTTTTATGGATTGGGGTATTTACCTAACATATCTTTGCCTAACTTAGGGTCACAAATATTTTTCCACTGTTTTCTTCTAGAAGTTTTGTAGTCTTAGGTTTTAATATGCTGGGAGATAGGGATTCACATATTTCTTTTTGCATTTGGATATCCAGTTGTTCCAGCATCATTTGTTGAAAAGTCACCATTCATTGTATTGCCTTTGTGCCTTTGTCAAAAGCCAGTTGTATGTATAGGTGAGTGTTTATTTCTCGACTGTCTCATCTGTTCCATTCATCACTTTGTCTGTCTTTATACCAACACCATGATGTTTTAATCACTGTAGTTTTATAATGATATTGCCATATTAGTGTATAGTGTGTGTGTGTGTAGAGTGCAGATATTATAACATTTCATTCCTAAATACTTATTGAAAGTGTTGAGAATAAGGGATTTGTTATACTTAAATTTTGCATCAAAAAAATTACTGATAACCTCCAAATATAATTTAATATTCAGTGTATATTCAAATATCTATAAAGTCACCCAATTATTGATAGCTTAAAATTTTTTATGATAGATTATTAATATTTCCAGCTTCTCTTTGATAATTCAAATTTTAAAAACATTTCCTGGATCAATTTTCACAATTAATAATATTGCTGGGAATTGATTCTTCCAGGTTTCAAAAACTATTTCCATAGAGCTGATTTTCTATTCCCTAATTTTAATCACATCTGTCTCTGTCATTATTTGTTTTTTATCATTTCAAAT
Source organism: Furipterus horrens (assembly GCF_987537825.1). NCBI lineage: Eukaryota > Metazoa > Chordata > Mammalia > Chiroptera > Furipteridae > Furipterus > Furipterus horrens. Next base: position 86,621,105 of record NW_028327177.1, read on the forward strand.
TTTACCTATTTTTGCCCCCCCTCCTTAATCAGGATCTTAACAAGTTTACCTATTTCATTAGCTTTTGCTCACCTACTTATGCTATCGTATTACTTTCAGGTTTTACTGTATTTTTATTTTATCCCTTTTCCTAGTTTCTTTGGTCTTATTTTGTTGTTCTTTTTAGAAAAGTATAAAAATGAGTCCTTAGTGCACTTTGGTCTTTCTTCTTTAGTCATTGAGGCATCTGAGGCCATGAACTCTGAAAGTAGGTCTTCCTGTATCTGATAGTTTTTATAGGCTGGCACTATTTTTTGTTGCTTTGTAAATATCTGGTCATTTTTCTTCTGAGTTTCTCCTTAATCCAAAAGTTATTAACAGCTCCTTTTTAGTTTTCAAGTCAGTGATATTTTTTATCACTCTTTAAACTACTTATGTCTAATTTTATTGGATTATGAGTTGGAAAATTGTGGCATGTAAAATATCAATGCTTTTAAATTTTTAAGGTTTTAATTGTAAAGTTATTTCACTTCTTTATGATCACTTTTTATAGATGTTGCTAAATCTTTGAAAAATAATGTATATTCCCTATTCAATGGATATAAGATCCTATAAGTACCAGTTATATCAAATTTCTTAATTGCATGTTTTAATTCCTTTAGGTCTTGTCTTTCTTTTTTTTTTTCTTTTCTGGATATGCTATCTGAAAGAGATTCCTAGAAGTCTCTCATTACAATAGTAACTTTATTAAGTTCTCTTTAGATTGGTAATAATTTTTGTTTTATACATTTAGGTTCTAGAATTTGGTATAAAATATGTTTTGTCTGTATGTCAGTTTTCTGGTTATAAAATGGCCCGTTATATCCTGTTGAGTGGTTTTGACCTCTCCTATTTATCTTCTTTCATCTTGAGATCTCTCTTCTGATATATCTGAGGTTGGTTATTTCTTTGAAAAGGGGTATTTGGGTATTATAATTTCTGGCTATTTTCTTACCTTCCAATATCTTTTCAACCTGGAGGATATTGTGGCAGGTACAAGGTTCTCAGGCTGTAGTCTTCTCTTGCATTCTGCTCCACTGTGGTGTGGCTGCTTCTCTTCTACATGTCACTCTACTTTATCAATGTCACAAGTGAGCAGTCTGAGGCCATTCTGACAAGATTTTCTGTGCGTGTGTGTTGGGGGGGCAGTTTGGGGGTGTCACCATGCGCAATTTCAGGAGGCATCAGCCATGTTGGCTTTTGTCATAAGAATCACGGATGACTGTGGGTCAATTCTTTCCAACACCTGCCATTCTCTTGACCTTGTCCTAAGCTTTCCAAAGCCTGGTCCACAGGGATGTGCCCAGTCCTCAGGGAAAATGCTTCCCCTGGTTTTCTCCACCAGGGCCTTCCACACAGTTAAAGGCCTCACCCAAATCCCACTGCCCATGGGGCTCCTGCAGGAGGATCCCATGAGATACAGAGATGGACACAAAAGTTGTTTTCTGGTTTCCATGTTTCCTGAACCCCTCTTCATCCCTCCCTTAACATAGAGCTCTTTCAGCAAGGCTTGCTTAGGTCCTTTCATCCAGAGACACAAACACTTCAAATTTAGAGATTTCTCAGTGACAATAAAGCTGTTGTACAGCAATTGTAGCATCATTTTAAACATTAGGTGCTAAGTTATTATGTATTTCCTAAAATAAAACTGAATGTGTGGAATCAATGTTCTCCATTTAAGAGCAAAGAGGAATGCTGAAAATTTCATACATTTGTCTTGTATGTGATCTAGAAAATCAAGCAGCCAGCTTGCTTTTGAAACAGGGAAGATAAGACTCTGCACTGTGTGGTGTGATGGTCCAGGGTGTTTATGAACTCCTCTGAGAAGATATTTCACAAGACACCATCTGATTAGAAAGCAGAGTTCAGGAAATAAATTTCTTTTGTTATTTCTGTATGCTCTAAAAAGACCTATGCTCACTGAAAAGGGGAAAAAAAGTGTGATGGAAAAGCAATAAAAGCCACTGGACACATTATTACATTTTTATTCTAAGAGTTCACGGAGAAGGAGAAAGCAGGAAGTCTCATAAGCTTCAGGAAATAGTTGACAATAAGGAGACAACATTTTTTGTGCCTTGTGTAAAGCTAACAGTGGGGCGGTGGGATTCAGAGAGGAAAGAACAATTGGTCTAGTGGGGCTAGAATGAAGTATACGTTTTTGAATTTTTTTTTTATTGTGGTAAAATATGTCACATAAAATTTGATATTTTAACCATTTTAAGTACATAATTCAGTGGTGTTAATTACATTGATAATGTGCAACGATCACTACTGTTTCCAAAATGTTCTCATCACAATGTTTCTGTTTCACCTCAAACAGAATTCTGTGACCATTAGGACTAACTCCTACTTCCCCGTCCTCCAAGTCCCTACTTTCTGTCTTTATGAATTTGCCAGAGAATAAAGTATTTTTGTGGACCAGAAAATATTAAAACTAAGTTGGAGCCTGGGTGAAGCCTAATTCTAAGTTGATTCGCCACTTATTTCTATAGATCAGCAAAGAACTAAACAAGAACTAAGACCTGTCAGAAGGTTGATTTAGAAAGTTCCACCAGGCAGAAGTTTGTGAGATGGTTCTGGGTCTGGAGAGCAGTTAGAGGCTGTTATCAAAAGCCCAGGCCAGGGGTAAGGAGCATTTGGGACTGCTTCCAAAATGGAAACAATTTAGGAGACATTTGAGGGAATATAGAGGAGGAAGTCTGCTTATGACCTGGCAAAATTACCTTGGGGAAAAGGAGAGGGAGGATAACAGATGTTGTGAATTTGAGTAAATGGGTGATTAATTAATTTTTAAACTACACATTTTAAATTAGGTTTCTATAAAGTCACAAAAATAGTTATTTAAATTATCAACACTGAGTACAAGGATAAGGTTAGAATTAGGTGCTATGTTCTTTAAGAAAAAAAACAAGGCAAACAACAGAAGAATTTCATCTTCTCTTAAATGTCAAGGTTTCTGTTACGTGGCAGTTCATTGAAAGGAAAGAGGTAGGAAAGACTGGGGTAATCAATAATCTAGAGTAATCAAAGGTAAAATTTCAGGGGAGGGAGAGTGAATTAATTCTGGGCAGGAGTTCATTACCCATTGCGGTGGAGTGTGCTATGGTTAGTGTTTGGCAGTAGGCTAGAAGCATGGATTCTGGATCCAGACTTCTTGAGTTCAAATCCTACTTTGTCACATACTAGCTATGTGGCCTTGATCAAGTTACTTAACCTCTCTCAACTTCTGTAACACAGAGTAATAACTGTATCTCATTTGCTGTTGCACAGATTCATGACTCAATATTTGATGAGTTCTTAAAGAATGACTTGGTACCCAGGAAATGCTATATAAGCGTGCGGTGCCATTATTATTATTTAAAATATAAACTGAAATAAGAATTTCCCTGTAAGTTTAAACAACTTGATTTATCAAGGAAATTAGAAATAGAGAAATCACAGTGTCTTAGACACCGCCATGGCTCAAATGTCTGCTTTCTTAGGTTTGAGTTAACCTAGAACACTGACTTCTCTGGCCAATGCTAATTATTCACCTTTTGGTTAAACATAATTTTTAAAAAACCTAATTGGTATCATCTTAGTCACTTAAAAAATTCATTAACTTGGCATTTTCTTTTTTTTAAATTCTTTTCAAAAATATCATTTTCATTGAATTTATTGGGGTGACATTGATTAATATAATTATATAGGTTTTGGGTGTACAATTCTATAATACATCATCTCATCATCTGTATATTGTATTGTGTGTTCACCACCCCAAGTCAAGTCTCCTTCCCTCACCATTTGACTTGGCCTTTTTCTAACGAAGGTTTAAATTTGTGTGTCCTGAAGGCCTGGGGTCATTCTTCTTTTTTGTTTTTTCCTTTTCTTCTTCTTCTCGCCTTTTTTTTTTCCCTTATAACATGTGATTCATAGTAATAGGGGCTGAATCACTGTATGTTTGACTGCATGGAGGAAATAATACATCATTTGTATGTTTTCCAGTCATCTGCGTCAGTCTAAAATTAGAAATACAGATCGTTAAGGATCGTTTGCTTCATTTGTAACTAAAATCAGGAGAAAGGGTTCCGAAGGTCGTATTCATCTTTTATATGAGTGGTTTTCCTATGATTTTTCTCATGCAAAATTTAGAAGACTCCCGATTCGCTGTGTATCGAGTACCTCGGTCCCATACACCCTTCCCTTGACCAGTATGCTCACGCCTTACCCATTTGGCCCAGAAATTCTAATCTCAGGCAAAACTCCTCCGCCTGCTGGGCGCTGCGAGATTCGGTGGACACTGCTACCCTCTGCTGGTGATCACGTGAAACACTGCACTTCGACCCTTCACTTGGGGTTTTCGGACAGGAGCAGAATGTTCACCAACATCTCTAAAACACTACACCCTGGAGCCTCTCCTCCTCGCCCCACCTTGCTGCACACGCCCTAAAAGAAAAAGGTCAAAATAAAAGCAGTACTGAGTAGTATACGTGAGCAATAATAAGTCCAACACAGTTTTGATTTATCCCACAATTGGACCACAGATCTTGCTTAAATGTTCACTATTTACTTCTTCCCTAAATTTTACTTTCCCCAGCCTCTGCTTTGCTGAATCTGCTGGTGGTGATACAGCACAGCGCTGTTTCAATGTGTCAAGAGTAGGTCTTTCAAGTTTATCTTAAGAAGAATTTGGAATCCAGGTGTCCTGTGTTCTACTAGGCTGGTGGCATAATGTTACAGCAGGCTGTGGTGGTGTCTTAGACTCTTCTGATGGCAAAAATCGGAGGTTCATTCTTTTTCCTCTTTTGATATTTATATCCTAGGACTTACCTTTGAATTTACAACTTACATATTGCTGCCCCCCTTATTCCCCTTTGTCACTTTTGCTGTTAAATGATACCCTTTGATTTTTAGAAATCATCCATATCAGCTCATAATTCCTTTTTAAAGCTACATAATATTCCATTGTGTATTATATGTCATAGTTTTTGAAAAAAACTTTTCTATATTTGGGCATTTAAATTGTTTCTAATAATGTACAATTTCAAATGATGCTGCAGTGAATACCTTGTGCATGTGTATTTTTGTATTACTGGAAGTGTATCTTCAGGGTAGGTCCCTAGAAGTGGGTTAAAGAGTGAATGCATGTGTAGTTTTGTTCAATTTTTAACAGATTGCTCCTCCTAGGGATTGTTACTGACTAGCATTTATTGTGAGGATAGTTGTGATTTTTTTTTTTTTTTAAAGGAAGAAAGAAATGCTGGAGTATTAACCTGGTGGTCATGTCTCATGAGTATTCAAGAAAATAGGCTGGATGGCAAGGTGAGGGGCAGTGTGAACAGGCTACTTGAGAAGAACAGAAACAGTAGCACAAGCTAGCCTTGGAGTGGCAGGTTTGCCACTGGTTCTGGATCAAAGGCTGACCTAGGTCTATGCACCTTGTGGATGATGAATATTAATTCAGATATGCCATCACTCCTTGTGACTTGACTCTTCTGTCAGTCTACTTCTCTTCACATCACCACCTGGCTCCTTTGCTCTGTAAGACCTAAATCTGTTTCTTCTGCACCTCTTGCCCATGCTTTTGGCTTGCCCCTATATTCCCTTTCAGAGAGAACTTTTCATACCAGGGTAGTCTCCCCTTGGCCAGAGGTAAGTGCTTACCTACAGTTCACACTGCTGCACTGGACGGCATATGTCTGTCTGGGACAATGGCTACAGAGGAGTTGTGGGTGGGACTGATAAATATAATTTAGCAATTTACCAGAAATGGGAGTTTGGTTCCTCTTATGACTTTATCTAATATGTTCTCAATGGCTGCACAAAGCCAGATGCAAAAAAGATGCCCATTTTTTCCCATCACACTTTTGTTTTTAAACTGTGAAGAGGAAAAAGGGCTATAAAACCTTTTCATGACTACTTATTTTGTATATGAAGGGAGGTAATTACTGATGGAACTAAGAAAGTTGGCACAAGGTAATGTCTTTGAAAGATGACTAAGACAAGCCCATCACTTTTATCTTGCTCTCAGTGTCAACTCACCGAGAAGTCTTCCCTTACCATGTCTGTCCCATTAATGTACTCACGTGTTTACTATTCTTGCCACTGTTGAGTCATTTACCTAGTGGTTTATTGTTTGCTTGTCTGTTCACATCCCTTCCCTATCAGGAAGTCGCTCCATGAACTTAATGGCCACTAGTCTAGTCTGCCCTACACCTGTGGCACCTAAATCAGTACTTGGCACATAGTAGGAGCTCAATAAGTATTTGTTGAGCAAATCAATATACTAAACAATGGGTTTGTACAAAGTGTGTCATGCTGTGTGATACCATTGTACACTTCCTGCTGTGTGAAAATGACTTCTAGTAATTGAACAAGAAAACTGATAATGTTTAACATCAATTACTCAAGATTGACAAACTGTTCCAGGAACAAGAGCATTTCCTCCAGAAATGCTCCTTTGCAAAGGTGTAATCTAGTGCAGAAGAAATGAGCATGCTACGTCAATTGATCATTATGCTATAATCACACTGAACTTCTGTGTATGCCACGCACACGCTCTGTGTAAAGTCTGCATCCCATGAGGTGTGATCAAAAACTGCCTACCAGGAAGGACCAGAGGTCACTGCACCCACACAAACCCATCTCAGACACACACAGGGAAGCTGTCATCAGGGCCTCTCCCAGCGTGTCTTTGAAATTAAGAAAAAAAAGCTGAAAGTGTGTGTAATTAAAAGTGAGCATTACCACAGCCACGCAGATAAAGTTAATTGTACACTAAGAGCAACATTCTTATGCAGTGCTCATGGAAGACATCACAGCAGCCTGCAGGCTGGTCCAGGGAGATGAGATCTGCTCAGAATGAAATAATCCTGTGCTCTGAAGCAGAACATCCCTTCGAAAGCCAAATGTTCTCACATAAACGGAAAGTACAAAGGCTGAAAAGAAGGAGGAGGGCCTGCTTGGTAGCATCTCTAAATAAAACCAGGCTCTAAGAGAAAAGAGCTTATATGACAACATCACTGACTAGAGTCACCATGCTGTACATTACATACTTCAAAATTGCCAAGAGAGTAAATCCTGAAAGTGCTCATCACAAGAACAAAGACAAAACAAAACATTTTGTAACTTTGTATGGTGACAGAAGGTAACTACATTACTGTGGTGATCATTTCACACTGCATACAGATATCCAATCATTGCATTGTACACCTGAAACTAATACAACGTCATGTCAATTATACCTCAATTTATAAAAGAAAGAAAAGAGCGTGTAACACTGATAGTAAATGAAGAAAGTATGATTTAAAAATAAACCCTACAATCAGAGCAAATAAAGAAGACATATCTTACATGGTAACAGAAAAAAACTAGACTTTTGGTGGGGAGCACATAGCAGAGTATATGATACTGAATTACAATATTGTACACCTGAAATTTATATAATGTTATTAACTGGTGTTACTTTAGTAAAAAAATAAAGAAAGAAGACATACATGTCCTTAACTCACCATTGCTTTTGATATTAAACATTTTCATTGTCATGGGGCAGAATTCTACAGAGAAGATACATATTTATTTTTCCTTTGTGAGGTTACAAAGACCCCAGACTTCAAGCTTAAAGAAGGGTCTTTGTAAAACTAGTTAACCCAGTCAAATCGAGTTAATGTCTACAGAGAAGTTGATGGAATGGGTGATTTACTGTTTAATAATGAATTGTCATTATAGGACAAAGAGCTGCTTTGATCAAGCAAATCATAGCAACAGTGCAGGTTCCATCAGTTTCTCAGCAATTAGTGGTAACTGGAGTGCTAAAAAGCAAAGCAAAAGACAGTTTTAACCGAAAATGGGTCGCCTCTGTGTTGAGGGGAGAACCTGACCCCAGGAGCTGAGAGAGGACTTGAGTCACTGGCACCTGTAGTAGGGGTGACTCCTAGAATCCCCTGTAATTTAGACCCTCTGGCAATTTCAGCCTAAATTTTGTTATGGATCTATATTAGGAGAATTGGAAACCAGAATGTACCAGTCATGCATAATTTAAACTACCTTCTCTATATTAATGACTATATATACAGGTTTTCCTTTAAACTTAATACTGAGTTTGTGGTCTTATATCCAATTCTTGTCGCAAGTCTGAATCTCTGATATGATAATTTTGTTTTGTCTTTCATTCTTTGCTCATGTACTTGAGGTTATCCTCCTCCTTTTTGAATTGAAATAGTTTATTCCTTAGCTCTGAGTTTTATAACATTGGGTAATATTTATATTGGAATTTGTTTAAAGCTGGGGTTCCCCTGAAATAATAAATCAAATTACAGAAATAAATATTTTCACCTAATTACCTGAGAAATTTTTCCTGACATTAAAATGTGAAAACTGATGTGTGAAAGAGAATATGGGGCTCTTTGCCCTGTATTGACAACGAAAAACATCCCAAGCATGAAAGTAAAAATCGCTTCAGTATTCACTGTGATCAGTCCATTTTGTTCGCCCAAGAATGCTCATTGCCATGGGGACTCACCTTCCTGTCTGTGAGTTAAAGCAACTCCTCAAGTGGAAAACCTCCACTAGTGATGCAGCTTTCTAGAAATCTCCACAGTGAATAATGCATTGAAGAAAACACACACATGATGAATCCATGAAGTACTATTTTAGGAGGCAAAGACTTTTATAAGTTAGAAACTTTCACAATTAGAAATTCAAAAGCAGAGCCTTAAAATAAAAAATAGAAAAATACCTGGGAGAAAATTTGCAACACTTGGCAAGTATTTAGTATCCTTAAGATATGAAGAGTGTTTACAAATCAACAAGAAAAGTTCCATAGAGGAATTGAGAAAGCAAAGTAGGCATTTCATAAACAAGGAATATATATATGGTTAGTGCTAATGTGAAAAGAATTTCAACCACATAATAATAAAAGAATAAAGGAAAAATAACATTACTAATGTTGCCAGAGCTTAAAATGGTTACTAAAAGTGTATTGACAAAGAGGGAGACAAAATCTCTGTTTAATTTTGGTGAAAATGTGAATTGCTATATTATTTTTGAAAAATAATATATATAATACTTATATATTATGTCAAAATGTAAAACATTCGGAGCCTCTTACTAAGTAATTACATTTCTGGACATTTGGGTTAAGAAATAACTATACAAGTGTGAAAATATATGAACATAGTTGATCAACACTGGTATTTATGAGTGAAAAAATAAAAATGATACAAATTGATATCAATCAAGGATTGATGGTGGCAAAGTTGGTACATAAAAATAATGGAATCCTATGTGGTCATTAGAAATGATAATATCAGGTATCTTTTGACTTCTGGCCAAGATGGAGGCCTAGACAGACACGCTGCATCTCCCTTCACAACTAAGAAGGAATACAGCTACCTCAAAACTAGAGACAACCAGAAGTTCCAGAAATCGAGCTTCATGGAAGTCCAACAAAGATATAAAGAAGAAATACTCATCCAGATAGGTAGGAGGGGTGAAGCCGGGTGGAGAGGACGTGGTGTGGTGGTGGCAGCAGCAGTGGCAGCAGAGGCAGGCCGGCAGAAAGTGCAGTAACACATTTTAAAGGGATGGACACCTGCGGAGTGCTCCTAGCCCCAGACCAGACCATGCAGCTCACAGTCCCAGCACGTGGGAAAATCAAGCCTCATTGCTTCTGACTGTGCAAACCAGTGGGGCGGAGGAAAAAATTACTGGTCTCTCATCAGAGTCCGCTTGTTTAAAGGGCCCCCATGGTCCTAGAAAATCCATAGACCCACCTATTCTGGGAACGACAGCAAGGAAGCAAGGGCAACAGCTAGAGAGGTGCCAGTCCCATACGGAAGTGGGAGAAGTGCCTAGAAAAGGGGCAAGTGCTGAGCAAGTGGCATTGTTCCCTCTCAGACCCCTCCCCCCTAACAGTGCCACAACATGGTGAAACAGGTCGCCTGTACTGACGAATACCTAAGGTCCCGCCCGTTACAACATAACAAGTGCAACAACTTTACCTAAGACACAGAGGCAAACAAACACAGGAGCCTGACAAGATGAGAAGACAGAGAAGTATGGCCCAAAAGAGGGAACGGATCAAGGTTCCAGTGGGAGAACTAAGCAATGAGGAGATAGCCAACCTAACAGACGCAGAGTTCAAAACACTGGTGATGAAGATGCTCATAGGCTTGACAGTTATGCTTAAATATGGCAAACGCATAAGGGAAGAAGTGAAGGCTATGCTAAAGGAAACAAAGGAAAATCCACACAAAACCAATGGTGAAGGGAAGGAAACCAGGGCTCAAATCAATGATTTGGAACATAAGGAAGAAAAAAACAGTCAACGAGTACAGAATGAGGAAACAAGAATTGAGAAAAAGGAGGAGAGGCTTAGGGACCTCTGGGACAACTTTAAACATGCCAATGTCCGAACCATAGGGGTACCAGAAGGAGAAAAGGAAGAGCAAGAAATTCAAAGCTTATGTGAAAAATAATGAAGGAAAACTTCCCAAATTTGGTGAAGGAAATAGACATATAAGTCCAGGAAGCATAGAGAGTCCCAAACAAGCTAGACTCAAGGAGAACCACACCAAGACACATCATCATTAAAATGCCAAAGATTAAAGATAAAGAAAGGGTCTTAAAAGCAGCAAGATAAAAGCAGAGAGTTACCTACAAAGGGGTGCCTGTAAGACTATTAGCTGATTTCTCAAGAAAAACTTTGCAGGAAAGAAGGGACTGGCAAAAAGTATTCAAGGTGATGAAAAGCAAGGACCTACAATCGAAATTACTCTATCCAGCAAAGCTATTTGTTTAGAATGGAAGGGCAGACAAAGTGCTTCCCAGACAAAGTAAAGCTTAAGGAACTCATCATCACCAAACTATTATATGAAATGTGAAAGGGACTTACTTAAGAAAGAGATGAAAATTATGAAGATTAAAATGACAACGAACTCACAACTATCAACAACTGAATCTAAAAAAACAAAAAACAAAATCCAACTAAGCAAACCAGAATAGGAACAGAATCATAGGTATGGGGATCATTCGGAGGGTTATCAGCTTGGAGGGGAAAGAGGGAGAACTGGGGAAACGGTGTAGGGATTAAGAAGCACAATTGGTTGGTACAACATCAACAGGGGGAAGTTAAGATTAATATAGGAAAGGGTGACACAAAAGAACTTATATACATGACCCATGGACATGAACTAAGGGGGTTGGGATTGGTGGATGGAAGTAGGGTACTGGGTGGAGGGGAGCAAAGGGGAAAAAAATTGGGACTACTGTAACAACATAATCAATAAAATATACTTAAAAAAAGAATATTATCAATCCATATTTATTGACATGGAAAGATATCTCCAATATATGGTGGAGTGAACAAAATAATTTATAAGGTTCTAGTATGATCCTATTAAAATATCTAGGTGAGTTTCAGTGAAGCTAAGCATCTCTAGAAGGTAAGTTCCATGAGGACAGTGTCTTAGGGTTCTTCATTTCTGTGTCCCTAGGGCCTAGAACAGTGCCGGGTACTGTGCAGTGATGTTTGTTGAATGAATGAGTGAATGAATGAATGAATGAAATATCTTTAGAAAGGTTTTCATCAACAGTGTAACGTTGTTAGCGGAGTGCTAGTAATATTTTGTGTTCTTCAGATTTTCTTTACCATTTTAGTTGCCTTCAAAATGTTTATTTTATTTTAACCAACCAGTATTATATTAAAAACGTAGTAATGTCTACTGCTGCTGAGAATGTGATAGTTCCGAATGTGTTCACTGGCTGTGTAAACTGGTTCAAACTTTTGGGAAACATTTGATATTAAATATCCCAAAATCACAAAACATTTCTTTCTTTTGTCTATTAATCCTGCAAAGGAAAAATGCAAAATATGAAGTGACCTATGCATTCAACCTTGGACAACCTAATGGCACATCTAAAGGAGAGAAGAGGAAAAGTAAATTATGCTAAATCCGCTATATGGAATTTCACAGAACCCTTACCAATTCTGAAGATTCTGTAGCAACACATAAAAAGAGGCTGAAAATGCAGGCATGCTGTGATTTAAATTAAGCATACACCATATGATAATGCTTCTGTATTGAGACTGGAATTCTGGGTGCCGTTTTCTTAGAACAGCAGAAAGAACATGGGTTTAGAGCTACAGATTTTTATTCAGGAATTGCTACAAAAGCTTAGTTGATTATGTTCTCTAACATCTTTGTGCCTCAGTTTTCTCCTCTACAAAATGGGCTGATAGTACTTACCTCCTAGTATTGAGAGGATTAAAATGAGATGATGGGCATAAAAAGGCCAAAGAATAAGGAAGGATTCAACAAATTATGGTATTTTTATTTTTGTTGTTACTGTTATATTTTCAAAATCTTCAAAAGATTGTCAGCTCCTATCAACTACAAGCGGAATGAAAAGTAAAGCGCTAAAAAGTTACGGAGGAAGAGGTTCACCAAATCGAACTTTAGAGGCCCCCAAACCCTCCGGGACTTCCGGGGTGGCGAGCGAGGGAAAGTGACAGCCAAATGTTGCTGGGCGCAGGCGCGCGGCCGGGTGAGACGTTCCCGGAGGTGTCCAGCAGGGGTCGTTGCTGGTGAAAGTAGAGCCGGGACCGGAAGCCGGGCTGGTGGCTGGCTGGTGCACTCTCCGACTCTTCCCGTTTCCACCGCTCCCGCCCCAGTGGGTCGTCGTTGAGTTGCAGTCCACTCTGACTCGTCCCCTGGGTCGCCGGTATGCCGCTGGAGAACCTGGAGGAAGAGGGTCTGCCCAAGAACCCCGACCTTCGCATCGCACAGCTGCGCTTCCTGCTCAGCCTGCCGGAGCACCGCGGGGACGCGGCCGTGCGCGATGAGCTGATGGCGGCCGTCCGCGATAACAGTGAGGCCCGCGCTAGCCGAGTCAGCGGCCTAGGCCTAGGCCTGGGCTAGCCCCGCGCTGCGGAGCTGCGTGGTTTTTCCCGAGGGCTCCGGACTCCGGGACGCCCCCGTTCCCTCACAGGTCCCCGAGACCGGGCCTGTCTTCTCAGACCCTAAGGATATTAATTTTGTTGGGTGTCGTCGGGGACCTCCAGCCTTGCTCTTAGCGGGGTCTTCCCGCTGTGCGCCCTTCCCCTCTGAGAGCAGCTTACGGGAAAATCCTGCGGTCTTGAGCCCGGTGCTAGGCACAGAATAGTGGCTCCTGACTTCCTGTCATTGGCGAGTAGTCCCGGGCTCGGGGTAGTCCCGCGGGAGAATTAGGCGTACCGTGTGAAGGGGAAAATTGGGGTCGGTTCCTGTAGTCCTCCGTAGTAGTCAGTGGCACTGACGTGAACATACTGTGACGTGTCTCAATCTGTGGATGAACAAGCTTCCCCTTTCCCTTGCTTGAAGACTGCCTTGGAACACAGGCCGTCAAGAGGCAAACCGAGGACTGCCCTCCACCCAGCCTTGGCAGAAGTTGGCGGTGCCAGGATTGGCCCTAATGCTGGGAACCTACCCTCAGCGAGCGTTTGCGTTTTGCCCACCCCTTTACCAGGCGCTACCCATTACTTCCTGGTCGTGGGTGGGAGACTGGTGGAAGAAGTGAGTGGACACTGACTTCAGGGTAAGAGGGCTGTACCACTCAAAAGTCATGTCCCTCTTTTTGGCTTTCAGACATGGCTCCTTATTATGAAGCCTTGTGCAAATCCCTTGACTGGCAGATGGACATGGACCTGCTCAATAAGATGAAGAAGGCAAATGAAGAAGAGTTGAAACGTTTGGATGAGGAACTGGAAGATGCAGAGAAGAATCTAGGAGAGAGCGAAATTCGCGATGCAATGATGGCAAAGGCTGAGTACCTGTGCCGGATAGGGGACAAAGTGAGTAGAGATGGTTTCCCCTCTCTGTATAGTCTAGAATGGGCACTATTGTAGGTTAGTAACGCCTTATTTAAAAAATCAAGTTCCTTTTTAAAAAGTTACGATGGATAAAGAAAAAGTAGTCTTGCTACACCCTATCACCTGCCCCACACAGCAAGCAGCCACATGTGTATTCTTCCTTATCTCTTTTAACACGACTAAAAACTTAAGTGAACAAGCAGAGATTTTTGTTATTTTACTGCTTTTACAAAATTGGGATTACTCTCAATATTTCACTTTTCTCATGTATCCTGGTTGGGAAGCATTGGTTCTGGTGCATTTTAAAAATTGTTATTTACACAAGTAGTAGTCTCCTTATAGTGAACTAAAAATTATAGTTAATGTTAAAACTCTACTTGATCTTTCTTTATTTCATACTTCCTCAAAGGCAACCTTTTTAATTCTTTTAATGTACATTTACATACATATATATACCTGTAGAGATTAGGTACTATGTTTAAATTTTTTTTTAAAAAGGTGTATTCTTGTACTGTTTTTCATTCAGTATTATTTCTGAGTGATCTTTCCATATTCATGTACATAAATCTTGCTTCTGGTTAATGCTAGCTAATAGTCCATTGTAGGGTCATGCCACGGTTTCTTAGCTATTCAGCTGTTTATTGATGGGCAGGTAGAATATGTTGTTTTCAGCTGTTTTTGCTTTTATAAGCTGCTGATGTGAAAACATGCTTGCATATGCTTCTTTGTGTGTATATGCTAATATTTCTCTAGGGTATATTCTGTGAAATGAAATTGCTGGGACAAGGAGCCATTTTTATTTTAATACATGTGGCCAGTTCTTTCACATAGCAGCCTGCCTAATTTATACTTCACTATTAGTGTGTGAGAAAGGTACCCAAGGGTATTGGATCCTTAAATTTTTTAAAAAATTTAGTAGTTGTGTAACAGTGGTTAAGAAGATGGGATTTGAATGTCCTTAATTTTAAGCACTGTACCCTGAAGTATTTAGGTGACAGATAACATGGTGTTAATATAAAAAAATAAAATAAAATACTTCGGGCTCCTGGATCAGAGAGGTTCTATTTCTGGTTTCAGCAATTATGATTTACTGAACCCTCAGTTTCTTCATCTGTACATAGGGATAATGATAGTTCCTACTAATGAGGATTAAAGGTAGAGGTAAAGACAGTAAGACTAATATCTGGCACAAGTGCTTAAATGTGAATTAAATTTAAATTTAAAACAAACTTTCTTCTTCTGATTATAAATTTAAGATTTGATCATGGTACATATTTGGAAAGTACAAAATATTTTAAAAAGAGCTAATGGTTTGTGTGGTTTTCTAGGTTGTGTGAATATGGTTTGGTTTTAAAGAGGATAGTTATTACATATGAATGAGAAACTTACATATGCTTTTGATTTAGGCCTTGAGGAATTTCAAGGAGAACATGCTTGGATCAATATCAGGGAGTTGTAAATTGGTGGTGTTCTAATATCGTATGTTTTTCAAGTGGCATTATTCTAAAAAGAACAGCTCTTATTTTCCTTCCTGTTGTTGCTTTTTTTTTTTTTTTTAAACAATTGCTAAATAATGGGCTTAATGGATTTTTATTATTGACTGTGTTACCACTGATTATAGTTACTCACTTTCATGGTGCTCAGTTTGTTCTAAATTTGTTTGTGGAAGCTCCTTCTAGAAGGCTTCTTTGTCCTTTTAACATGATCTCATTAGTCATACAACCAGATATTACAGGCTCACCTGTTATTTTTCTTTTCAAACTTGGAATCATCTATTTTTCCTAGGATCTCTGGTGTGGATAGTATTAACAGAAATTAAGATCTGAGTGCTGGGTGTGCCCATTACTGTCCTGCCAGTCCCTTTATGAGGCATAAGTAATAATTACATAAAACAAAGGTCAGATACTTACTAGAAAATACCAAGTATAAACACATGGTTTTATCCATGTTCATATTTGAAAGCAATGGAAACATTTTATTCAACCATGCTTTGAGATAGAATTGTACATTTAAATACCCAGTTGTATTCTAACAGTAGTCAATAACTAAGATAAAATTTCTGTTACCCTTTAAGTGATATGAATGATAACTTACAGTAATTTTAAAGTAGTATAATTGTTAAAGAGAAAAGTATTGAAAATATGGGAAAAAGAAGATTGACACTATTGTGAATAAATTATGTTTTTCTTATGTTGTCTTTAGATAGAATATAAACATATGTTTAGGAATATTCCTTTTTTTTTTTTTGTACTTTATGCAAATGGAGAGAATGATATAATGAACCCCTCTGTGATTATCACCCAGCTTCAACAGTGATCAATTGACGGGCATCTTGTTTTCTCTATTCCTACGTATACTCAGCTCCCCCACTCCCCAACCCCCATCCCAATCCTGTTTGAAGAAAATCCCAGACAGCTAATAGCTGTCTTTTCTCACCTGTTGTTTTGGTTTTTTTTGACAGGAGGGTGCTCTGACAGCCTTTCGCAAGACATATGACAAAACCGTGGCACTGGGTCATCGACTGGATATTGTGTTTTATCTCCTTAGGATTGGCTTATTTTACATGGATAATGATCTCATCACACGTAACACAGAAAAGGCCAAAAGGTACTTGTTAGCAGTGGGGCTATATTCCCTTTAAATTATGATGCTATAAATAAGATTAATGTAAGAAATTTGCCTATTTTCTTTTTACTGCAATTTCTAAATTTGGTCAAATAATTGATATCGTCGTCGTCGGCAGCCGTCCGTCTCGAGAGACGATGGTGTAGCTTCTTAAGAGTCTATCTGCACCGCCGAGAATGGCTGTGCAGTAGGACTCGGGAGTGACATGGTAGTATCTGTCTCCTCCCGTGTTGAATCGACATCTTGCGATGACGCTGAAGCTACAGAGCCTGGGCAGGGTAATATGGAGGGTCTGCTGTTGCCCATGCAGCAGACCCCCCCTCTCTTCGCAGCTGAAGGATCCAAGGGAAAGACGGAGTCAATACAGCTTGGCTTCAGGTGCGCCGCAGGAGTTGCCGGTGTTGACTACAACGTCAAACCGCCTTAGGGACTCCGGCTCCGGATTTTCTGTCGGGGTTTACTCCCTTAGCCTTTCCCCTGAAGAGGTATGCTGCAAGGCAGCGGAGGTTTTTTGGAGTCAGAGTTTTCCTTCTCTGATGTACCCTGACTGGAAGATCGAACCAGCGACACTTAGCTCGCAGGCCGACGCTCAATCCACTGAGCTAAACCAGCCAGGGCAAATAATTGATATATTTAGTAAAATATTTACTATCCTTTTGGTTCAAGTTGTTAAAAGTTATTTTATCTTTGAAAATAACACAAAACTTGTAACAAGTAGCATTGTCTACTTCCAGATTATGATCCTACTGATTTTTATTTTATAGCTTAATAGAAGAAGGAGGAGACTGGGACAGAAGAAACCGTCTAAAAGTATATCAAGGACTTTATTGTGTGGCTATTCGTGATTTCAAACAGGCAGCTGAACTCTTCCTTGACACTGTTTCCACATTTACATCCTATGAGCTAATGGATTATAAAACATTTGTGACTTACACTGTCTATGTCAGCATGATTGCGTTAGAAAGACCAGATCTCAGGGAAAAGGTAATGACTGAATCTTTAATATTTGTATTTAAAGCTTATTTCATGCTTTTCTAACAAATACACGAAAATCATTGAAGCATATGTTTGTTTTTTTAAATTTCTAGGTTATTAAAGGAGCAGAGATTCTTGAAGTATTGCACAGTCTTCCAGCAGTTCGGCAGTATCTGTTTTCACTCTATGAATGTCGTTACTCAGTTTTCTTCCAGTCATTAGGTAAGGATAGAGTTGCTCATTTTGATTTTCTGTCTTTGTCTGATTCCTTATCCCATTGGCAGAGAACCTAAGATGACTTTTCACATATTGTGTATGAAAAAAATAGTGTGGAGATAGCTGTAGGTATTTGATCAGTGTGGCTGATCTTCTGTTTTTGTTTAGTGGGGGGATTAGCAGACTATGACCTGTTTTTACACTGCTCAGGGGGTGAGATTAATGCTTACATTTTAAAAGGGTTATTAAAAGAAAAATAAGAATGTGTGGTGGTTCTCAATGGCTGAAAGTATTTAGTGTCTGGACCTTTGCTGAGGAAATTTGCCAACCCCCTGGTTTAGTGTCTTAAGGGGGTGTAGGGCAGAGTGAACAAATAAATGGTTCTAATACTGAGTATTATGGGGAAAAGTATGAGGGAATCCTTAACCTTCTAATGGGTTGATAAGTAATTGAGTTTTGAATTCAACGATGGGTAATTTTTTGTGCAGTAACTAAATCTTTGTGCTGATTTGCAGATCAAGAGCTATAGGTAGAGAAAATAATTTATTGAAAATACTTGTGGTGGTCCTCCAAAGCTCGTTTACAGTGATCCTGCCTACATAAATGTGCTTGTTTTCCCTTTTGTCTCCACTCCTACCCAGCAAGGCCATTTGGTTTCCTATGATGAGCACGAATTGCTAAGATGATAAAAGAATGAGCTTGCACCAAGTCAACCCAGGGGTCCTTCCCAGATGTTTTCCCAAAACTTAAAGAACTTGAGATTGACCTACAGGGGTGGGCAAAAGTATGTGAAACACTAGAGTTTATTCTTGTACTATTATTTAATAATTATTGTATTTTCCATATGAACAACTACAGACCTACTTTTGCCCACCCCTGTATTTCATTGTTAATGTGGCAAGTTTCAGAAAGTATTTGGTTAAATGGGTAGGTAGTATTCACAAAAATTGGAGTGGAGAACACTCCAAATGATGGTCATTCTATTTTGGAGTGAGTTTTGGCCCCGTGTTTATGGAGTGCTTTCTCCATGCATAAATGCGAGGCAGCTTTATGAGAATTCATACTTTTTACCATATAGTGTGGGAATAGTGCTCTTCAGACATGCTGAATTACTTGCTTTGCCTTATCTTCTTGTGCACATACATGGATGCATTTTCCCACAAGGTTGTATGGCAGAATTGCTGTTCTCTCTTTCTCATGCTCATGGATTTCTTGGTCATTACTCTGCTCAAATGTGGAGTGTTTCTTCAGTCAGAACAAATAACTTTTTTGCATTACTGAAGCTCTTATTTTATGCCCCTTCCCCTTTTTTTTTAATTGAGATATATGAGGAGGGGACCCCCCCCAAAAAAACAAACAAACTGGAATTATCTTCTGGAAGGCGGGCCCCTTGTAATACAGGCTTCACCTGCTATGTGAGTGTTCTAAGAACCCATCTGTATCAGTGTATCAGCTGGTGGTGTTATGATCGAATGCTTTTGGTTTTATCTTTGAATGTGTTTGCCCATTTCATGGTGGGTGATTTATAAGTGCACCTGCCCACACTGAGTGTTCAGCGGTTTTTGACCTAAAATGGCATGACCCCCATGTCCCACCCTTCCTGTTCACCTGATTGTGCCCCGAGTGACTTTTATTTTTGTTTCCCTGGATGAAAAAAGTCCTTGAAATGTTTTGCTGATGTGTAAGAAGTGAAACAAAAAACGGCAGAAGCGCTAAAATTTAGGCATCAAAATAGTTCAAAATTGTTTTGAGCAATTGGAAAAAAAAGTCTCTATAGGTGCATTGTATCAAATGGAGAGTATATTAAAGATGACTAAAGTTTAAACATGTAAGAATACACAATTTTTATAAATCCCATTTTTTTGGGTCCCCCCTCATAAATGATTTAAAGTATAATTCAGTGGTTTTAGTATATGGACAAGGTTGTGCGACCATTACCACTAATTGCAGAACATCTTCATTGCCCTGAAAGGAAATCTGGACCCATTAGCAGTGACTCCCATTCCTATCCGCAGTCCCTTGTCAACCACTAATCTTTCTGCCTCTGGACATTCATATATGGCTTTTTGTGCCTGGCTTCTTTCACCTAACATAGTGCTCCCACAGGTCATCCATGTTGTAGCATGTGTCATATCAGTGCTTTATTTAGTTTTATGGCTGAGTGATATACCATTGAATGGATGTGCCACATTTTATTTAACTGTTCTTTAGTTGATGGACATCTGGGTTGTCTGTAGTTTTTGGCTATTAGAAATATACTGTAATGAACATTCGTGTACAAGTTTTTGTGGGAACATACTTTCATTTCTCCTGGGAATATATCTGGTAGTGGAATTACTGGGTCATATGGTAAGTCTTTGATTAACGGTTTGAGGAACTGCCAAACTTTTTCAAGCAACTACCCCATTTTACATTCCCAGCAATGTGTGAGAATTCGGATTTTCCCTCATCTAATCATTATTGCATCATTTTAATAATAGGTATCCTAGTGGGTATGAAGTGATACTTTGTGATTTTGATTTGCATTTCTCTCATGACTAATAATTTTGAGCATTTTTGTGTGTGTGCTTATTGGCTATATACCCCATTTTTAAAACTTAGCATATTGTTTTGTGATTTTTTTTTCTCTTAAGTTTGTCTCTTCTGCTAACAGTTATTGGGAGTAGACTTTATGCTTTTTTTGTATTTGTAGTGACTCCAACACCAGCACAGCCTGGTATGTTATTGAGTGCTCTGTAAATGTCTATTGCATTAATTAAATCAAAGTGGAAAATTGGGGGGCGGGGAGGGGCAGTGCTAACCTAGTGTAATGAAATTGATGGCTTTTTGAAACCTGAATTGTTCATGTATTAATGTCATCCCACTCTGCCCATCACTCATTTAGCAGTCTTTTTATTTCAGTGCTTTGGATGAAACTTTTTATCTTTACCAATTTTATACATTTCCCAGATATTTTAAATGAAGAAGACAGGATAGTTAGATTTTCTTTACATGACAGAGTCATCATTATTTGTATTATTTTATTTTCTCTTTTAGTGTGCTGAGACGCTAGGATTTACTTGGTTTTATAAGACTGATTCTACACTCACAGACACAGGCTTTAAAATGTTTCATATGAAAAAAGGAAGTAGCATCCTTTTTTATGTAATACCTGATTGTTTTTAAAAATTAAACTGAGAAAGTGAGAGGTATTCTATCATCCTGTCTCCAAATCCATACACATATTTACTCACACATGAAATTCTCAAGAAAACCATTTTAAGATTTTGTTATATATCCTTCCTATTTACTTGTACTTTAAAAAATAAAAATAAAACACCACCAAAAAAACAGGGTTCTATGTACACATGGAAAAATTTCAAGCAATATCACTTACCAGAGGCAAAAGGCTTTCCCTAACCTATGATTGCCATGGTCCTTTCTCGACTGCTGTTAGCAGGTTTCAAGTATGTTCTTCAGGGGCAATAGTATCCAAAGATATGTGAAATACCTTTAAACATGTGGTTGTATTTTATGTGCTGTTTTCTAAGTAGCTTTTTTTCTCTCCACAATATAATATATTTCTCTTTTCATGTCACTATGCAAACAGCTGGTCATTGAGTCAGTATTTTTAAGTGACTGCCATGCATCAGGCACTGAGTATATGTGTAGTGGAAGATAGAACAGGTGGCATGCCTTGGAGCTTCCATTTCTTTTAAGGACCTCCTACTACTTCATTATCCTCTGCTGATACAAAGTTATGTTTTCAATTTTTCCCTGTTTAAGCAACCTTATTTTGAACACTCATTTACAATGCATCTTTTCCACTTTTGCTTGTTATTTTCTTAGGGAAAAATTAAGAAAATGAATTTTGCAAAGGGTAAATACATTTCATCTTAGTCACTGTTGCCCTCCAGATATATTGTGCCAGTTTACATTAACACAATTTCTCCTTCTCTCACTTTAACATCATTTGAGTCTGTTCCCTTCCCCACATACTCTTAGCCAGTTTGAGAGGAGAAAAGTAATTTTATTGCTTTATGTTTGTTTGTTTGTTTGTTTTTGCCAAAGATAGTTTTTTCATTGAACTTTTTAGTCTTTTTTTTTTTTTTTTAAGATTTTATGTATTTATTTTTAGAGGGAGGGAAAAGAAGGGATAAAGAAAGGGTGAGAAACATCAATGTGAGAGAAATATCAGTCTGCTGCCTTCTGTACACACCCCAACCAGGTACCAAACCTGCAACCCAGACATGTGCCCTGACTGGGAATCAAACCAATGAACTTTTGCTTTGCTCCAACTGAACCACACAGGTCAGGGCTTAGTCTTCTTTTAAATGGCACAAAAAAGATAAAAGATGATAAATTAGGTTGGGATTATGGATGTGACCCATCCTGATCAGCAAACATTTTTTTTCCACATCCTATTCTGTAGGTTCTTTGCCATATTTTTATCAGTTTTATTGAGGTATAATTGATACATAAACACTGTATAAGTTTAAGGTGTGTAACAGTAATTTGATATTTACGTATTTTTTTAAATTGAGAATGAGCATCATCTCATGTTTAGAGCCATTGATCTTCACATTGCTAAATTTTGTTCCCTTGTCTGCTTTGATATTGACCATTCTTTGCTTCTTGCCACGATTTTAAGGCCTCATCCTTTGTTAGACTTCTCAGTACTAACTGCCCTAGACTTACTGCCCTTTTCTTTATCTTCATTCTGTAATCAGATATATCTGGATGGTAGTCATTCCCCAATTTCTATCTCCACTGAGCACCATATTCATGCCTAACCGTCTCCTTGATGTCTTCAGTGTCTAATTCTGTATGTGAATCCACTTGAACATGTCAAAAAAACCCATCACACTCCCCACTTCCCTAAAAAGAAACAAAAAACAAAAACACTTCCAAAAACAAAACAAAATTTGCTTTTCCAGGGATTTCTATTTTGTTCAACCCAAAACTAACAAGTATCTTCTTGATTCTTTTCTCTCACTTACCTTCCATATCCCTGTAGCTGTTTTACCTGCTACATTCTGAGTCTGCCCTCGGTATTCTTGAGCTTAGCCAGGCTCTTCCTGCCTTGGGACCTCTGCATCAGTTGCAGTGCTCTGTGCCTCTTGCTCTCTTTTTGGCCATCTCCTCAGAAAAGTCTTTCCTGTCCACCCTGGTCCAGGGAAAGGCCTCCTATTCACACTCCGTCATGTCACTGTTTTGCTCATGTCACAGAACTTGGTAGTTTCTGAGAGTATCTTATTTGTTCATCTCCCTGCTGTTTGAAAATGTAGTTCCTGTGGCAGCAGTGATCTTGTCTTTTAGTTTACTGCTATGTCTTCACTATTTAGAGCAGTGATACATAGTAGTTATTCAATAAAATAATTTGTACTTGTGTGGATTACTCAATATCCTCTGTACGTTTTACTGTTCAATTAATCTTTTCTTATTGACTTATAAGAAGAGCTCTTTATAGATCAAGGCTATTAATTCTTACCCTGTTATAAATATGTCCTCTAGTTTATCTCTTCATCTTAAAGAGGCTTATAATTTGTCATCTTATTCGTTGCAGCTGTTGTGGAACAGGAAATGAAAAAGGACTGGCTTTTTGCTCCTCATTATCGGTACTATGTGAGAGAAATGAGAATTCATGCATACAGCCAGCTGCTTGAATCATATAGGTCATTAACCCTTGGCTATATGGCAGAAGCCTTTGGTGTTGGCGTGGAATTCATTGATCAGTAAGTTTAAATAAATTTACATCATGTTAATTTATTTTTTAAAGTTGCCTTTTAATGTGTGAATTTGTTTTCTCCCTGTTTGCACTGCTTCCCTCAATAATAAAAAAAAAATCTTAAGAATTATTCTTAAGATTATTAGCAAAATAGCTATATCTGTCATCTCTACCTTCATGATGTGACCCTTCTGTTTAAGGAGCTGTAGAGAGGATAAGTGATTTTGCAAAAGGTGTTAGAGCGGTTGATAACAAAGTAGTCGTCTGCTCCTTTCTGGACTACACTGCCATGATAGGAATGACGCTTAGTTCTCTTATCCTTTATGTCACAGGTTATGTTTCCTGTGATAATAATGCCTTCCAGTTTTTAGGTGCTGCTGCAATTCTGGTCAAATTGGTTGTTAAATGTGGGGCTTGTGGCCTTTGAATGAGTGATTCATCAAATACTTACCGAGCCATTACAGCATGGTTGGCATTGTTTTAGATCCCTGTGGAGTTTTATTCTAGTTGTAGAGGAGAAGACTGCAAGTAAGCAAATACATATATAAGGTAATTTATGATAGAAATGAGTCCACCAAGATAATAAAATGAAATAGAAAGATGTGTGTGACTGCAGCATAGTGTTGATGGGGGAGGGGCGGCCATTGGAGGATTTTAAGCATGGGAGTGACGTGATTTCTTGCTATGTCTCACAGACTGAGAGAATGGGGAGACCAGTTAGTTTGTTCAGTAGCTCATGGAAATGTTTCAGTGGCTTGGATGAAGGTAGTGGGAGTGGAGTTAAGAAGCGTACATTCAGAATGTGCTGTCCATTTGGTATCAAGATCAGTGTCCCCCAAACATAAGCCTTTTTAAATGTTTGTGATACAGTTTTCCATGACCCATAATCAAAATAAGTGGTGTTTATATATAAAGTGAAGCTACATTTCACTTAAATAAGACCATTTTTCTTCTTAGTGGTATTTTTCCTAGTATCTTATGAGAAATTCCAAATGTACAGAAAATTCTGAAGAATTATCCAGTGAATTCTCATATATCCTTGATTCTATAATTAACATTTTGTTATATTTGCTTTATCACATATCTGTTCATCTTATTTTTTAACTACTTCAAAGTTAGTTTCAGATGCCTGCTCATTTTACCCTAAACACTTTAGCGTGTATATCAGTATTTGCTTATGGGCTTGTTTTGAGATATATCTGCATTCAGTCAAATGCATATACCTTAAGTGTAACCCACACGCCTATGGAGCCATCACCAGAGATATCCTCATTCTCTTCCTTTAAAGAAAAAAGGCAATGATAGTAATTTTTCTTTTTTAAAAATTATCCCTACCAAAGTAGAAGGCTGGTGTCCTAGGTTGATTTTGTTGTTCTATTTCTGAATTAACTAGTCTGAGATTCATCTGATACCCACTATCCAAGAAAGTTGGTTACAGGGATGGGGGTTGGCCATTACGAGTGGTTTTCATGAATCAGAAGGAGTGAGCAAGTGCATGGAAAAGGTGAGGTTAGCCTGTCTTCTTGTTCTAACTGCCAGTAAAAGCTGTGTGGCTTTGGTTAGGTTCTGTCCCTTCCTCAGTTTCTTAACTGCGATAGGGAGGTGATGAAGCCATCACTACTAGGGGGCAAAAGGAAGCTCAAAGTCAGTGTTAACATCTGAAGTAGGCCAGTGCCACTTAGACATGCTGCAGTATTCTTTAAGTCATTACAGTGACATTTGAATTCAAGGGAGGTGGCACATTTAAGGTGGGTGGTATATACAAGGTCAGGAGTATTTGAATTGTTCAGTTTTTTCCTTCATTTTCTAAGACTAGTTCTAGAGACAAAGGTTATACCACTCAGTGCTAATTGCTGTTACCTAGAAAGGTCTTGTTTTAAATTTCTGTGATACCTGTTTCAAGTCTGGGATTTCATGGATTCTTTATTAACCCCTGAAATTCTTTTTTAAAAATGGGCTGATGTAGTAAGTTTGAACAGTAATTCTACATCAATGTTTTCATTTCTACTTCCTTAAACTCAGTAAGATATTGTTGGAAAAAGAAAGGGGCCATTAGTTGAGCAAACACTACTTCTGTTGACATGGTTGTTAGAAATCACATCCATGGGCTGTGTTCCACAATTTTGTTGGTGGGTATTTGTTTGAAATTTGGGGTATGTATTTATTCCAGAGGTTGTTTATTTGGCAAATACTCAGTTCATCATTACTAAACATCTTCATATGAAGCACCAGGCTGAGGGCTTGGAGCAAAGCAGAGGCTGGGGAAGATGACTGTCTTTGGATGTGTTTGATTAGCACCTTGGGAGAAGAGAAAAAGGTAGTTTAGACTTAACAGCAGGGAATGGGACTTCAATACCACCTTGGGCATTAGGAGTTAAACTTTGTTGTTATAATCAGAAAGGAAGCTGTGCTCAGATGACTCTTGGCATGGAGTTCAGAATGAGCATAACTGGGAATCAGTATTTGATGCCACTGCCTGAGAAGTGGATGCATCCACAGATGGCTTCTTGTGGGCATTTAGACCGAATGTCATTGCATGTTTAGAATTTTTATAGGAAGTGATGGAAGAAAAGGGCTTTCCAGGTGGAAGAAATAGCACAAATAAATTTAGGGATGTGTTTGAGAAACGAATGGCCTAGTTGAACTGGATGGAGTATATCGCAGGAAGTATAGGGAAGTCCACTGAGATAAGCTTAGAAGGATACCATGTTAGCTCTAAAGAAGGGTCTTCAACGACACCCTAAGGAGTTCTTCATTTTCCCATGCCAACACTGGTCTGGGGATAGTGGGATGTAAAGAAGCAGCCGAATTGTCAGCTTGGTGTCCATAGTCAGGCTCTAGAGCTGAACAGTTAGGTCTAAGCTCAGCAGAGGGCGCTCTTGAGTCAATTTGCTTGTAAATCAAATCCAGTGTATTTCTCTGTATCTTGTTCCTAAATCAGAACATCTGGATTCTTCAGAGGTTTTCTTCCTTGTTCTGTAGATTTGGGTAGGACTAAGAAAGCTGGTGGTGATTAAACTTGATTGTGTAATTTTCTCTGTGCACTTAAGTCCTAGAACAAGAGCTGTAAATGGGTTTAGCAGCTGTGTTCTAGAGGTGCAACTATTTATCTGGAATATAAATATAAGTGAATTTAGAAACAATGCTGATTTTTTTAAAAAAAATTTTAGATTTTACCTAAAGCCATTCAGTTACATAGCTCAAAAAATAGCAACTGGAAGAAGGAATGAACATTGTAACAATTGGATCAACTATATTTTGATTGAAAGTGTAGAAATAATGCAGGATTTATAAACATGTTCCTGTTCTTGATAGTTTAGGATAACTTATAACTTAAAATCTTCAGTAGCATAACTTAAGGCATAGTGGGTCTCACACCAGTGACTAACCAGTGGCAACTAGTTATGATACTGATTTCTTTCAAAGCACAAATCAAAGTAGCACACTTTACACACTTTTTCATCTGATGGTAGTGCTTGCTGTTCAGTAAGCATGAGACGTGGTGTTTGCCTCTGACCTTCCTCAACAGTGCATTAGACTTTGTTCTGCCTAATACTGTGGCATTTCATTGTAGCTTTATTTTGCAGTTTTAATGAGTGAAGTTACTTTATGTATATCCTTTGCCTGTGTTTTAATGAGTCATTTGTCTGATTTGTAGTGTTTTCTAGTTTATATTGCAAACATCTTTTATCCACATTATCTTTTAGTTTTTGACTTGGTTTTGGTGATATTTTCTTTCCTTTTATGAAATTCTCTACATAATCAGGTTTATCCATTTTTCTTATGTGGTTTCTTAGTCTCCCTCAACACTGTTTATTGATTAAGCCAGCGTTTCGCCATTGATTTGCAATGGCACTTTTGTTAGAAATTTAACTCTAATATTTAGAAGTCCCTTTTTGTATTGGTGTTTATATGCTTGGCTCAAGATGTTTTAGTATCTGGAAGAGTAATGTGTTACATAGTTTTTATTTGAAATCTGATTTTTCTTGATTAGAAAGACTCCTTATAAGAATCCCTAAATTTAACACTAGATTTTTATCTTAAAGGAGTCATCTTTCCATTTATTTAATAGCATAGAGCTGCCTTCATACAGCTTTTGTATAATTACTAAGCATTTACTTTTTTCCCCATGTCACGTGGTGATAGAGTGTCTTTGGAGAGTGTCACCACTGATGCTGGGTTTTGAGGTGTATGTGTAACCATACCACTTTGTTTAAAAAGCTGTCTTAATAATGAGGTTTGGGTTGTGGCTGGATATAGGTAATTCAGAAATACCTTTTTCAAATTCATAATAGATTAACACTCTTTGCATTCCTAGTCCTAATTTATTGTAGCATATTATTATTTTTCCCTTTCATGCTCTGAAGATTTTGAAAACCCTGAGTTACCTGCTTCTTAACAGTTAAGTTGAAGCAAACTGGGCAGTTTAATAAGTCCCTACAAACTCCCAATAAATCTTGTTAATTTTTTGTTTTTTCCTAACTTACTGTTTATCTCTGAACACTCATGCAGCTTTAAAGACTTGCTATGAATGGTTTCATTCTTTGACATCTGTGCTCCCTGTGAGCATGACCCTGTTGGGTCATGTTTATTCTGGTAGACGACTTAATCTTTGGGGATAATCCTGTAACATCAAGAGAAGAGCTTCTCAACTACTGCATATTCAATAGCTAAGGAGTGAGGGAAACTAAATGTTACCTTGAAAGACAATCAAATCGTGTATTTAGTGCACTCTGTACTTTTCTAAGATTCTTCTATAAGGCTAATACTAAAGGCTGTTTTTTCCTTCTCAATTAGGGAACTCTCCAGATTTATTGCTGCTGGGAGACTACACTGCAAAATAGATAAAGTGAATGAAATAGTGGAAACCAACAGGTACGTTTAAGTTTGTGTATCATTTGTAATACTCCCCAGAATAAGGGGCATTCTTAAGTGCCTTCTTTTTAAAAGTAGGTCAACGATTGTTACGTAGTAATGTTACTGGTAAATAATTCATTTTTTTCTTGAATTTATTTATAGACCTGATAGCAAGAACTGGCAGTACCAAGAAACTATCAAGAAAGGAGATCTGCTACTAAACAGAGTTCAGAAACTTTCCAGAGTAATTAATATGTAAAACCATGTAAACAAAGGATTTTCTTTGGAGATAATTACTTGGAACTTTTATAGCTTACTTTACTATGTGCCCAGTTTAACTGTATAAAATAAATACTGTGTTGTTTCTGTCAATTGACTTTTTTCTTAAACATATCTACATTAAGCATGGGGTCCAATAATGTTAAAACAATGTCACTTTTATGTCATTTAAAGATCGATCTCTGGTTTATGGTTACAGTTAGAAGCTGTATATTTCCTGAGTTCAAATCCCGATTGCCTCATCAGTGAAATAGGGATAATTAATATAAGCTCATTATTTCTTACCTTTAAACCTCCTGAATTTTAGGAAGAGTACATGCTATATATTGTAGGCCAAAATTAAACAGTGTCTCCACTTAAGACAGAAGATACATGTATCATAAGCTTTCCCTCAAAAACAGGTAACTTAAAGAGGAGGCTACTATAATCCTGGATTCCAGAATGAACACAGGCATTAAAAAAAATTATATAATTTTGGTAAAGAGAATTTTTCCCCCCAGCAAGCAATACCATAGTAATAGCAATGAGGAAGACAAAGTTGTTCTGTTTTTTACCCCAACTGTAATAAACTCAATGAGTTAGATAGGGATTTGTGCTATGAGTGAAGAAATAAAAAACCTGATAAAGGAGACAGAGTGCAGTAGGGTATAAAGGGCAATCTTCTACACAGGGTATCATAGGAGGCCTCTCCAGTAAGGTGACATTTAAATGAGGGAGGGAGAGACCATGCAGATATCCAGGAGAAGAAAGAGATGGAAAGTCACCAGAGGTTTTAGGCAGAGTAATGGCCTGATTTGACTGACTTGTGTCGCTGTGGCACTCAGCTGGAGGGGATGTCACATAATGGTGGCATGGACTGTAGAAGCAGCTGGATTTGCTAAAAGGTTAGAATGGGGAAAGGATGAGAAAATGAGTCAAGGAGAATCCCAAGGTTTCTGAATGGTGACCTGGACAAGAGCAGTTAAGAGAATGAGAAGTGGCACTGTATTGTAAAAGGAAGGGGAGAGAAGTAGGCGGTTTTTAACTTAACATGTTTATATGCTAATGGGAATGAGCCGTTAAAATATTAGAGGAGAACACGATCTCAGTCAATTGAAAATATACCATTCAACATTAATTTATGATAAAAACGAGTATACTAGGCAGTATAATAGATTGGGAAATCCTGCCCTATTGCAAAGGAGATACTTAATGGTGAAGTACTAGAAGCATAACCTTGAAAGTCAAGACGGTGGCTATCCTTAGCATTGGGCTGAAAGAGGGACCATTGATTACTTGCCAAGTGAAGCAGTGTGACCAGAGCTGGGCTTTGAAAGGAGTGTCGTGTAGGCACTGCATGGTAGATGGGAGGCTGTTAAAATGCTGAATGTGTCTGAAGCATTTGAGAATATGCACATAAGAATTTCTAAAAGTGCTTAGGTTATAAAACCTTAATGATCACGGTAATTTCTTGAAGAAATTATGAATATAAATACCCTTAAACCCATGATCCTGAGAATTCAGTGTAATCTGTTAGACATATAGTCATTGTGAACATACTGTTGTCCTTGTGTCCATTTAAAAGTTAGCGGGCCCTGGGTGTTGTGGCTCAGTGGACTGAGCACCCGGCCTGTGAACCAAAGGGTCACTGTTTCGATTCCCAGTCAGGGCACATTCCTGGGTTGCGGGCCAGGTCCCCAGTTGGGGGTGTGTGAGAGGCGACCGCACACTGATGTTTCTCTCCCTTTCTTCTCCCTTCTGCTCTTTCTAAAAATAAAATCTTTAAAAAAATAAATTAACAGAAGTCTGTTTTTAGCAAATTGACACACTGCAGTTCATGCTAGAGGGAAAATAAGTAGGATTGAAATGTTGGTTTCTTGAAATGATTTTCCCTGAACTCCCCTGTAGAAGCACTTGGACTGAAGTGATCATAGAGCAACTATGGCTTTTCAATCAAGGCTTGGACTTACTCCTGGTGTAGAGGAGAGGGCAGTCTCCAAACACTTCTCCTTTCTTGCATAAAATGTACTTGGTTTTATTTTCCTATTACCACTTTAACCCAACTGTGTAAAATTAGTAGGTAATGATGACAGGTGTAAGAGATGCTAAAAGAAACCAGAAATGCTATCCATTCCCATTGCAAGATGGGGCTACTAGAAACTAGACTGCTGCTAAGTCAAGTACAGTGACTTAACCTTATGATGAAGTAAAGAATACAATTTTGAAGAGTAGGAGTCCTTTTTTTCTTCTTTTTCTGAGAAGTAATACATGCTCATTGAAAAAGAAATTCAAGCAGCTGTCCTTCAACATACTTCTGGGTAGCTTCCATAATTTTCTGGTTTTAGTCATGACGGCCACAGAATACAAATATCAAATGATATTTATTTGCTAAATGACACAGAGCTAAACCAATTCATTGTTTTTAGTTCCTTTTCAATATTGAATTTTTAAAAAAAATGAAAGTTGGAAACTTAATCTTGTCACTTTTATAAAGCCATATCACTTGTAATAGACTATCCTAGTATGAAATGGAGTCACTGGAATGAACTATCTTTTGTAATTACTTTACAAAGCAGTAATACCAATTTCTCTTAGAGAATTTGATTGTGTACCAATTTTGTTTATTCAATAAGATAAATATTTGAAAGCCATATCAAATTATAGTAATCTTTTCCTACATTAGAAATAATAGCTTTTGGTTAATTTTAAATTTACCAACAGACTTTTAGGAATGGAAATACTATCTAAAAACCTTTTCTTGTTATTATCTACACCTAACCCAAATGACTAAAAGGATACCTATCTCATTTGCTCACTGAGCACATACACTGCAATACATGATTTTATTTTTTAATATTTAAAAAAATTGTTCTATTACATTTCCATGTTTCCTCCATTGCTCTCCCGAGCCCCGCCCACCCCTTCCCCTCTCCCACAGTCAATCCCCACCCTGTTATCTATGTCCATGGATCATTTATACTAGTTTCTTGACTAGATCTTTCCCCTTCTTTCCCATCTTCTCCTCTTCCCTCATCCCCTCTGGTCACTGTCAGTCTGTTCCTTGTTTTTATGCCTTTGGTTCTATTTTGCTCATTTGTTTTGTTAATTAGGTTCCCATATTAGGTAAGATCATATGGTATTTGTCTTTGCTGCCTGGCTTATTTCACTAAGCATAATGCTATGTAGTTCCATCCATGCTGTTGCAAAAGTTTCCTTCTTTTTGCTGCGTTGTATTCCATTGTGTGTATGTACTAGTTTTTGATCCACTCATCCACTGATGGGCACTCAGGCTGTTTCTAGCATTTGGCTATTATAAATAGCACTACTATGAACATAAGTGTGCATAGGTTCTTTTGGTGTTTGTGGACTCTTCGGGTATAATCCCAGCAATGGAATCACTGAATCAAAAGTTCCATCTTTAGTTTTATGAGGAAATTCTATACTGTTTTCCTCAGTGGCTACACCAGTCTGCATCTCCACCCACATTGCACTAGGGTTCCTTTTTCTCCACACCCTTGCTCACACTTGTTTATTGATGGCCATTCTGACTGGTGTTAGGTGGTATCTCATTGTGGTTTTAATTTGCATCTCTGATGGCTAGTGATGTTGAGCATTCTTTCATATGCCTATGGGCCTTCTGTACGTCCTCCTTGGAGAAGTGTCTGTCCAGGTCCTTTGCCCATTTTTTAATTGGATTATCTGTCTTCCTGGTGTTGAGTCGAGTAAGTTCTTTATTAATATTTTGGAGATCAAACCCTTGTCCAAGGCATCATTGGCAAATATATTTTCCCATACAGTTGGTTCCCTTTTCATTTTGCTGTTTTCTTCAGCTGAGCAGAAACTTTTTAGTTTGATGTAGTCCTGTTACAGAGTGGGGGTCCCCCAAAATCCCGAGCCTATGGGTTGGGGGTTGGGGAGAAGGGAACAGCTTTTAAGGTGCCTTTGCTTAACTATTGCTGGTAGCTAGTGTCTTAGTTATGCAAAAGAATTTGGTTCTTCCAAGGCCCCAGGGAGATGGGAGGGGTTTTGACCAAAGAATAGTAAGAGCATACAGAGCCTGCACAAGGTTCTATGAATGGTCAGAACCAGTTACCATGCCCACTGCATCACAGGACACAGTCAGGGATTTCAAAATAGGCGGCAGGAATTTTGGCTAGGACAGGGGATGAACACCATGCTGCTTTGAAAGGGAAAGGAACGCCATGTGTCTTTGAAAGGGCAAAGAACCATGCGTGATCCAGTGCAACATGGTATGTGTTTTCCTGGACTGTTATATGGAGGCGGATGACATCATACCCCAGATCCTGAAGGAAACAGCTGACAAATAAGGGATGGGGAGCTTCTGGGAATGTTTTTGGCTTCTAGCCTTTTGGGAAGCAAGGTAAGTGCTGGCTCCCGCGGGAGAACAGGGCTCTGAGCTGAAGTGCTCCCTGCTCTCTCCAGATTGGAATATTGTAAATAAAGACCTGTTATCAACACTAGTTGGGTTTTACACCAAGGCACCATGTGAAAGAACCCTTTTTCTTCCTGTAACAGTCCCATTTGTTTATTCTTTCCTTTATTTCCCTTGCCATAGGAAATATATTGGTGAAAATACTGTGTGGGATACCTAAAATTTTACTGCCTGTTTTTCTCTAGGACTTTTATGGTGTTACAGCTTACATTTAAGTCTTTTATCCATCCTGCGTTTATTCTGGTATATGGTGTTAAGTTGGTCTATTTTCATCTTTTTGCATGTTCCTGTCCAGTTCTTCCAATACTATCTGTTGAAGAGGCTATTTTTACTCCATTTTATGCTCCTTCCCCCTTTGTTTTTTGTTTTTTCTTTCCAATTTTTTTCCCCTTTGCTCCCCTCCGCCCAGCACCCTCCCTCCCCCAGCAATCCACCCCCCAAGTCCATGCCCATGGGTCGTACATACAAGCTCTCCCACTTCACCCTTTCATATACTCTTCTTTAAAAAAAAAAAAATTATTTAACAATAAAAAATAACAATACCTCCCTCTCAGACTTAAGACCCTATATAATCTTATAAAGGACAATGGGTGAAGGTCTCGAGCTCCTCTAGCTGCTTCAAGCTGGACATGGTCGTCATCTTACCTACCCTTGGGTCCAGAAATCCCTAATAAGGGTGTGGAGGGGAGGGTGGCCTTCCCACATGGGGAAGGATTGTGCAGACTCCAGGTCAGTTGGCTGTCCCTGGACAAAGGCATGCTTGGTTTAACAGGCTGGCATCCTTGCTGTATTCTGGGGGCAACAGATTTGGCAACAGGGTTAAAAGACATCATTCAATCCATAACCACTAGATGACAAAAGGCAGGCATTAATTTTTCAATGTCCCACATTAGGGAAAAGAAGGGCTTCTTTGGAGGAAGGTGTGCCAGGAACATCTCACCTGTCCAAAACCCTTTTGCCCATTATATTTAGTTTGGACTGAGGGAAATACTTTAGGTTTCCCCCGTCTCAGACCTCTGGGCTCTTTCTGTCCAAGCCATTAGGATAGAAAAGAGAAACCAGTTTTAAAGTGAAGCCCACAGACCACCCCATACTTCACCAACCCAGACACTTAGTTCAGCCAATCCATTGAGTCTCAGGAGGCAGCAATGCAGACTAATTAAGTGAGGCCTATACATACAGACAATCACTCAGGTAATGAGATCATAGGCTCATGCCCTTTGAAAACAAAAAACACATGTTAATTTCTGTAACATAACCCAAAAACAAGTCTCTAAATCTGTATGACTGCCTTATTGGAAAGACACCCAGTTGCAAGGCATTTGACATTCTTCTTGCCTGTAAGATGATACCACAGACAGTTTAACTTTCAAATGAAAACCAACTTTGAATGAAAAGAAACTTTAAAGACAGTTAGCTGCACTACTTTACAGTCTACCACTGAGCATTGTGATTTTCCTTGAATCACAATTTTTCTCCCTAAGATTACCCTCCTTGTCTTAAAGGGACTGCATTAAGTCCATTTTTAATTTATCCTGTTCATTTGCATAAACACAACAAGAGCAGAAAATGATCACTTATGATCTTTAGTTCTGCTTTGCTCCTTCCCTCTTTGTTAAATATTAATTGTCCATAGAGTCCTGGGCTTATTTCTGGTCTCTACTCTGTTTCATTGATCTATGTGTCTATTCTTTATGCCAGTACCAGACTATTTTGATTACAGTGGCCTTGCAATATAGTTTGATACCAGGTATTGTGATTCTTCCTGCTTTGTTCTTCTTTCTCAATATTGCTGAGGCTATTCGGGGTCATTTTTGTTCCACATAAATTTTTGAAATATTTGTTCTATATCTGTGAAATATGTCATTGGTATTTTAATAGGGACTGTGTTGAATCTATCAATTGCTTTGGGTAGTATGGACATTTTAATGATGTTAATTCTTCCAGTCCATGAACATGGTATATGCTTCCTTTTATTTGTATCTTCCTTAATTTCTTTCTTCAGTGTTCTCTAGTTTTCCAATTACAGGTCTTTTACTGCCTTGGTTAATTTTATCCTAAGTACTTTATTTTTCTTGTTGCTATAGTAAATGGGATTTCTTTTCTCTAGCTTCTCCGATATTTCATTGTTGGTTATATGACTATAGACAATTAGTCCTTAGTAACCTAACCAAGCATTAATAGTAATTGATTTGATAGATTATTGATCATTAGCAAATCTATTGCATAATTCTGAATTAAATCTTGATACAATTTTTAACCTATTTTAAAAGAGTAATAACTGATACTTGAAATATTATCTGTTCCCATGATTGTGGGAGAAGGGAGAAGGCGGGGGCTGTGATAACCCCTCACTTAACACCATCATACTCACAGTTGTAACAAACCTCATGGCTCCATGATGTCAGTGGAGGAGTGAAGTTGAATCCCTATCTGGAAAATATGAAAAGCTCTAATAATCATGATTTGGGTTTCAAAATCATAGAGCTGCGGATTTGTATTATTCTTGTTTCTGAAGACCTATCAAAGATATCAAAAATTTGTAGCAGTTTGTTCAGGCTACTGTAACCTTGAAGTACATTGTCAAAGGGGCGGAATTTACTCCTTATCATCAGAAATCTTTCATAATGGCTCGTACACATTGGATGTAAAAAATAAAAGGGACAAATTGCCCATGAATGATCAGCCTTCAATTCAGCTATCACGTATCACAAATCTGAGATTGCCTTGGAGAAGTGACCACTTAGCCAAGACTATCAGTAGGTGGTGTCCTGACAACCTTACCAATCCTCTTAGAGGTTACCAGAGACCTTTTCCCAAGGGTCTGCAATTACTGGAATATCAATGCTAATAAAACTGGATACTTAGTTTCTGAGGACTCTGCTTTTGTCAAAACCCTCTGGGTTAGAGGCTCTTCTCTCACAAACAACTCCGGAACTTGGGGCCAAGAGGAAGTGCATATCCTAGTACCTTGCTTTCTCTCCAGGTCATTGTGTTTCCACTTTCATTCAAAATGCCTTCTCTTTGAAGCTGCTGACCACCTAGCAATATCACTAACTCACTGTGCTCACTACCTTCACGTTACCCCAATCTATTCACTCTGGACCTGAGTCCTGATTTAAAATGGATAACCTATACACTAAGACCCTAGCATCACAGTTCTTTAGCTTTAACTCCAGTGCTCTCTTCTTTTTTTTTTTTTTCAGATTTAATGTGTTTTATTGATTAAATTATTACATTTGTGCCAATTTCCCTTCCCTCTGCTCCCCTCCACCCGGTGGCCCCCCTCCCTCCAGTTGTCCCCCCCTTTTAGATTATGTCCATTAGTTGTGCATACAGTTCCTCCCAACCTCTCTCCGTCTATTCCATTCCCTCCTACCTTGATCCCCAATTCCTATATCATCTCCCTCCCTTTCCCCATTCCCCCTCCCTGTTGACCTCCCCCCAATATGCTTCCCGTACCCACAGTTCCTCTTCCCCTCTCGTTGCCTATTTAGTTTGCCTTTGTTTCATCTCCCTAGCTTCTGTTTTTTTTTAAACCAGTCCCTTTAACATCTCATATAACAGTGGTTTGGATCTAATGAACTCTTTCAGTTTTATTTTGTCCTGGAAACACTTTCTCTGTCCTTCTATTCTGAATGACAATTTCGCTGGATAGAGTATTCGTGGTTGTAGGTTTTGGATTTTCATTACTTTGAATATTTCTTGCCAGTCTCTTCTTGCCTGTAGGGTTTCCCTTGAGAAGTCAGCTGATAGTCTAATTGGGACCCCTTTGTACATAATTCTTTTCTTCTCTCTTGCTGCTTTTAAGATTCTCTCTTTATCTTTAATTTTTGACATTTTGATTATAATGTGTCTTGGAGTGGTTCTCCCTGGGTCCAGTTTCTTGGGAACTCTCCTTGCTTCCTGGACCTGCAGGTCTATTCCCTTTCCCAAGTCTGGGAAGTTCTCCTTTATTATATTTTCACTCAATTTTTCAAGTTCTAGTTCATCTTCCTCATTCTCTGGCAAACCAATGATTCTTATGTTGGGCCTTTTATAACTGTCCCAGAGGTTTCTGATCCTTTCGTTGTTGCTTCCCATTACCTCTCGCTGCATTGGTTGACTGCTTGTTCCTTCTCCATATTCCAGTTTGTTGAAATGAACTCTGGATTTTATTTCCTTTCCTTCTGTCTCGTATACTGTTTTGTTCCTTTCGTTATGAAAGTTTTTCGCTTCTTTCATATCTTTTTCCTGCTCTTTTGTGAATTCTGTAAGCCACCTGATAACAATGGCCCAGAACTGAGCCTCTGACAGGTTTGTTATCTGTTCATCTGTCAGGTTCTCTATCTGCTGCCTGGTGAGTTGTGTTACCGGTATTTCTAAAGTTGCCTGCCTCATTTTGACAGATGCTTTTTGTTTTCTTGGGCTGGCTGTCGGGGGCAGTGCCTGTGTACGCGTCACAAATTAGCGACCGGCGCCTGCTTGTCCGCGACCTATTTCGCAGCCCTGTGGTGCTTTCTTTGGGGGCGGGGGTCCAAGATGGATTCACACAGTTATTCAGCTAGGAGACCGGGATCGTCCTCCCGCCCCCCTGGGCCTCACTGTTCAAGGCGATGCGGCGGCCGCTCTCCCCAGCTCCGGAGTCGCGCACCGCCAGGGGCTTGGCCACCGGGACTCCTCGCCGGGGTCGCGCACCGCCAGGGGCTTGCGTAGCCGCTCTCCCCAGCTCCGGAGTCGCGCACCGCCAGGGGCTTGGCCACCGGGACTCCTCGCCGGGGTCGCGCACCGCCAGGGGCTTGCGTAGCCGTTCTCCCCAGCTCCGGAGTCGCGCACCGCCAGGGGCTTGGCCAACAGGACTCCTCGCCGCCGCTCCGGGTGCCACCGCAAACAGCACTGCCCACTTTAACTCTTACCTGCCCAAATGGCACCGCTGGTTTATAACTTCATATGTTGGACTTCCGTGTAGTTTTATTTTCTGGAATTTCTAGTTATCCTTTGTTTTGAAGTAGTTGTATTTCTCTATAGTTGTAGAGGGAGACCTAGCGTGTCCGTCTAAGCCTCCATCTTGGCCGGAAGTCAGTGCTCTCTTCCTTTCATGCTGCTTCACCTACTGATGGTCTTGCCCATGGCCCAGGAATCACAAGCTTTACTTTTGAAAATGGAACATGGAATTTCACTTTGACTCTACACCCTATAGCTCTCTATTCCTTGACCTGTTCCTAAAAGTGCTATGCTACTGTCATAATGCTGATGCCTGGGTCTGCCTCATACGTTAGTCCCTCTTCACTACTGGCCATATTGACTTGAACATGGACTTTGTTCCATGATCTTGAACAACTCACTTGTCTAATCACACACAAGTTACCTAGAAGAAGGATCATTAGATTTGTCTTGAGAGAGCCTGCCTAGATTCTACACGGCAGCTGCCAGTCTGCTCCTTGAATATTAGGCTATTACCCATCACTTAGCCACACCCTCACACATACTCTTTAATTTTTTGGCAATCTTCCTACATAAGTTCTTGCCACTTTTCTACTCTACCAACACCTGCTGTTTCAATTATCCTAGGGAAAGAACCAGGACAAAAAATAAAACCTATTACCTAAGTGGGTTGATAATTACAATGGTGTCAACTGTCTAAACTCTAGGTAAACAATCTCACATCCATCCCTGATGTGATTTTCGCTCATTATACTGGTTATCTGTCTTCACACAAATACTTTTTTTTTTTTTTCCCGGGTTTCATTTTGGGCTTTCTTCTCTCTGGGCCATGGAGGATGGGCATCAAGTTTGTGAAACCCTGGAAATGGAATATAAAATGTGGTGTGTGTGCCTGTGCCTGTGAATGACAATGTGCTAGGGAAGGGAAAAAGCCAGCAAGCCAAGAAGATGGAGGACTAGGGTCCTAAAGGATCATGTTTAAGAAAACACAGAATTCAGGTTTCTTTTATGTCAATGGAAGGGATAAAGGGGAGGGGCCAGAGGTGACTGATGACCACAGACATTGGGATGCCAGCAGGGGTTCTGAGCAAGATTGTGAAATTTTGTTCTTAGTCTGTTGACTCTAGTTGATGTGAGTCCTATTACAAGGTTCCTGCAAATCTTTGATAAATAATCATTATTTTTTAACATACTTTCCTTATCTCCTTCAGAGAGGCACTTTCTGGTAAAGGACTGTTTCTGTAAAACTCAAGCCACAAGCAGAATGATTAGCATGTCTGTATGCAAGACTAAACAGGAGCTATCAATCTGAAGACCATGGGAAAAAAGCATGCTTGAACAAGATGAGGTCAGAGGCAGAGCAGTTCTCTCTGCAGTTTGCCTTTGTCAGAGAGAATCCATAAATGTCTTTCATGCGATTCCTGGAATCTGT
Source organism: Furipterus horrens (assembly GCF_987537825.1). Taxonomy (NCBI): domain Eukaryota; kingdom Metazoa; phylum Chordata; class Mammalia; order Chiroptera; family Furipteridae; genus Furipterus; species Furipterus horrens. Next base: position 86,660,397 of record NW_028327177.1, read on the forward strand.
GACAGAAAAAAAAGTTTTCTTGTGAGTGACTGACACAGATGAGACTGTACAGTTGACTTCCACTCATTAAGCAGCAATTCAATGGTGCAGGAGGAGGAATATTACAACTTAGGGGAAAGACATAAGCCTGAGCAGCTCCTCAGTTTGGACCACACATTATCCTTTTCCAGGGAAGGAAATGGAAGCAAAGCCGACAGGACAGGAATTTTATAAGTGGAACTCAGTTGCTATAATCAGAACATGCTTTCTCTGACCATGTTTGGAACTCAAAAGAACGGGCTTTTCAATAATAATTCTTTACTAGTTATGAAAGCCAACAGTTGCTTTGTATAGAGACTTGCCTTAAAAATTGTACATTTGGAACATTTTAGTCAATCTACAACAGGTTTGGAAAACCTATGGTGGTGGGGCAAATATAGAGCTTCCTTTTCTTTATCTGTTCCCTCTGACCTTCAAACTGCAGATTTAAAAAAAAATCCTCACCCTAGGATATGTTTACTGATTTTAGAGAGGGAGAGAGAGAAAACATTAATTGGTTTCCTCCCTTATGCGCTCCGATGTGGATTGTACCTGCAACCTTTTGCTTACAGGACAATGCTCCTCCAATCAACTGTGCCACCCGACCAGGGCATTTGCAGATTTTTTTTCGAAGTGGGACTATGTCCCTACTTGATTAAAGATTGAGTGGAATTCTAAAAAGGTTAAGAACCAATGAATGATATGACAGACCAGAATTCACAGCCTGGTAATGCTACTTACTAGCATTATATAAAATGCTTGGTACAATATATGGCATATTAAGGACTCAATTAGATAAGCATTATTTTAACATAACGATACGCCAAATCTAATAGCTACCTTTGTGAACTCATTCATTCCCATCTAAAAGTGAAAGACAAACCTCTAACTCTTTTACAGCCTGAAACCTGCTTCTAAAGCTCCACCCAGATACTGGTTATTAAATTTCAATTTTCTACCAGTAACTCAATTTCATTGTGTTTTTTCCTTCTGTCACCATATCATATATTTCACTTAAAGCTCATCAACCAGACTGGCTAAGCTAGAAATCTGTACATTACCTTTGAGACTCACTCTTCCCTTTAATGTTCAACATGATTAGACCTTAAGGCCTATTGGTTCTACCCTTAAATGATCTCTGCAATCAGTCTCCTCTCTATCACCATGGTCACCACCTTAGTTTGGAAACTTAACAACTCTTACCCGGATTATTGCAACAGATTTATAACTTACTTTTGTCCCAAGTGTTCTCACTTGTCAATTCTGTCCTCCACAGTTATTGAAGGGTCCTATGTGATGGGGATTTTTTAAAAATATTAAATTATAAGTATTTGATTCTCGCCTTCCCCTTGAAATCTTTTTCTCTGGCTGATGGGTCTCACCCTCCCCTTTAAGGGATACTCTGCTAGTGCCAGTTTTGGTCCCTGGGTTGTGAAAAATAATAACAGATACCAAAAATCACAGACTTACAAGGTGAAAGACTAATTAAACTCCCATTAGTAACAAGAGCAAGAGTTTATCAGAAAGAGGTAACTGCAAGAATAGAAAGTAAGGATAGAAGTGGGAGGACCTTAGGCTTGGTTTAGGGGGAGTTTTTTGATTAGGACTTGAGAGACAAGGGTAAAGACAAATTTAAGACCAATGATAATCAAAATGAAAGAATGGGAGACTGAAGTGCTTCTTTGATGTTTCAATTTTGGCAGCTTCACCACACAGAGCCTGTACAATGAGGCTCTGATAGTTACATTTGGTTAAACTGTATGTTCCCAAGATGAAGGCCCCATGACATTTAAGGTTCTTCACTACCTGGTGCCCACTTCTCCAACCCTATCAGCCCCTCCCAGCAAGCTTCACTCAGAATTATTCTCTATTTTGCACTTCTGGGTTTGCTTCCTCTGCCTAGAGTGACCTCACCTACATTTCCACTGTGAATTCCCAATATACCAAAAGACCCAAAACTACAAACCCCCTTCCTTGAATTGGGATAGTTGCTTGCTTTCCATGGTCAGGTCACCTGTAAGGAAGGGAATAAAAGAAAAAAAGGGTAAGAGATTGAGTAGTTGAATCTTTTCCCAGGAAGTTTAAGGGGGGCACTCAAGGTGAAAGAAGCTATCCACAGGGAGCTTCTTCAGAATGGGTCTGAATAGTTGATTGGTCTAAGAGGGAATGGGAAGTCCATGGGGTAGTGAGCTTAAAGCCAGTCTGACTCCTTCCTGTAAGGGATAGACATTTTTTCTAATATATATATTTTTATTTTAAGCAACAAAAATAATTTGTAATTCATTAGAATGATTTATTTGCAAATGATAAAACTGGCCAGATTTCTAGAAATAACAGATTATGTTCTTCTCTGAAAAATTCTAAAATGCATTTGTATTGTCAATAAAAAATGTAAAAACAAAGAAAAGACTAGACCAACACTGGATGAAACTCACCTCTAAACCAAAACTGACCATGTGTCATCAAATTTACATGTAAACAAGTAGAATGTGTTTCTCAATCTATCAACTCCCCCGTGTTGACAAACCTGCAGGGCAAGAAGTAGTAGTGGTTCACTGTTTAGTTATTAATTTACCCAAGGCAAATATCTGTGCCCAAGAATGGAAACATCCTAGGCCCTTAGAAATACCTGGCTTGTAGAGGAGGGGAACTAAAGGAAGGTGCTTCACAAGGGCGTCTGATGACAAAAATGAGAGTCAGATTAGATCGAAAGGGACAATATCACAACGAGGCAGAAACATGTAAAATAGTTCATGTAGTCAATCTTATTTATTGAGAAGTCCTAATTTTATTGCCCGTTTAGTAACATGTTTGTTCCAAAGACTAATTTCTCATAAAGCAAAGCACAACTTTTTCTTATAAATAGTATAAATTATTTTATTTACAGAAACTTGTTACAAAACAAATAGACTATATATTTCTTCTCTTTTAAATATCCAAAGTAATTTTCTATCCCTTGACATTTGTTCATGTTTTATACAGCAGCCAACACAAAGTCCAGCTGAGATGCTCTTGATTATGTGTTCAAATTATCAAACTATTCACACACTTTAACACAGGAGATAGCTTTTATAACCAAGCTCAAAACAAACAAACAGCAAAATGCTTTCAAGCCCCTACATTCACACTGATAGTATGTAGTGCTCATTTAATGATCTGAAAATGTAAAATGTTTTGCACAAAATGTAAAAATGATTATTTTCTTTTAAACAACGAAACTTTAACAATCATTTTCCAAAGTTCAACATTTCCCCCCAAGACAGAATGCGAGATATTAAGAAATTCCTTGGCAACAGAACTCTTGCAGGAAGACAGCTGCCTTTGTAAATTACATTTTTCAAATTATACATTTTTTTCAATGTTCTCAGAGGTACTTTGTATTATATTTTTGGAATACAAAATTTTTAAATATTCTATTTTAAACTTAATATTTTATGCGTGAATAACAAAATGGACATGTCATGTAAGTTGCTGGCTGACAAAAAGATTTGTGACCCTTGGTACCACTGGGCGATCCATCAGTAGTTGAATTACTATGAACCAAAAAGCCTTAATTTTAAAATACCTTATAAAAGTACTAGCATTGGTGGTTTTCAACTCCTTCCCTAAATTTTTAGAAACAGTATTTATGTGGAAAAAGCAAACTCAAAAGTTTAACCGAACATTCAAGTCTTTTTAAAGAGAGTCTGTCTATGCTTAAAACTAGGTTCAGGCACTTTCAGTTTTTTCCCATTAGTTTTAAACCACATCACATACCAACACACACATGCTCAGAGGATACACATACAAACACAGGCACGCACACATACACTCTCTCATGTAAAACAAAGGAAAAGCAGTGTGTCACTTAGTTACATGTTGTCTACTGGGAAACCAGGCAACTAGGGAGAAGCAATGCCCACTTCATCTGTATGAATCCACTCCCAAGACACTGAAGGGACAAAAAAGACTTTCACAGAACAGAGGCATCCTTTAAACTCTAAAGGAGGCAGGTTCTAGAACTATTGGCTTGGCAGTGAACCACTTCAAATTATAAAAAGTTATTTACTTTTATTAATTAATAAATAAATACTAGATGATCTCAATTGTACCAAAACAGGATATCAGAAAAAAAGACCTGTGCAAAAATACATATTTAAATATGTACAATTCATTTTTAACAAAATATGTCTTCTGAGATAGGGATACTTCCATATTTATAATAGAACAAGAAATTCCAAAATAAAGGTACAAAAGTAGGTTTTGTTTAATTCTTTGTTCATCATTGCAGCACTTTTTTTTTTAAGGTTAAGAAAACTGCAGGAGTTGTCATGAAATTCTATTGGAAAGACTATAAAAATTATCTTGGTTTTAAATTGATACCAAAGTCTGTCTAGAAACAACTCAACCACTGCAAATTTGGTTTTTGCAAGTTAATTTAATTCAAAAATAAAAATAAAAATAACTTGTATTCCCATATTTTAAGTGGTCTTAATTGTTCATAATAAAAAGTAGTTGTAGGAGAAAATAAGACATTTGAACAACAGTCTAAAATTTAATAGCACTGTTTAGAATATGTCTGTTTGTGGCAGGCAGAATCCAAAATGGCTAATTTCCTAATCCCGATACTCTTTGTACTACCGGGAGACATAATAAAATCCAATTAAAATCTCAGTCTAAGAAATTAAATGATCAACACCACTAATCTAGATATAGCTACATTATTCTAAACCAACTTGCTGTTGTGGATCCTATTCACATCTTTCAGAACGGCATGATCTGTCTATAAATTCCATCGCTAAAAGCAACTTTATTTATAACCATCAAGTCCCCTTAGCTCTGAAAATACATTCTACCCATACCCCATTGCACTTGTCACCAAGGAATCTACTAAGTACGTTCTGATTCCCTCTTACCTCCTTTTAGTCCTTCACTGGGATGAAACAACCAGACTGATTTAACTACACCAAACTGGCCCACCCAGGCTCTCCCTTACTGAGCACTCCTAGAGTATCATTTTAAAAACATTAACTGATTGTTGCATAATAAATGAACAAGATATTGTTCTCACCTTTAAAAAAATCAATATTTTACATCAATTTATAGCTAACGTATCTGTATAAAGTTTTTATTTTTTTACATAATAAGATTAATTCTGTAGCAATTCACATTATTAGGCTGTGTAACCAAGTACTTATTCATTCTACCTGTTGCTGACTTGAAATTCCCTGAAACTGAAGTAACCCAAGAATTGCAGGGAAGAAAGGATGCACTGACAGGCCCTGCCTAGGCCCTGCCCAGGGCAGTGACCAGAGCCCTGGGAAATTTACTGTGTTCAGCAACTCTGTGTGTTCTTCTATGCATATGAGCCTGGTTTTTGTTTCAGGAGCTGTGGTTGGTGGTATCACCTATTAAAAGCTCCAATTTATCCCCCAAACTCCTTCTCAAGCAATGATGTTTTAACATATTAAGCTCTTTCTTTTGGGGTGGATTACTAGAAAAAATATCCTGGAGGGTCTCCAAAACTCTCTCAGAAAGTGTGTGTTGGAAAAATACTAGACATGCATCCATCATCTCTGCACGGGTACCTGTACAAATTTGCTACCCTCCCTCCCTGGGTGCCTGCTCACTACCCCAGTGGCAACCAAATAAAACATCTGTAATGGCAGGAGGGTGAGTGCACACACATGAGAGAGTGCTCAAAGCGGAAATTTACCCTTAGTCTAGGACAGTACTCAGAGGAGAGGTGGAGAGTAGTACAGAGAGTGTCTGGGAAACATTTAAGTACATTAATGACTTTGTGAATGACAGGTTCTGCTGCATCTTGATAATGTCACTTTACAAAGGCAATTTTTTGAAAATAGGAGACTGGGCAGGACAACCAACCCAATCTGTCATACTGTTTAACATGAAGATTTAAAGGATAGAAAAATTCCACCTCTTTGGAAATCTTGGAAAAAAATTTCCCCATATAGTGATTTTATCTGCCCCCTCTAAATTTTGGCTTTTCATTATCAAAACTAGTTTGCATTTTCTTCTTTTTTGTATCACACAGAATTGCTTTTGTACCGAAAAGTAAGCCTTTAAAATGGTGTATACTTGCTCTCTGGGCATCAGTAGCTTTAAACCAGTCTGTAAGTTAGAAACTGCTGACAGCTTCTTATCCTCAATTACTTGCAAAATGCTGGGCAAAACGCAAGCTATTCTGTCTTGTTGTCTTGTGCTAACACCCATATTCCATTTCTGGAACATTGCTATAAAAACCTAATGACAGATCCCCTTTTCAAGAGGGCGGCTCAGGGTAGAGCCCAGTCTCCCCTCTGGAAAGTGTCTCCAGTTAAGTTGCCTCCCTCCTAGAGTGACCTGCAGAAGACAGTGTAAAAAAAACTGGGGCAGGGAGAGGAGGAAGGGAGAAAATTCTACAGTAATGTTCTTGCCAAAACACTCTTTCACCCAGCCAATCTACTTGGAGAATGGCTCCGTGATATACTGCAAGTTAAAAAACAAAACAAAAATGTCTCACAGATTGGTAACAAGCAGTCCAGACCACTTTAACACTGATAGAAGCAATTCGGTGGCTGAACTTGATCCAGTGTCCTTTATGAATACTCACTGCTACAGACATAGCTTCAGGAAAATCCTTGTTAAAACAGCAGCCCGGCAGATTTCTATCCTTGAGGCCCACAGGAGGTTGGGAAAACAGACTCAAAGGCATCTTGGAGTCCAGAGTGCTGAGTGGAGGTGTAACTTGTTGTCAAAAGTGTCCAGATTATTCCTCCCCGTGCTATTTTCATTTGTCAGGGACGTGTCTTTGGCTTTCAAAAAAGAGGGGGTGGGGAAACAATGAAAAGTAAGTGAGCAGTTGTATACTGCGCTATCCTGATGCTAGACAAGAACATTCCAAGGCCACAGGTCTCTAAAGTCCCTGACTGGGTGATGCCAGGAGCATTCGGCTCAAGAATTTGGCCTTAGCTTTCAAAAGCCTTCACTGTTTTGGGCACAATCATTCTGCAAGACTGAGCTTTAGAAAACTGTCTAGAAGAGATGCAGGCTGGGTTTCTAGCTTAGAGAAAAAGTTCCATGTTTGCCTTTTGGTTTTATTTACTGACTTTTTTTTTTCCTTGAAGGTACTCCAGGTTGTCAATTGAAACTGAACAAGGTCAATGGGTTAGCCAACACAGGTGTGAAAACTCACACACAAAGCAGTGACCATGCTGGAGGAGAGGGAACTCTGGCCATGAATAGATGGGGGTGGGGTGTGTGTGTGTACCCAGCCTCATCTCCTAGGCTCCCCAGCATGTCCCACTGCATTCATCCCCTTATTTAGGGGTTTTCAACCACGTCAGTTATCCCTATTTTAAAGTTGGCTCCATGAGGAACAGCGAGTTGAGGTCACTACTTTTTAAGAGCATCATTCTTTAAAGCATTTTGGAGTCATGGATCCCTTTGAGATTTGGATAAAAGCTATGGGATCCCACTTGCAATAAACGACAGACATAAAACATACAATACTTTTTGGGGGTTGCACATATCCTCTGATTTCTAGCTATGGGTCCCCCTAGGATCTGTGCAGCATAAGTATTCCACTCCACAGTGGAAATCATTCTCAAATACAAACTTGTTAAAACTAATTTTAAAGAATGGAAACTTAGGCTGTTTGTCCTAGTGGGACATAGAACCCCCCCCCCCCCATGATGGTGGAAATCAGAGGTGGCAAACTGTGAGCTCACAAGCCAAACCTAGCCTGTATGGGCTATAATATTAGCTTAAAAAAACACAACAACAACAAAAATATACATAGCTTTAAAAAGTGGCCAAATTCCTCAAACAAGTCTGGATCTGCAGTTTTCTCCTTGAAAATGGTAACAAGTCTGTGGGAGCAGCAGATGGGGCTTCCACTCACTAGTTTTCCACAGGAACTGTTATTCTCTGATGTGCCTGCCCTCTCCTTTCTGCTACTTGTGGGCCATGAGGTCTGCAGCTACATCTACATGAAGGTAGACTGTACTCAATAATGCAAAGGAGGCATCACTACACAGTGGAACAGCCCTCCTGTGGGGTTCATGTAGAATCAGGAAAGTATACTCAGAAAGGAGTTGTAAGGGATAGATAGTCCATTTCCTGTGGTGTCTGCACTGCATTTTAATGCGTATCATACACTACATATAATCAGTAACTACAAACCAAGAAATAAAAGCACATTTTCACCTGTCCAGGAACCCCCTGCTCAAAGAGCCAAACAATATACAAAGAGCCCATATGCATTTGAGACTCAAATAAAAGAATTTAAGCAGCCACTATTTAAATTCATGGATAATTATTTCCCCCAACCTTTGGCACTGGGTATTAATTCACTCAGATATTGGAGGGAAATTATATCACAATAAGAAACTCCTTGGTATTTTCTGAAAAAGTCCTAACCTCGCATTTGAGTTAGGTTCTGAAGTTGAGGAAGGACAAAAACAAACAAATAAAAAGAGCCTCACATTTTAAATCAGGGCTCAGGGGTGATGCTGCTGAAATTCCTGTTCGTAAGGAAGGTGAGGAGATATCCTGATGAATGAAATAACAAGAGAGATGAGCTGGAAGTTAGAGCAAAGAGAGCTGGAAGAAATGACTAAAGGAGAGAAGGTCAGGAGAAAACAGTAACAGGTGGAGGAGTGGGGGAAAGACAAGACAGCATAAGTGAGAAAGACATGGTTAATTAAGAATCTGACACCCACTTGGCGACTTCTGTACAAATGCACTGCAGATTTCTTTTTAATCTATTGACCTGGGAGATTTTAGTCTACTGCTATGCCCATATTTAAGCTGTTTTTCCTGCCTCTCTGGAAAACAGGGACGGAAAGTATACACAGAGAGTTAACCAGAAAATATAAAATTCTCTGATTGAAAAATATTAAAAGTTCTTTATTAAAATTTAGATCATCCCTTTCTAGATCAGTTGGATTTTAGCCCAGCTTTCTTCTTGCTCTCCAGGAAGCAGCCTGCCTCCTTCCTGAACAGAATCACAGACACACACTGTCTCCCCAGGACTACATATGCTGGCTGTGGGGAGGTATTCTGCTGTCATGTCGGATGGTTTCCATAGCCGTCTGCTAAAATGCACTGCTGTGGCTTCCTGACCCAGGGGCATCCTCCAGGTCATGGTACATTTTGGCAAAGAAGAGACTGTTTTACCTTCTGGTGGCCACAAACTCTTCCTTTTCTTAAAAGATACCAAAGAGCTAGACACTTGTTTATAGGCAAACCACCCAACCCAAACACAGATATCCAAGCTGGTGTAAGATGTCAAGGGAGAGGAGATGGCATCCCATAGGGCTTACAGTCATTTCCTACCTGATGAAGGAAGGAACTGTTCATCAGTCCTTGTGCCCCTGGGCTGGCACCCGTGTGTTTCACATGGACGTTGTTCATGGTTGGCAATTTGGCAACCTTTGTGGGTTTGCTGCTGCTGTTGTTGATGCCACTTGAACCGGGCGAGCACTTTCTTTTCTTTCCTATAAGTTTGTCTAGAGGAGTGTGTGAGTGTGAGTAACTGCCATGGGAGTTGACGGGCAGTTCGCTGGACTGGTGGATGAACGGGCCAAGGGAAAGTGTAGAGTCACCGCTGTTCACCATCACACTCATCCTCTTGATGGACTCAGCAGGGCTCCCTCCAGGGGCACCCCTCCCTGACTGCTCATGCCGGACACTTACTGAGTTCGCTTTATTTGCCATGCAGTTGAGGCCAATGCCATGGGAAGATGTTAGCGTGGAGGGGTAAGGAGGCCCAGAGTGAGTTACACAGTTTTTCCTAAAAGATTCCATGGAATGAGAAGAAGAGGAGGAAGAGGAGGAGGAGGAGGAGGAGGAAGAAGAGTGAACTAAGAGTGGAGAATTGGTTTTGCGTTTCTTTCCTGAGGTGCCGCTGGTACTGCTACTGGTGTTGTGACAGTTAGTGCTATTACCAGAAGACTCCTTGGGCCTTAAAGACTTGCTGGATTTCAACTTCTGAGGTTTCCTGGACATAGGGGAGGAGGGCACTGAGGAGAGGCCAGAGGGTGTGGAAGGGGATGAGGATGAGGACACTTGTCTGGATTGCATACTGCACATGGGATCCATCACCCCAGATGCGGCAGGCTGTGCATTTAGTGTGGTTCCATGAGCTGGTACCGATTTGCTGTTTGGGGAGGTGCAGGTGGATGAGAACAAGACTGGGGATGTAGACACAGTGGCTGCTGCCAGGCAGCTGACCCCACATTGTGACGTCGGCACTGAGTTTGTCCGGTGAGGAACACGTGTGGAGATGGGGGAAGTGATACTGGGCACTGGTGGGATTTTCCTGCAGAGAGGAGAGGGCAGTGAGTCACATTCAGCACAGCAAGTCATGGACACTTTCACATACCCACCCCTCCCTCTGGTGCTGAGACACACACCGCTATCAGAGGGATCACTGAAATGCAGAGCCAATTCGGTCACTCCTCTCCTGAATGCTCTCTACTGCTTCTCTGGGCTCTCAGAATAATGGTCTGTCAAGCCCCATGAGTCTTCCAGCTGCTACCACCCAGCTTTATCCCACCAGTTGCCCTGCTTCCAGATGTTGATTGTTCTGAGAACAGACCACAACATAAGACCCCATATATCTCCTGCCCAGAACACTGTTACCCCAACTTCTGCTTACCCTTTAGTTTTAGTCTATCATCACTTTCTTAGGAAATCCGTCTTCACCATCCACAGACTCACACTACCCTGTCCCCAGACTCTGCAGGACTCAGAGTGGTTTTACTATATGACTGTTGATCACTGTCTAACTTCTTTGCAGACAGAGCAATCACAGCTTACTCAACACAGTAACAGAAGAACCCAGCACAGCACTGGGAACACCAAAGGCATTTGAACGTTGAGAGAATTCGTGAGTGAGGAAGAAGGGCACAGCTAATTAATAACAATTGTGGGCTCCTCACTATCAACCTGAATGACTGGACAAGGGGATAAAGCCCTAAATCTCAGGGGACTTCCAGTCATAGTGTTAAAACAGTATATTCTGTTAATGATGTTTGGGCAAGGTATTTATTTTGGGATGGGAGCCATTTAAATAGTCAAAAAGGGAGGCCCCCTTTCATTTTTGCTCTGATTTTAAAATGTGACAGCACCAAAATTCCAAAAAACCCTATGGCAAAGTTAACTCAGAGGTGGCCAAACTGAAAGTGGCCTGAATGGAAGGGCACCACCGAGACTGCTGTGCTCCTGACTTCACAGGGCAGCCCTGGCCGAACCAATCACACACCAGCCAGGGCTCCAGTTCCTCATCTTTTCGGTGAGAAAGCTGGCCCAGACCACTGCCAAAGTGCTTTCCACATGCTTTTAAAGAAGAACTATAGTAACTAACAAAAGGAATTAATTACTAAAAGTGTTTGCAGCAGCTTTAAAACTCCCATTCAAGAGTGTGGCTCTGGCCCTAAATCACTGTTTCTCAACCTTGGCTGTGTCAGACACCAGAGTCCCTAGGGGTGGGACCCAGACATCAGTAATTTCTAAATATCTCCAGGAGATTCCTGTGTGAGTGAGGATTGAGAAGCTGGCTCCTATCGATCCCTGTACTCTCAGGGAGGACAGCCACTGACACCACCTGAGAGCTTAGGAGGAATGACGAGTCCCTAGGCCCCACTCCAGACCTACTGCATCAGGATCTGAGTCTCAACAAGACTCCAGCTCAGTTGTGGGCACTGGCACCTTTAGGAAGCCCTGTTCTCAATGAAGTACTGGAGCTCCTGCTCATGGGGTGCAGTGGCTTCTCATATCCACCAGGTGGCTGAGAAAGCGAGAGCCTAAAGACCAGGTTACCGGACCAAGTCCTGTGGAACAAAAAAAGCCTGGGGGGTTTGGGGGGAGGGAGTGATGTGGATCTCTCCGGACTATATTACAAGTTTCTCTTTAAAAAACTCTTTTTAAGTCATTCATTACATTTGGTATAAAGAATAAACAGAAAGAATATGTCATCATATTGGCTGTGTTTGCATAAATGAACTCTGTGAAGAAACAGAAGCAACTAGTAAAAACGTTTCTGTCTGTGGCAGGTGGGAGGAAAACTGGAAGATGCGGAAGGAGAGAGAAAGAATGAACTCCAAGTCATGATCCTGCTTCTTCACAATTTTGCAACACAAAGAGGAAAACCTCTTCATACAAGCCACTAGGAACTAAAACCTCCACCTAAACTGCTGGTCATAAACCATTTATCAATATAACGAGGATAAAACATTCTGAGGACCCCTCTAAACTCATAGGAGTACAAGAACCCATCATTTAGTGAGCCCCATAAGCTCTCCAAGCCCCACTGGGTAGTGTGAAGAAATAAGCTGAGTTTTCAGGTATCTTAGGGTTTTCTGATATGGAGAGACCCCCATAATCCATATAAACCACTGCCCTAAGTCTGTCTCTGGACAACGACAACAGTCCTTCATAAAGAAGGAAGAGGAGTCTCTTATCTCATAAGAGCCAGGAAGAAATATGAAAGAGAAAAGCAAGAGTAACATTGCTCTGGCCCTGGTTTTTCAAGTGAACAAATACAGCGTGCCAACATCCAAACCATAAGGGTGCCAGAAGGAGAAGAGGAAGAGCAAGAAATTGAAAACGTATGTGAGAAAATGAAGGAAAACTCCCCAAATTTGGTGAAGGAAATAGACATACAAGTCTAGGAAGCACAGAGAGTCCCAAACAAGCTAGACTCAAGGAGGACCACACCAAGACATCATCAAAATGCCAAAGGTTAAAGATAAAGAGAGAATCTTAAAAGCAGCAAGAGAAAAGCAGAGTTACCTACAAAGGGGTGCCTATAAGACTATCAGCTGATTTCTCAAAAAAAACTTTGCAGGAAAGAAGGGACTGGCAAGAAGTATTCAAGGTGATGAAAAGCAAGGACCTACAACCAAGATTATTCTATCCAGCTAAGCTGTCATTTAGAATGAAAGGGCAGGTAAAGTGCTTCCCAGACAAGGTAAAGCTAAAGGAGTTCATCATCACCAAGCCATTATTATAAGAAATGTTAAAGGGATTTATTTAAGAAAAAGAGGATCAACATTACGAACATTAAAATGACAACAAACTCACAACTATCAACAACTGAATCTAAAAAATAAAAACAAAAACAAACTAAGCAAACAACCAGAACAGGAACAGAATCATAGGTGTGGGGATCATTTGCATGGTTATCAGCTGGGAGGGGGGAGGGGGAAAACTAGGGAAATGGTGCAGGGACTAAGAAGCTTATTTGGTTGGTACAAAATAGACAAGGGGAAGTTAATAATAATATAAAGAAAGGGTGAAGCCAAAGAACTTATATGCACGACCCATGAACATGAACTAAGGGGGGTGGGGTTGCTGGAGGGAAGGGGGGGTACTGGGCAGAGGGGAGCAAAGGGAAAACCATCGGTACTACTGTAATAACATAATCAATAAAATATACTTAAAAAAAAAAGAAAAAGCCACATGATTGTGTTACCCTAAACTGTACATCAGAGCATGTGACTGCTCTATCTAAAAACCCTCAAGAGTCACTAGCACCCTCTCAGTCCAGGGTAGTGTCACGTGGTCCTTGCTGGCCTCTTGGATCTGGTCTTATACCACACTCACTTTTGTGCTCTTTCTCAAATAAACCACATTCTATTATGACTCAAGACTTTTCACACATGGTTCTCTCTGCCTAGACCCACTCTTCCCCACCATCCTCTGGCTGCTCTTTCTCATCCATCTACCTCCGTTCAAGATTCAGGAATCCCTCTGCAGGGAGGCTTTTCCTGATTTCCTCTGGCCTGCTGTCTTCCATGTCAGCTCTCTGAAACCAAACTGCCTTTGGGTCCAAATCCTGGCCCTACACTAACTTGCTGTGTGATTTGTTCTCAGTTTCATTATCTGTAAAATGGAGGTAATCAAGGTCACCTGACAAAGTGATTTGTGAAAATGAAATATATTTAATAAGTTGCCTAGCATACAGTAAACTTTCAGCAAGTGTTAGTAATTATCAGTGTTTCCATTATCTACCTTATGATAAGCTATCAGCTTTCTCTAGTTTCTGTTTATTTGTTTTTGTTTCTCCAACAACTAGAATGTGAGCCCATACCTGCTCCTGGAACCCCAACACCCAGAACAAGACATATTTGCTAAAAGAGTGAACGAATGTATGATGAGGGGCCTTTTTCTCAGGGCTAGTCAAAAGCAATAGTTTCATTTAGCTAAACATATCTTCATTAAATTAGTCCCATAAGAAACAAAGAGGATGCAGCACTAAGTCATCAGTCCCCCTCCCAACTCAGAGATGGTGAGACAAGCACTCACTTCCACAGCTGCGCGTTCAGATGCTTCTCCACCATGAGGTTGAGGGCGCAGCGAAGCCTGTTCCACCTGGAGTCAAACACATAATAGCCTCTTCCAATCAGCCGGCTCCCGAATGTGCAAAACTGAAAGAGAGAGCACAAGCGCCCACGCTTGCTAACTAGGACAGCAGCACATCCAGCAAGGGTCCTCTCTCCTTCAGGCATGGAGCTACCATGAAAGACAGCTTACTCTGAGTGCCACAGGTGGTGAAGCATGAGAGTGACAATGCCTGGCCCTGAGTTTCATGGAGAGAAAAGGGAAAAGCATGAGAGGTCCCCAGACACAGTGCATGCCGCCTCTGGGACACCCTGTGCTGAGCTGCTCTCATACTTTGACCGCATCCCACGTGTATGGCCATGCCAAGGCCCCTGGCGCACCCCCCCCTGCAGTGTCTCGTCCCTGCTGCATGGGAAAGATTGACGCAGGGTGGGTGTGGAACTTACAGATGCTGGCTGAGGATGATGACCTGAATAATGACAGTCCAGTTTTTCAACAGACTCTTCTTTGTCATCGCCTTCTCCCTCCTCACTGGATAACCGAGAAGCTGGCTCAGTGGCAGGCAGGGGAGGGTGTGGAGATTCATGGACTGGAGGAGGGTCAATGGGGGCACTCCCACCTTGCTGAGCAGGGCAGCCTGGAGGCCTTGGTGAGCAGAAAGTGCAGCACTCATCAGATCACATGTCTGGGAATCAGCCGCCTTAACTTAGATACAACGTATCCAAAACCACCTAGGGATCTGGGGCCATCACTAGCATTGGGCAAACCTAAGCTAGGTGGCCCAGGAGTTAAGGATCCTTTCCCCTGAACTGCAGGATGTCAAATGCAGCTGTCTGCCAGGTGTGGCCCAAGTGAATTATAACTAACTCTCCTTTCTAGAGCCATCTGGGGGCTCAGGTCCTCCTCCTAGCGTCCCCAAAGGAGGGAATATATACATGGAATGTGAGAGAATCCTTTCTTTGATTCCTCTTCAAATTAAGCCTACTTTTGGCTTACTAAGGCAATTAATGAGATAACTGACAAAATGCTTTACAATAACCTAAGAAGGACAGGAGGTGTAGCATTACTACTTTATGTGAAAAAGTGATACAAGACAGCATGTATTTTTTCTCCATATACAAAGGCCTAGTGGTTCTAGAATTAAGCTTATTTTTTTATAGATGGAAAAAATTCAATGAGAAGATGACCAAAGAAAGGACTTGCTAAGAGATTATGGTGGAACCTGACCACACTCTCGGGAGCCTCTTCAACTGCTCTTCCACTGTGTTGCTCAGTAACCAGAGGGTTCGTGTCGGGATAGGCTCAAGCTCAAACTTGGGTTTCCATGAGGGAGGCACTTCCACCCCTCATGCGACAATTTCAAGGATCAGACATGTGAGTGTGAAATGTGAGGTGATGGCAACAAGGGTTGGCACATTTCTAAGCAGAAGCCCTTGCTGCCCACAGCCAACACTAGAGGTCTCAGTCTCTATGCTTTCTCTTTTCCTTCCCTCCGGAATTGGGTACAAAGTCCTTTACATCGATATGGTTAAGTACACAAGCACAGACATACATATATGCAGCCTACCAGCACTGTCTCTGAGGCACGTGTATGGAAAGTTTGCAATAAAACACTCTGATCCATGGCTTAGTGCATGGCTAATATGCCTAATACATGTCTAGGCCAAAGTCCCACATGAATGAATGAAAAAAATATGTTGATACATGGATGCTGAAAAAACTCAGGCTGAATGTCTGTCCCCAGCAAGGGATGCCCACTGCTGCACTTTGCAAGAAGCAAGACAAATGAATGGGAAATTGCTGCCAAAGCCGTGGGAAACGTTCCAGTCACTAACCTGCAGGCAGGACCCAAGAGTCAGTGCTGCTCAGTGGGCTTAAGAGACACTGAACACTGAGCAGGAGTGGGGCAGATAATTCTAGCTTTATTCTGCTGCTTGCATTGGGCCAAGAAAAGCCCAATAACGAACTCAACAATTTTTTTTCCTTAAGAGTAAAACCCAATTTAAAAAGATCTCATCTTCTCACAGTGAGCCTGATGTATATTCCTCGACATCATGATTACACTGTGGTTTTAGTGTCTCCAATCTGTTCCCTGAATGGGGAAAAAAAGTTGGAAAACTCAGCTTACCTTGGAAGACTGGGGGTATGAGGTTTAGGTTTACTAGCTACGAAAGGCTTTGATTCAGAAGGAATCACTCCATGAGAGTTTGGGTGTGGCTCCTGTGAAGTTCTTGGAGGGGCAGGATGCGGGTCCCTGAGAGGCTGTGTTGGTTGCTGGGAGTCCAGATGGCGAATCGATTCCTTTTCCCTGGTTTTGTTTTTGTGCTCGGCTAATAATACATCAAATCGTTTTCTTCTACCCTGGACAGCCCTCCGCTGGGTTAAGGAATGTGTCTGAAGACCGAAAAAATATAGAAACTGAGGTATCTCAGTAATAATTTTTTTGTGTCATATAACCAAAAACACCACTCGCAACAAAAAAGCAGTCTTTACAATTAGCATAGTCAAAGGCTGTTCAGCATTTGATAAACTAAAAAACATGTGTATGATCTTTTTTCTTCAGCTAGAAGAGAGGAATGTATTCCAGGTTCCACACGTATAAGAGTTTGGTGATATTATTTCTGCCAGAAGAGAGAAGAAATGCTCGCTGTGCTACTGGGATGTCATCGAGTAACAAACTGTAGAAACATGCAGGTGCAACAGGGACAATTTCCTTTATTGGGCTCTTACTAACTCCATTAGAAAAGTCCTCTTTGTGCCATACAGAGTTTTAGATGTTAAAGGGAAGAAACAATTATTCTACAAAATATGTATCAGAAAGTCTTCTTTCAGTGACTCTCAGAGTATAAAACTAAACACAACTGTTTCTACTGCAATGAAAATGCCATTTAAAGAGAGAAAGTGACTCAAAGCAGTCTGGAAAAGGGGACTGCTAAGGCCCTGAGTAAAATCTTATAAGGCTAACAGGAGAAGAGATATAAAGCAGAGTGAACCCTGCATATAAGTGAATTCATCCACCTATTTCCTTCTCTCTTTTATGTTAAAACTACTGCAAATGATACTTCATGTGCATTCATGGCTCTACGCCTTACACAAATGTACTGTTCTACAGGTTTATGTGTTTGCCAAAATTCAAGGGGTTTGAGAGAAATTAGGTCTCTATTGTCTTTGAAATTCAGTAATATAACCTACCTCCTCCTTAGACACAATGCAAACTATGTATTTCCAGAATCTAACCTGGCAAAGATAGATACATATGCTTAGCTTCTTCTTAAATTCTGACTTAATTTTCTTTAATAGGTAGTATATCTACAAGACAGTAACCAAAATGAAGACAAGGAACTGTTTTGTTCAGTGTTAAGATAGCACCTGGCATTCAATAAATGCTTTAAACAAAAAGTATATAAAAATAATGGCCCTCCAACATGTGCCAAATGAACAAATGAATACATAACATCACTGGTACACCTGTCTGTCTCTCCAGCCAGTTGAAGAAGCCTCTCATCATCTTTGAATGTTCCCTTGTGCTTAGCACAGAAAAGCCAGGTGAAAAATGTAGGCAGAGATGATCATCCTGGTTTAAAGAATAAACAGGATTTCCACTGAGTGCTAAAGAAACTTTCAAACACACATCTGATGCCCCCAACACTTGTCAGAACTCTGGGGCTGCCTAAGGCTTACAGGATAAAGACTATGTAACTAGGCTTCTGAGCCACGCTCCCACGCCCTCTGATCTTTCAGTATCAAATGCCTTCTCCTTTTGCCTCCCCGTCTTTTAGACCCTAAGGTCTGCCCATCACAAAGCCGTTAACACAGGTTGTTTCTCCAGTCTTTCCCACTGCTCTTTCCCCAGATAAATCATGTGGATTTCAGCCCCATGTTCCTGTGGCAAAAGAGGCT
Organism: Furipterus horrens; assembly: GCF_987537825.1. Taxonomy (NCBI): domain Eukaryota; kingdom Metazoa; phylum Chordata; class Mammalia; order Chiroptera; family Furipteridae; genus Furipterus; species Furipterus horrens. Next base: position 86,678,643 of record NW_028327177.1, read on the forward strand.
TCCCAGGCCCAGTCTCCCCACTGAAGGCTGTTATAACACAGTCCTCCTTCCATTTTTCACTCATCATTGGTAACTTGACACTTATTTGAGTGATCAGAAGATTAATCTCCATCTCTCTCATTAGACCACAAGCCCCACACAGGTTAAGGAACATGCCCTGGTTTTGTTAAACCCTGGTTTCTTGAAATCTATTTGCCTGGAAGGCACAGGACCCTGGGCAGATGAGAAAGAAAGTAGGGGAGATTGAGAGTGGCAGCCAGACAACAGGGAACGAGCAATAGGAGTCGAAGCAGCAGATCCCCTGACAGCAAAGAGAATGGACAATGTTCTAAGTCCAATACAGGAGAGACCTGGGCAGTAAGGTAGGGGACATTCAGCGACATACTCGAGCATGTTTAGCCTACCACAGCTGAATAGATTCAGGCCACAGGTCCAGAAAAGGGTGAAGCACCAACACAGCACAGGAAGAAAAGAAGGGTATTCTATGAAAGGGCTGGCCTGCCAAGATATTGCATTTTCTGTCAGTTCTATGCTGAACTCATGACATGCCAGGGCTGAAGATATCTATTAATCAATGACAGGATCAACATGCCACAGACAGCACTGATATCTTTAACACACGGAGAGCACACATGATTTAGAAAGGAAGATGAGAAAAAAATGGAGGATCCACATCATGTCAGTTCACCCACCAATAAAGGTTCAGGAAGAAGGCTGGTCAAACCCCTTGCAGATTCTGAGCTGATAAAGCTTTTAGTTCACCAGCATGCCTCACAAAGGATTAAAAAAGAGCATGTTGGATAAAGAAAGCATCCTTCATTGACCAAAGGTGTCATAACACTGAGAAATCTGTGTTACTGAGAGTCAGGTAGGCAAGAAGAAAGCAGAGAGCATGGCAAACTGTGATGATGACGTGGAGCAGAGCTGAGGCATGCCTTCACAAGTTCCTAGGGGGCAGCTAACATGCATAAAATCCTACAGAGCTCAAAGGGCTGTCTTCAAAGTACAACTACGCACCACTGTGCGTGTCCAATCAATATATAAAACAAAAGCAATTTGTTCTGAGCTAGGCATTTTTAACCTAGAGATTCAGGGGTGGACCTGCAGTGGGAATGTCCAACAAATCCTTAAATAGAATGCAAAATCCTGAAATCAAAAGTTCAGTTTGGGATATGTAAACTTCGGAGACATCTCAATGGAGGTGTCAAAAAGTCAGGTTTAAAAAAGAAAGCAAAATTCAGCATATACATGTGTTTATATACCTTTTTCCCTCAGGGATGATGATTTGTGATTTTTTAACAATCAGATATATTTAAAGGTGTTCATGACCAATCCCTTTCCCCAAAGGATCAGAACCATTGTTGTAACCACTTAGAAATAACATTTCCCATTTCTGGGAAATCATAATATTCCTCACTGTTTAGGGGTGGATCAGGGCCTGAAGTCCTTTACTCAAACACAATCTTTGGTTAAAATTCAAAATAATACCCCAACAATTTTATTAACTTTTAGAAGACAGGACTAATTTTTATAATCTTTAACCCGTCCTCCAAACAAGGGATTTTAAATTAAATACAGTAGTCCCTCTCTATATCGTGGTTCACTTATCGTGGCCTCACTGTATTGTGGGATTTTAAAAAATATTATATTTAATTATTTATTGCAGATTTTTCGCTATATTGTGGGATTTTGCGGTACTGTATATTTATGTTGCTAAAGTTACGTAGGTTTAAGAGTGTAGAATATGTTAAGAACATAAGTAGTATTTAAGGTGTGGAAAAGGTTAATAAGGGAGTGGGAAAGGTTAATAAGGGACTGGGAATAGTTTATAAGTGTACGGAAAGGGTTTATAAAGTCTTAAAATATATATAAATACTAAAATAAATGTAAGGTTCCTACTTCGTGGATTTTCACCTATCGTGGGGGTGGGGGGGTGTCTAGAATGTAATACCCGCAATAAGTGAGGAAGTATTGTACTTCAACACAGTGATTCTTAATATGTCTTGAATTTTTTGGAAGGGTAGTTGGGGACACTCCCCAGAGAAATGCAAATGAACACACATGTTCATTTATGTACCACATGCACTGATGCGTGGAAGCCACCCCTACATCAACAACCCTTATTTTATAATAAATGTACTATCTTCTCATTAGCAGAATGTTATTTAAAAAATAAACCTCAGGACAGAAAGAAGGATCATTACATTTTCTTAGCTTACATATAAATTAGATTGTATGGTACCTAATATTTTTTAAAATCTTTTTTTTTAAATAATGTATTTATTTGTTTATTTATTTTCAGAGAGAGGGGAAAGGAGAAAGAAAGGGAGGGAAACATCACTGTGTGGTTGCCTCTTACTCGCGACCCCCAACTGGGGACCTGACGTGCAACCTAATAATGTGCCCTGACTGGGAATCGAACCAGCAACACTTGGTTCACAGGCCGATGCTCAATCCACTGAGCCACAGCAGCCAGGGCTTAAAATCTTTTAAAAATTATTTTTTTTTAGAGAGTGGGGAAGGGAGGCAGAAAGAAAGGGAGAGAAACATCAATATGAGAGAGAAACATCGATTGGTTGTCTTCTGAAAATGCCCCAACCGGGGATAGAGCACAGAGCTCAAAACCCAGGCATGTGAGCTGGCCTGGAATCGAACTAGTGACCATTTGGTTTTCAGGACAACACCCAACCAACTGAGCCATGCTGGCCAACGCACCTAATATTAAAAACAAAACAAAATAAACAAAAAAAAGTAGAAAAATAAGGCAATCTAAAAGTCACAAATTATTAAAGTGGCTCTTTAAAATTTAAGAACCATAGATTGTGAAAACATTTTAAGACTGTTTATATATATTCAAAGGAAATTTCTGAACTTACTCTAAGTCAGTATAATTTGAATATTAAAGGGTAGCCTCTCATATTAATTTCTCTGAAGAAATGTTAAAAATCTTTGAAAACAACAGATTGATTAGGAAAGAACACTGTTCCCCTGGATACAACACTGCTCACTGGAAACAAAACCTTTCTGAAGACTGCAGTTTTTAACAACAGACTTCACATTTTCTGAACCAGAGGCTTTCTCATCAAAACCAAGTTATTCCTTCATTTATAAAATTCAGAACACTCCACAGATTAGATCCCCTCTGGGTTATAGACTTGGGAGCAATGCCATCTACCCCAGGTCCCTGAGCTTGCCAGAGTATTAAGTTCTGTCCAGGAGGCCACCTACCTTGCATGTCAAAGATCGTGTGCAGGGCTTCTTGGTGTCGAGATCGATAACCCCACAGTGTATGTCAGGATCAAATTCTCTTTCTGTCAAAAGCACACAGGCATTACGATGGGCTCACCAAACACTCCCTTTTCTTATTTTGTCAATAAGAGAAGAGGAGAAATCTTAAAACAAATTATAACTTGAATAAAATCTACCATTAATAAATATAAAATACACAATGTGACTACTGCAAAGAGGCAATGACATCACCAAGAGAGTGGGAATTACTGCCACTAGGTGACAGGAAAGTGACTGTTAGTCAGCATTGCTGCTACTCCACTCAGAAATACACCACTTGAAAACTATTTTTACATTACCCATGCTCCCATGTACTTTAAAACCAACAATGAAGATGTCAAGCATACTACTTAAGGGATTTCCTCCGAGAGCTGGAGTTGACTATTTTAAAAAGAAGACTTAATAACGCAGTACATTCGCTTTCCTAAGAATGGCCAGTTAAGAAGACACAGAGAAGCATTAAGAGAAAATGTGAAGTTACCTGATAATCTCTTATTTAAAAATTTTCTGTTATTAGAATTATCTTCAGACTTCTTTTCCAGAGTGGGTGGTGTGGGAAGCCCTTTGCCATTCAGAATCTGTCCAGGTGAAGGCAAGGTTGGCTTTGGTATTGAGGGGCAGTTAAGGCCAGGCTTGACTGAGGAACTCACAGTAGCAGGACAGATTGGCCCCATAGCAGATTTCAGTAGTGTGCCATCCATCTTCGGATGAATCTTTTCCACTTTCACAGAGGGCGTCATGCTGTGGTAGGGGAAGTGAGAACACCAGTACCTAAGTACCCAGAGGCCCCAGTGAGCCATAGGGAGGGGGGAGAGCCTGCATCTCCCATGCACTTGCACATAGTGAGGCCCCCAAACGCACCTTATGAAAATTTGTTAGGACTACCCGGAAAACTCAGGAAGCTACATACTTATTCAGTCCATAAGCCCTTCTGGTGAGGGAAAAAGCTCCAGTAACCACCAAGTTCACCTGCTCTTTCATCATTCCAGAAGAATCTTACACAGGAGCCAATGGTAGATCTAGACCTGATACCTAATGCAATTCCTATAAGAAGCAAAATATGAAAAGATCTAAAAGGAGGAAAGAATATTTGCAGAACCTATAGAGAATGTCTCTGAGAATTGTCATTTTTAAAAAAGGACCCATCAAAACAAAGGAAACCGAGTGAGCAGAGAAAAGAACATGGAATTAAAAGAGTATTTCCAAGAAATGTTACTAAGGACTTTCAAGAACTCAAATAAGCCTAACTATGTATCTCCAAGCAGAGGCTCTCTGCTTGTGTTAATGAGTAAGAACAATATCTAATTAGTAAATGATGTGTCACTGAAGTGATAATTCTGCAGTCCCTGAAAAAGGTTTCTAATAAAGAAGCATGAAAGATCAGTGCCTGGTACACAGCTGGGGAGCACTGAATACCTGTGCACTACCAAGGAAATGATTTCTCTTGGCATCTTACTGACATGATTATTTGGGTGGCAAATGTTGGTATGAAGCTAGCAGTTGGCCTTAGTCTCCCTCTAGAGTCCAGCTTTAAGTAAGAAGATTTGGATTGATGAGGTTTTATAAACTCTGATCAGTAGAGGCAGTGCTCTAACAGCTATTAAGCTGGCAAGTGACATACACTGTGCTGGCATTTTCTTTGGCTTTCAGACAGCTCTAGGAATGAAAGCCAAGCTTGCTGTCCTTGCACTTCTGACAGATGAGCAGAGGCTAGGGGCTTAGCAACCAGGATACACAGCCCCAAACAGCTGTACCTGGGACAGCCTGACAGAGCAGAGACACTAAAAGATGCCAGGGCCGCTCCCGGCTGGCATGTTCCTGAGCAGCAGCAGGTGGGGGATACTGCCCTGAGATTAGCCAGATTCTCAGACCTGAAACTGAGATGGGGCATACTCTGCAAAGGGAGGCAGGCCAGGGAAAAGCTGCCACCATGAAAGCTGAGGGATGCTGAGACAAGGCAAGATATGTTTCTCTGGGAGTGCACGGTGGCTCCCTCGTGGCACAAGGAGCCTGCCAATTGGCAGGTCCACTGTGGAAACTTGCCAAAGCCTCACCTGGCTGGCCACTGTGAACTTCCTCAGTTTTCCCTCATTGCCATAGTCCTGTGATGTGAACTCAGGACTAGGGGAGTAAGCACTGCTTCCCTATTTGGTCTGCAAGCCCCAGGAAATCCTAGAACAGCATCTGAGAATCTCTTCCCCTTTTATTCCTACTATCACCTACAACAACAGCAGAAGCACATTCATTTATTTGTTCTCTCCAGTGGGCCAGACACTATGTCAGGTGCTTGGCTCTAATGTATTAATTCTACTGCTCCCAATAACCTTGTATGATGGTTGTTAATTATGTCCAAGGCCCCACAGCCAGCAGTGACAGAGTTGGAATCTGAACCCAGGATTTTTTTTTTTTAATTTAATTACTTATTTATTTATTTAAAGAAAGGGGAAGGGAGGGAGGAAGAGAGGGAGAGAAACATCACTGCGTGGTTGCCTCTTGAGCGCTCCCAACTGGGGACCTGGCCCGCAACCAAGTCCTGTGCTCTGACTGGGAATCGAACTGGCGACCCTTTGGTTTGCAGTCTGGTGCTCAATCCATTGAGCCACACCAGCCAGGGCTCTGAACCCAGGATTTGAACGAGGGCTACTTAGCTAAAGCTCCTCAACATTACTACACTGCCTCCTCCTTGTCTGGAAAAGGGGGGACAACAATACCTACTTCATAGGGTTAGTGGTAATTAAATGGAAATACACATGTAGAACTAAGTTTCAGGTAGCACACAATCAAGGAGCAATATAAATGTATTATTCATCTTACAATTAATGCTACTATTATACTGGAAAGTTGTCCAAGATATGACAGGGAAACAAAAAGAAACAACATATATTTGAATTTTCCCCAAACTAGGGTCTCTTTCTCAGGATGCTCAGATACTCTCAAGATGACTGGTGTGCTCAGTTCTACTTGCATCAAGTAAGCATTAAGGACCCTCTTTGTCATACTCACATTCTAGCATGAGGGACTCTATTCTGCTGAATGGGATGCATTGGCCTGGTGTTCCCCCTGTGCTGCAGTTTCTCTTTGGGCGATTTCAACAGCTTGGAACTTAATGAGGATGTGCTAAGAACACCTCCACTGTTACAGCGGTTGCTCCCACCAGCACTGCTGCCTTTGCTTTTGGACAGAGAAGGGAAGAAGGAGAATACTGACGTGGGAGGAACAGCCAAAGAAGGCTTGCTGGATGAGCTATGTCTTCTTTCTGGAAAGGAAAACAAAGAAAAAGAAAAAAAGACACTGTGTTTCAGGGAAGTCTCCAGTGGAACCCTGGAAAAGTCCCCTAAAATACAACACATTTAGGTTCAAAGATGCCTCACTAAGTAAACACATATTAAATTCTGCAGCTTTCAGAAATGGCTTATCTAAGCCCCACAGACTTATTTAGGATTCCAGGAACTGATCCTTCTGCTGAGGAAACATCTCAGCATAAAGACCTTTATCATTCATAGATAGCCATTAGGAAATTAAACAGCCACTCTAAACCCCGAGAATACTGGGTTTTGCACATGAACCTCACTGACTCCAACTTGTAGTCAGAAAGAAGAAAATTATTCATTCATCTGCAGAACTATGCTAATTACCACCTTATTGAACTCATTCTTCCTTTCTAGCATAACACCTCTCCAATTTTCAAAAGAGCAAAATGTTAAGAAACAAGTTGTACCTTCGTTTTTTTTTCTGTCACTACCCACTAACATATGATACCAAGTAAGAATGTTTCTAGGGTTATTTTATCATTCTTTAAGAATCTGTGCTGAAATTTTCCAGTGAATCATTTTACTCCCCCCCTCCCCTTTTTAATCATCTCACTCAACTACAGATGGCATAGCTCCTCCTGTCCACACCACAAAGATGCCAAAGGCACAAGACAAAAACACCACAAATAGCTGTGGCTGGTGTTTACACCAGGAAGTAATGCACGCTTAAGTAGAGACCAGACAAGTATAACTGAAAATAAGTCTTTCCCATGGAGAATCGGGTTTTCTCAGAGTAAGGCAATCCATATTAAATAAACCGAGAGCAGCTGAAGAATGTTAGCATTGGAAACAGGTGAATTATTTAGTAATGTTATCTACTTAAGTACCTCATGATGGTAGCTTAGTGCCTGCCTTCAATTAAACTTATAATTTAAAATGACACATTTGCTTAACTCTAAGTTTTAAAATGTACGTGATCCAACATTTACTTTTCACAATATGGAAACTCTGTACTTGAAAAATTAAGTATATTAGAATCAATGACTAGAAGCATCACTTAAATGGTTTATTTCCAAAGGTCTTTTTATGTCAGTCTTGAGCCTCTCTATGCAGCTGTGATGACCTGTTCCCAGAAGGACAATAACTTAATGATGTTTTATGAGGTCCCTAAGAACCCGGTCTATTGCAGGACAAAATTATCATGCTATCTACAGACAAAATTCAAATTCTCCAACTGGACCACACAAAGGGCACAACCAGGTTAGAAAGGCTAAATTGAGAGTGATTTTTAAGTGTCAGTTGCCCCCCCCTTTTCTTGATAAGCAAGTTGTGCATAAGGAAGTTTAATAAAATTATTAAACTTAAAATAACTTGAGATATTTTAAGTTTAATAATTTTCCAAATTTGACATCTGAGATTTTTAAATTTAATTTCTCTCTTGTCCGTCATCCCAAGCACTCTGAATACCCTTCCAGGCATCAGGACTTGCCAGCCAGGACTGTAAAACTGTCTCCATTTTGCTGCCTGCCTCAGATGGTAAAGCTTACCTAAGCCACAACTCAGTCCTCCTCCCCTGTAAGGCATGGCACAGCGCAGACATTCGAGTAACATCTGCATGATCCACACAGCTTTTCTCATGAATAAAAATAATTTTCAAATGGTCCTAGACAGTGGTTCTCAACCTTGGCTACATATTGGCATAACTAAATGAGCTTCAAAAATACTGATGCCTGAGTCCCACTCTCAGAGATTGTGATTGAACTGGTTTGGGGTGTGGACTGGGCATCCAGATGCTTACAAGCTCCCCAGGGCAGCCAAAATTGAGAGCCTGCCTTAGACCAGGCTAATGCCTCAAACACTATTAACCGTGACTAAGTTAACATCTACATAGCACTGAGAACACTGCTTAGCACATGGCACTATATTTCAGGGTTTTTAAAGCTCACTGCTGCTACTGGCCCTCAACTAGTATTTTCAAGCGTCTATCAACTGCAAACTATTTTCATTGTTCTTACCGAAGTCACAGAAAATACTACCTTGTGTTCAACATTTCAATTTAAATGATCAACTCTACTGTTCCCTAATCCTCCTTAGTCTAATATTAACCAGTCTCTCATGGGGGCATTATTGGTATTTTGGATAGGACAATTCTTGTACAGGTAATTCCTGGTCACCCAACCCTTCATCTAGTAGTGCCTGCCTCTCTGCCACAGACAAGCCGTTTTTAGATGACCCAGCATACAGCAGAGTACCTTGCTTGAGAGACAGTTTTCCAAAACTGCAGTATCTATGAAACAACAGGTCTGGTAATCTTGCTATATATGTATTTTTTCTGATATATTAAAATAATTAAATATTAAAATTATGTATTCATCCATGTTTATCCATAAAAATCATCTTGTGTATCCCAATGGCAGTGTACTAACAGGACAATACTATGTCTGTGGTATGAAGAGGTGGAAAATCTCAACTAGAACTTAGATTTTAAAGAAATATATTCCTTTTACTATCCTCTGGGTATCAGAATTCTCAAGCCAAGTGTCTCAAGTAAATGTGATACATTTTCTCTTGATATCAAATGAGGTAAATAAAATTCGTAATCTAATTAAGTCAGTCAGTTCTGCTACAATGCTTGTTTTGAGAATGTAAATTTATTCCAAGCCCCTGATAAACTAAAAAAACAATTTGAACATAACAAAAATTTGCATTTGTTTTTGCAAGGTTTCATCTGCAAGAAAGCACTAGATGAATGCAGAAAACGACACATGGCTGAACTGAACCCCACGGGAAACACAAAATGTTCCCCATACACACAATCCTCCTCAGATCACCACGGATCTGAAGGAGTCATACTCATCCACGCCTGGTACTACAATCTTCCATTTTTTTCAGAGCACCTTCCTCCCACTACAACACGATAGCCCACAGCTGCAATCCTCCCAACACCTACTTCTAGAAGCAAATGTCAGGTCATTTTCAATGTAAACTGTCGTATTTATTCTAGTATTTATGTACTTTTTAGCCATTTAATCTATGTAAAACTGTGCTACCATTTTTTGTTAGGTTCCTATTTCTTTCTGTGTCACTGAAGGTTTTGTTTCTCTTTAATCCTCAAGGGAGGATATGCTTATTGATTTCAGAGAGTAAGGAAGTGGGGAGGGGCTAGGAGGGGGGGGAGAGAGAGTGAGAGAGGGAGAGAGGGAGAGAGGGAGAGAGAGAGAGAGGGAGAGAGGGGGGGGAGAGAGAGAGACAGAGAGAGAGAGAGACAGAGAGAGGGAGAGAGAGAGAGAGAGACAGAGACAGAGAGAGAGGGAGAGAGAGAGAGACAGAGAGAGAGAGACAGAGAGAGAGAGAGGGAGAGGGAGAGGGAGAGGGAGAGAGAGAGAGAGAGAGAGAGAGAGAGAGAGAGAGAGAGAGAGAGAGAGAGAGACATCAATGTGAGTGAGAAACGTGGATTGGTTGGTTGCCCCATACCCACACCCTGTATGTGCCCTGACCAGGTATGGAATCTGCAACCTTTTAGTGTACGGGATGATGCTCTAACCAATTCACCAGACCAAGGTTCACTGAGAAATTTTTCAGTGTTGTGCCCATAACCCAATTTTCTCAATGAGTCTGACATTTGTTTTTAGTGCAGAATTCTGCATAATGCAGTAATTTTTTAGGAATGTGTTATAGCAGAATTCAACAATAAAAGCTATTTAAAAACTGAAAATGGCAATCTATCATGAGAAATTCTTTCATTCACTAAAACCTGAAACAGGCTGTGAGTGAGTGAGCAAGTGTGTGTGTGTGTGTGTGTGTGTGTGTGTGATTCAGGCTGTGAGTGAGCGAGTGTGTGTGTGAGAGATTCAGGCTGTGAGTGAGTGAGCGAGTGTGTGTGTGTGTCTGAGATTCTGGCTGAAAAGTACCAGTTCAAATCCTTGTCATTTTGCTGAAGTGAGGTGTTCCTTTACATCATGGTCTGGTAACTTATTCTCTGGAAAGGGCAGTATTTGGCTTTCCCTTCACAAGAAAGCAAAGAGGAAAAATGAAATTCAATCATAGTTGAGTTGGATTCTTCTCATTGTTTTCACTGTGGACCCTTATTTTTCATAAGATTTTAAACTAGACTTACAGCTTAAAACAGTGCATGTTCCTAGATCAAAAGTGAAATGGGTAAGTTATGAGTAGGGTTAGGGACCTTGTATTTAGCGGACAAACTGGTGGTCAGATGCTAAGCATAACTGCAATGTGGTTTGGTGAGGAGTCCAAGTTGAATTTTCAAAGCACTCCTTTCTCCAGGGTCTGGCACAGGCCCAGAGAAAGCACACTGTTGTCCTTGAATGAGGAGGGCACTTTGAATGACTTCAGCAAGAGGGAGACCAACAGACAAGACAAATACAGATACAGGGAAAGACAGAGAAGAGGCAGAGAAAAACACATACATGAGTGTCTGTCGGGGGTAGGGGAGACTTGGGAGACAAAGAGATGTGACAATAAAGGGAGAGAGAGAAAGAGAGCAAGATATGAGTGCATCAGGCTTCTTTCCCCCTGTGGCTTGAACATGCACAACCCTGAAGGCAAGGGCAGTATACTGGGAAGGGAAGGGGACAGCATGGCTTCCTTTTATTTATTTATTTTTAAATTTTATTTTTTAAAAATATGTTTTATTGGTTATGTTGTTACAGTTGTCCCAATTTCTTTTCCTTTGTTCCCTTCCACCCAGTGACCCCACCCCCCCCTCCAGTTGTCCCCTCCCTTAGTCCATGCCCATTGGTTGTGCACAGAGTTCTTCTCAACATCTTCCTGTCTACTCCACTCCCTCCTACTATGCTTGATTTCGGTACCATCTCCCGCCCTTCCCCCCTTCCCCCACCCCACTGACCTGCCCCCCAAATGTTCCCCATACCTATAATTCTTTTCCCACTCTCATTGCCTACTTAGTCTGCCTTTGTTTCAATTCCCTAGCTTCTGTTGTTGGTTGTTGTGATATGGTTTTCATTTTAACGTTCATAGTTTTGGTCCTTTCTCCTAAACAAGTCCCTTTAACATTTCATATAACAGTGGTTTGTATCTGACGAACTCCTTGAGTTTTACTTTTCCTGGAAGCATTTTCTCTGCCCTTCTATTCTGAATGACAGCTTCGCTGGATAGAGTAATCGTGGTTATAGGTTTTTGCTCTTTTCATTACTTTGAATATTTCTTGCCAGTCCCTTCTTGCCTGCAGAGTTCTTTTGAGGAATCAGCTGAAAGTCTTATTGGGACCCCTTTATACATAGTTCTCTTCTTCTCTCTTGCTGCTTTTAAAATTCTCTATCCTTAATTTTTGACATTTTGATTATAATGTGTCTTGGTGTGGTTTTCCCTGGGTCCAGTTTTTTTGGAACTCTCTGTGCTTCCTGGACCCATAAATCTATTTCCTTCCCCAAGTTACAGAAGTTCTGCTTCATTACATTTTCACATAATTTTTCAATTTCTAGTTCTTCTTCACCTTCTGGCAACCCTATGATTCGGATGTTGGCCCAATTATAACTGTCCCAGAGGTTTCTGAGCCTCTCCTCATTTTCCTCACTTTTCGTTTCCTCTTTCTGCACTGGTTGACTGTTTGTTCCTTCCCTATGTTCCAATCTGTTGATTTGATCCTTGCTTTTCTTTCCCTCACCACTAGTTTTGTATGTATTTTCGTTCATTTCAGCAGGACTAGACTTCATTCCTTCTCCGTCTTGTTTAAGATCTGCTGTTAGATCTGTAAACTTTCTTATAACCAGAGTTCTGAACTGAACCTCAGAAAGATTTCCTATCTGCTGGTCCGATAGATCATATATTTGCTGTGTCTGGTCAGCTGCATCACCAGGATCTCTAACATGATCCCTGCCATCCTGACAGTTTGTGTTTACCTTTGTTTCCTGGGCGTGGCTGTCACATCTCCCACGCTATAGGGGGTGGAGTCCAGTGCACTGGTCACAACCAGGCGACCCTTCTCACTACACTGTGGCGCTTTGTGTGGGGGCAGGGATCCAAGATGGATTCCTGCTGTTCACTCTCTGTTGAGAGACCGGGAGCCTCCTCCTCCATCCTCACATACTCCAGCCCTCACAGTCCAAGGCAATGGGGTTCTGTATTCCTTGGCATTGGAATCGTGAGCTGACAGGTTTGTTCTGCAGCCAGGGGTGTTCCCCAGGCGCCTTTCGCCTCCCCTTAAATACAGGTTGTCTGTGCTTACCGCAGTCCCGCTGCCTTCGCTGCAGCTGCTGCTGCTGCCAGCACAGCTTGACCTCTCTGCCCTGGCTTCACCCCTCCTACCCGTCTGGACAAGTACCACTTCTTTATAACTTCATATATTGGACTTCCATGTAGCTTTATTTTCTGGAACTTCTGGTTATTTCTGGTTTTGCAATAGTTGTATTCCTTCTTAGTTGTAGAGGGAGACAGAGCCTGTCATTCTAGGCCTCCATCCTGGCCTGAAGTCCAGCATAGCTTTCTTTAAGTCTTCCAAAGCAGAAAGCAAGCAAAACTACTGAGCCTGTAAATTTAGGAATCATGCTGAGATTAAAAAACAAACAAACATATATATATATATATATATATATATATATATATATATATATATATATATATATGTAAATATATGTATATTTACACCCAAGTACAAAACAAAAAGGAACTCAAAGCAAATACTTAGATTTTTTTAAGTCAAAAATAAATATTGCTTTGCAAATAATTAAAAATAATTTATAATGCACAAGTGTCAAAGTTGGGCACATACATAAAGAGCAGTCTAAGCAAACTATAACTTCAAATCATTCACGCCTAAAAATAATCTAGAAGGATATATGTCCAACCTTTTTAAAGAGGCAGAGTTGTGATGCAATCCCAGGCAGGCTGACTCTAGAACTTCGGCTAAACCATACTACAATCCACCTGCCCTTCGGTGGCATAATAGCAAGCCTTTATACATGGTCCAAGGCAGAATGGAAGGGTGAAGGTGAGGGTCAGGGCATATATCAGTGAGAAGCCTATCTTCCCAATTGCTCAGCAAAAGCAGGCTATTAGCACAAAAGATTACACAGGCTGAACATACAAGAAGGTCAAGGCCAAACATACAACAAGGTCAAGATGGAATTTTGGTAAATTTGGGGTAAAGATCCTGAATGTGTTTAAGGAAAACCCAGAATTTCACCTTTCCATTTTGAAAGTTCTATCCTAAAGATTAGCTACGGTTATTAGCCACTGTAGGGTGTTTGTTTGTTTTGCACAGGGGGTCTTAAAACATCAAAGATAGTTTGAAGAGTGAATTTTGGTAGAAAGTGCCAGTAGAGCTGTCTTTCTGACTTGCCTAAAAAGACTCACCTTACAAAATTCTGAGATAACTATGTTCTATAAAGAACCACCAACAGGAGCAGCAAATCTCTCTTCTATAGCACTAGTCTGGGCCCCATCAACCAACACAATTACACATGCTTCTCTAGCCCTGACTGCCTTTCCAAGAGAGGATCAGGGCTATTATGCATAGTCTTGATGTGGAATGACTAACTAATCAGCCTGAATATAATACAAAGTAAAATAAAAATACATTTTAGCCCTGGCTGCTGTAGCTCAGTGGATTGAGCATTGGCCTGCAAACCAAGTGTCGCTGGTTCGATTCCCAGTCAGGGCACATGACTAGGTTGCACGCCAGGTCCCAAGTTGTGGGTGTGTGAGAGGCAACTGCACATTGATGTTTCTCTCCCTCTCTTTATCCTTTCCCCTCTCTCTAAAAACAGATAAATAAAAAATAAATAAAAATAAAGTAACCTTGTTAAAAAATAAATTAAAAATAAATACTTTTTTATAGGTCACCTAACAGGGCAAGAACTTTGGAGTCAGAGAGACATGTGAGTTCAAATTCTTATTTTGCCAACTTACTAACTGGGTGACCCTAGGCAATGACCCTATTCCATCCACCTTGGCAGCATCTTCATCTGTCAAGCCTACCTTGCAGGGCTGACTGGGAACTCAATAGGGAGTAAGATAGATGTTCCCTATTAGTTCAGCTGATGCCAGTTAAGAAACTTAAGTGAGAAAGACCTACTGATTATCAGAGCAGGCAGAAATCACCTAAAAACAAACCAAATCCACTTTATCTTCTCCAATGTGGTACAGATTTAGTTTATGTCAGTGCAGGAAGATACTAAGTTCTTCTCAGATAAGAGCTTAGTGGAAGAACTTCTAGAATTCATTTTTTATAAATTCACCCCAACCAAAAAGGATGCTCACTCAAGCTAAAATTATTTTATAATTAAAAGGTGACTCACTTTCTTGACAGAACCGTAGGTGAAATGAAAAAAGTGAAGATCGAGTTTATGAATCTCTAAGAGTAGAAATTTTAGGCAGATTATCAAAGTAATGATTACTAAAGCTCACAAACGTTTTTCTAAATGAAAGTCAGGCTCTTGGATGGGTTCAGTCTGGAAAGGTTAAATAGTGCACACTCTGTAAGGAAAGGTCTAATGAGAAATACAAGGAATGTATGATTTTAAGGGGTCTCTGACAGCCTCATTCCAGTAAGACTCTATGACTGCTCCTATTTAAAGCAAGGCTTTTTAACAGTCAAGCTTACACTGGGCCATAAGATGAAAACACAGGTAAACATGTACAGGTCCTTTGTCCAGGCATAGTAAGTAATAATTACATATACCAAAAAGCTTAGTTTAGAAACCCTGGGTCATTCACTAAGCAACCCCTTCAAAGAATTAGTTATAGAGTGTTTATTTTGATATCTAGGTTAAAAATAACTGCAATGTGCCATTAAAGAGTTCCCAGTTAACCCAAACTAACTGTCATACTTCACTCTCAGGATGCCAAACACAATTCAGAGGTGTCAACTGGCATCATTTGTCTTTCATTTGGATTGTTAGCCCCTAAGACACATCCCAGATCAGGACCTGAGGCAGATTATAAATGAGGACTGAATATATATATTTTTAAATTCCAGAACTTCTTCCTTACAGATCTGCATCAGTGTTTTCCCTAAACTTTGGAGATTCAAAATGGAATTACATTCTGGATCTTTCATTATATCTGCATATTACCTAGACTTTTATTTACTTAATATATTTTTCAAAATTCAGCGGCTGACTAGGCAGACCTAATTTAGCATTTATAAGCAGTACCTGTGAAACAAGGACTTTGGGTTTGACATAGTAACCTATTTTTTCCCCCTGATAACTGTTAAAGAGTACTTAGCATATCATTTAAAATCACACCATGGACTATACATGGACATAAAGCATTTAATAATGTTTCCTCAGTACTTACACTGTCAAGTTTTTCCCTATATATCAGGGGTCCCCAACCCACTACCGTGGCCTGTTAGGAATAGGGCTGCGCAGAAGGAGGTGAGCAGCGGGTGAGTGAGCGAAGTGTCATCTGTAGGTACAGCTGCGCTGCGCTGCCACTCCCTAGCGCTGGCATTACTGCCTGAGCTCCACCTCCTGTCAGATCAGTGGCAGCATTAGCTTCTGCACACAGTAGGTGTGCAAACCCTACTGTGAACTGTGCATGCAAGGGATCTACACTGCATGCTTCTTATGAGGAACTAATGCCTAATGATATGAGTTGGAGCTGCAAATACAGATTATCATTAGCAGAGGTTTGACTGCACAGAGCCCAAAATAAATCAATTGCTTACAGTTGCATATTAAAACCCTATCAGTGAGTGGCAAGTGACAATTAAGCCGCATCTGGTGGTAGGCTATTAAGCCAACCCCATGCCCTCGCCTCTGTCCGTGGAAAAATTGTCTTCCGTGAAAGTGGTCACTGGTGCCAAAAAGGTTGGGGACTGCTGATATATGTGTTCTTACTCTTTTCTAAAAGCACCCTCAGGTCATGATCAGCAAATGTGGTCCTACTCCACTCCTGTTGTTTTCACACTTTTAAAATCCTAAGTCTGCTTTTTCTTCCATTCAATTTCTTTAGGATCCCCTGGTACTCAATTAGTAGTCTCATGCTAAAAAGTAAGTAAATTGGTGGGACTGTCCCTGGAACATTCCAATTTCGAGTTGGGGAATCCAGAGCTGTTCTTTGAAATGCAGCGCCTCAGAGGACAATTAGCCAAAATCAGAGCTGGAGGTAGCCATGGAGTATGCTTAGGTGGGTCACCAATAGCACTGGAAAATAGTGAGGAAGAAAAAGTCTTGACTGCAAAGCACTTGGCATCATTTGCACTACAGAGATTTAACTGAAAAGAATGATTTCAACACTGGCTGCTCTAACAAATTAGCCTCCAACTGTGACGTCTGCCAACTGCACTTCTCCTCCCCCTAATGCAGAGGTGTTTTTAAATTAAAGCATAAAGGAAAAGTGAAGAAGAGAGTCATTTACAGCACTCAGGCCACTTGAAACAACTTTTGGCCAAAGGTCTATTACCAAATTATCAAGCTCTTCAAGTCAGTGCTTTATGATGGAAATAAAGCCCCACTAAAGTACTCCAGGTCTCTGGACATTTCCACATCTCTGGGTAGGGTGCACTGTAGCACCCCATTCACAGGGCCGGCAGCATTAAAGAGAACAGATCACAAAGGGCAGATTACAGGGGGGAAGGAGTCCTGTGGGGGAAGGGATGGGCCTGAATGGATTGTAAATAATGTTGCTAAGAAAGGAGCAGAAATATGGCAACTTCAAATAATCCTCTTGCCAGGAATTCTTCCCATGGGGACTGTTCTTTCTGGACTTTGCTTTCAAGTACGTGAGAAATATGAAAAACTTGTTATCTGGGGGTACCCCTCCCTGGCCATCTTAACTTGTAGCTCTTTACAAACATTTTAAAAATGGCTTTTTAAAAATTCAAATACTTTATTAAAGAAGATGAAATGAGGGGTTCTCAATGGTGTAACAGCTGATCACCTCAGATGCAAGTATAACATCATTTTTTCATAATCATGGTCATAAGACAGCTTGTTTTAGGGAAAACTGAATGGTCTGAGTAAGCAATTCATTTCCTTAAGGGGTACTTCCTACGCTCCTGCAGCCTCTGAACTGAGGGTTATCAGTAGGATCTCAGACACACACAAATGTTTTTAGAGAAAGTACCTTTTGGGAAAAGGCTGCTGCTGCCTTGAGCAAACACAGCCATCTCTAAGTGGTTCTGTGATCCACAGAATCTTCCCACCCCAGGATCTTAACTGTCACCACTTCTGGCTACAGGATACCATGAAATGCTGACTGACACCTCTACTTTCCTAATACTGTAGTTATAACGACCTCTCTGTGCTGTCTTCAGGAAGCACAGTTATACCCAAGTGATCCTGAGAAAGTATAGTTATATTTTGGGTCTGTGTCAGTTTTTTCCAAATGAAAGGTACAAGGGTAGCATCAAAATACAAGAGAATTAAGAAAAACAGTATGTCTCTACCACTGCAATCCAATTTTTACAAAGGTAGGGGGAGAGAAAGTTAAAAGAACCTGGTAAAACTCAAATTAGTGTTATTTTTTAATTTATTTTGTATTTTTTAATGAAAACTTCTGTGAAGGAACCCCCTCATGGAGCACTGTCTTCCCAGGCCCCAAATTTGCAGCAAGTCTAAGGCGCAAAGGAATGACAGCCCCATCTGTGGTCAACTGCTGCGCTGAGGCTGTCAGTCACATCCTTATTCCTATGTCCCACCAGTTTCTATCCTTTTTATTTCACTTTATTCTGGATAGGAGGAGGGGTGGTGGAGAGAAGACTGTGAATATGGGAATGATGACAAAACCCTCAAACTCAGAATAGTCCAAAATGCCTCCTTCATTAAGCATTCTGTTAATAAGGAATGGATGGCTCATTACTTAACAATGTAGTTGTCTTTAATGAGTTTGTAGTACGTGTTTATTTTTTCTGAGGAGAAACAGTATCTGCCCCACCTATAGGCTGTGGCTGTCAACTAATAAAGACCAAAAGCAATATTCAAAAGTGAAACCAGAAATGGCAAAACTAAAACTGCCTGACAAAAGATAAGAGCTTTTAGAAAACTCAATTTTAGGGAATTAACAGCAATTTGATTAAAAGTTTAAGTTCTGTTTAAAGTCCTTCAAAATGGTAGCTAAATTTCAACCTCGATTAAAACCATCCGGTCAAACTCATTATTGCAGAAGGCATGAAATGTGAACCGAGTGAAAAGTAAAGAACTCAACTGTCACCTCACTTCCTGCTTGCAGACTGAGACATGAAATAGTTAAGGTAACTTTGTGAATAACCTTCCAATCCCCCCAAGAACAATCAGCTTAGCTGTACTGTCTACCTTAATAACTGGAGAAAAAAAAAAACATCTTTTCTGGCAGTCAGTCAGTAATTATATTTTTATACACTCAATTTACGTTACTGAATGACTTCCCAGGGTTAGTTTGTATTTTGCAGTTGTTTTTCCTCTCAACAGAGTGTTCTGTTTGAAACTTTGCTGTGGATTTGAAGTATCAAGACAAAACAGCTTTCAAACACATTCTTACAGGAAACAGTGTGAACTGCCTGTCATGAAACCTCACCACAAGTGAGATAAAAAACAAACAGTTAAAGAATATTACAATGTTCCTCCATTTTTAGAGAGCAATGTAACCGGTGCTCTCTCCCTGTTTTGTGATACAGGAACTGGTGGTGCAAACCTCAGCATTTTGTTGGAGTTAATAGCAAACTCAACTCCCATCTGCATTTGAACTTTGGCCAGATCACTCAAATGACATTTCAGAATGGCTCCTGTGGACGGCAGCAGCAGCTAATCCCTTCTGTGGCAATTCCCCACTATGCAGAGCTCACCCTCTCCACCACTTCAGCAACACAGCGCTTTGAGCCTGTGGGCAGGACAAGACAAACGCCAGGAGGGAAGAGGCCTGTACAAACTCTTCCCGCTCACTCGGCTTGGTTCTGTGTAATGTTAGCGAAGACCTAACTCACTGTCTGCAGGCTCATCCAGAACTGGGCCCCGAGCCAAGCCCAGCCTCTGAAAACTGCCTTGGAAAACTTACCCAGTGGAGCTTTCAACCCTGGTGCGGAGGAAGGGCTGTTCTGTAGAAGCTTCTTATTACCTTCCATTCACATAATTTGGTTGTGCTTAATTGCACACTTGCTACTGAAGGCTTCCATCATGATTTGGGTCTGCCCACCAACTTCAAATATGCTCCATGTTTGGTCTTATGTAACATTTGCTACTACTGTAAAAAGCACTTGAATTACAAAGGTCCTGGCAGATCAATAGAAAACAAGGGGTGGAGTCTAATTTCATCTAATACGGTCATACAAAGAAGGCGTCCTGGCTGGTGTAAATTGATCCTTTTATTTGAAAGGCAACTTGCCAAAACGGGGGAAGATGAAATTTATAAATTTAACCTGCTAAAATGTGAATTATTCACACTCTGATTTTCTGAATACCTTTAAACAAACACTGCTAGGACCAGATATATTAAAAAATCCACACGATTCATTCTACATTCTACATTTTAAGCCTCAACAGACCTAGGAGTTATAAAGTTATACATTTTTATAAATATCAGCAAACCTTCCTCCACATTTTATTTCCTTATGATCTACACTTTAAAAAACAGAAGTCTGTCATATCACACCTTTCTTTCTAAATCTAGTCACAAAAATCTGAACCCATTTTCTGTGCATATTTGTAAAATATGTCTAATTTCAGAAGAATATACACCTGATTGTCTAGAGTTTCAATTGTTGAATGACTGACAAAGCTGACTACCTTTTATATTCATAACGCAAAAACGTCTCTAAGTGACTCTTTGTAAACAGTGTCTTCCTGGTTTAGCTGTTTTCCTATGTCAGCCCTAATATACCCCCACCCCCATCAATACTTCTCCCCTTGTCAATTACCAAATCTTACTGTCGAAGAGCCATGGGGGAAAAAAAGCCAACAGATCTGAGTTTTATGATAATAAAGACTGCACACAAAACAGACTCAGATATCTGATAGTTCAGAATGAAAACTTTTAAATGCCAAAAGGGTGTTTGGGGGTGGGGGGTGGGGGGATATTCCTTTACAGAATCCCATTGCCCAATGCAGAATATGTGGCATCAAGTCACAAATTACATATGTGGAAAAGATTCAACCTGGAACGGGTGGTGGGAAAGAGTTGTGAGATATAGGAAATTCCAAATTGAGTATAAAACAAAAGAATAGCAGCCACATTGCTTTATTTTCCCAGAAAGCACTCAGATTCTAATCATTATTGCAATATTAAGATCCAGAGGGTTTTCTAAAACATACTTTTTTTTCAGATTTCTTATAGTCATATTCAAACAAACAAAACTATGGTGGTCCTTAAAAGACAGGAGACAAACACAAAGAAAGAGTCATCAACAGGCCTTAGAAGGACAGGATGAGCAAATCTTTCCAAAGTTAATTAACGAAAATAAGAATTTTAGTTTAATTCACTGAAGGTTTTCTTACGCTAGTAGAAAAACATTCATTGCTGTACTACCTGATTGCACCAGGTCTTAGCACTGTCCACTGCACCCACCCACCTCCCCAGCAGGCAGCTGAGTAGTCTCCTGGACGACATCAAGTGCAGAATAGAAATGAAATGAGAGGACACTTCTCAAACTACGCCTCAGTTCCACACCACCGTTCCCATCAGGCCTGATGCTGGCCTCCTTGATGGCTTCCCAGCACTGATGCTTTGCCTTTCTAATTTCCCCTTTTGTAGATGGTGACAGTGCAGTGGGGAAAGCAATAATCATGAGAACCAGCCAATCCGTGACAGTTCTGGTAATGAAGTCTCTGTAACCCTGACAAAGCCAGGTGTATTTCAGCAAATGGTTTTAAATGCTACAAACACAGGTCTACATTTAATTTCATATATAACCAAGAGAGAAATTTATTTCTAAGACCTACATCAAAAAAATAATGAATGATAGTGTACTCCAAGAAATTATAATTTTGTAAATATACAGAAATACACAAACACTAGGCATAAAGCTCAAATTAATCTTTTAAACACACACATACACCTCTCTCAATGCCCTGAATAAAATATTTAAGCAAATACAGCTCTGTTCTGCTTGAAAAGCAATATTATTATTTTCTTCAACTATTTCCAATATTCTACCCAAAGAAAGTCTCTATTGATATTAAATCAGTAGTGTTTCATATAAAGTGTCTCATATTAAGTGTCTAGTTCTGGGGACATGGTCACATTTCTTATTTCTTATGAAAGAATAAACAGACTATAGACTAAAGAAAGACTATAGACTAAAATATTTAAACAGAGTAACATCCAAGCCTTACAGATCAAAAATTATAGGTAATGAATGGCTGTGGTGTGGCTGGTGTGCACTCATCAGTTTTATTCTGATTGCACAAAGGGAGTCCTGAACTGACACCAATTCTTCTGTGAATTAATCCACTTGCAGCAAATGGCAGACCTGCCCTGCAGCCAGGAGGGCCCCCAGCTCAAGCTCAGGGGCAGCCAGCCCACAGTCTCAGTATTTTCAGCTGTACAGCCTTGGGCAGGAGACTTCTGTTCCTTGGGACCCATGTACTCTACTGAAAGCAATAAGACTGCCTCCCCCTACAGGGCTGTGTGAGGAGTAAGGGAAGTAAACACATGAAAGGCAGTGCTCAGAACATGCTAAATGCTTAGAAACAAGGAAATTGGATGGTGGACATCACCTAAAGAATGGAAGAGTAAGAGAAAGACAATGGTTTTGATCAGAGAAATTAGTGAAGTCCTCAAGAAATCTTGGGATTTCCTAAATCAAATCCCTGACTGCCAGCAGAGATGTCACTTGGTGTTCCACAGGGCAACAAGCAGTTGGGAAATACTGTGTTGCTGTCACTGGCAGTAGCCAATTCTCCAGTTTACAGGAGCACAACACATCTCCACTAACTCCACTTCACTGTCTCAGCAGGCTGGGCAACTTATAATTGGCCTTAATTGGCACTTACAGGAGCTTTAACATTCCTTACCTGCTGCCAAGAAGCACTTGAAAGAGGGAGAAAGTATTTTCAAACTTAGAAATACCAAACAATTCATTCAGCTCTGGGCCTGGAAGCCTGCTATCCAGGATCAGATTAGCTTCACCAAGAAAAGTTGCTATATTATTATCCACTGCTCATTAGGTCCTCACTCTGGGTTAGGAGAGGTGGGACATGAAGTTGAAATGGGCATAATTCACCTTAGGGGCTAACAGGATGGAGCAGCCTTCCTCTGGCTGTTGTCATCTAACCTTTGGGTGGATGGCTCCTTCAGGGTGCAGCCACACTTCACGTATGTGTCCCCTTTCAACTGTTCCAATTGTTCAAAGGCAGGCAAATAAAGTATAACCTCATGGACTGATTTGTATAGGCCAATGGTTCTCAATCTGTGGGTCGCGACCCCTTTGGGGGTCGAACGACCCTTTCACAAGGGTCACCTAAGACCATCAGAAAACAGATATATAATTACATATTGTTTTTGTGATTAATCACTATGCTTTAGTTATGGTTAGGGGTCACCAAAACATGAGGAACTGTATTAAAGGGTCGCAGCATTAGGAAGGTTGAGAACCACTGGCATAGGCCATAATATATAATAATGATAATAATGACCTCAGCCCCGTCATTATTTGATATACAAAGTGAACCCTGTTAAAAGGTGACTAATCACATCAATTGCAAGGAGCACAATGAAATCCAAAATAAAACCAACAATAGTTTTTCACTGGTCCTTCAATTAACCTCACCAAAAATTATCCTTTAGGAAACTATACATATTGCAGAGAGAAATACCAGCCTAACCGAAAGTAAATTCCATACAGAATGACAGAAATTTTCTATTGATGCCAGGAAATGTGCCTGTAGTAGTATAAATAAGTATTTTTAAAAAGTCATCACTCATTTTGAAAGATCTTTTTGCCTCATATCATTACTATTACTCACACTGAGAAGACACATGCTACTCTGGTAGTAAAAAAGCTTGCACTTGTACCCTGGCTGGTGTAGCCCAGTGGCTTGAGCGCCAGAACCGAAAGGTCACTGGTTTGATACCTAGTGAGGGCACATGTCTGGGTTGTGGGCAACCAACTGATGTTTCTCTCCCTCTCTTTCCCCCTCCCTTCCCCTCTCTCTGAAAATAAATTTAAAAAACATTTAAAAAGAAATTTGCACTTGTTAGAGAAATTTACTTCAAAGTCAGATTATAATTAATCACATGTGTGTGCATGTACCCATTTGTAAAATAATGTAAGAGGCTTTAGAAAAAGAAATATAGAAAAACATAATAAAGCACCTAATCCTGGTGGTGATATTCTCATACATGGCTAGTAGAGATATAAATTATTACAGACTTTAGGGAAACAATCAAGTAGCAGCTATTAACAATGCAAATAAACATCCTTTCTGATCTAGGAATCCCTTCTTGAGATTATCCCACTACCAGTGGTTAAGGACACACAGCAGGGTAGTTACTGCTACTTTGTTCAAAAGGGTAAAAACCAGGAGACACAGTTAACCTCCACAGAGAGCCTGGCTGAGGAAGCTCCTGCACAGCCATACTTTAGAACAGTAAGTTAGCATTAAAAAGAGGGGATTAGTGTTATCCTGGGATGTGAATGAGTTTCCATGTGGTATTGCTGAGTAGAAAAGCAGAAGTGAGCATAACAGGATCCATTTTCTGGTAAAACTATGATCGATGGCCCCTGCTAATGAAACATGGGATTATATGTAGCTATATAGTTATAAGCATGAGAAAAAATATAGAAGGATGTCTACTAAGTTATGTATAAGAATGTACCATATTACATAGATGGCTTAGAGTAAAGGGACTACTACTACTACAGTTTGAGAAGGTGGGGAGGCAGAAAGAATCAATGAAGTAAAAAATAAGGAGGCTAAACTGAAAATAGTATGGTTGAAATTATTTCATTTGTGTATCTATGTAAAAATATTTGCTGGGTATATATATTTCATAAATTCATGTGCCAATCAAAAAACCCACAGAGGAATTGATTTAATAAGGCTTTGTTATAAGAAATGCACTGCGGCCCTGGCTGTGTAGTGTCGTCCTGATACGCCAAGGTTGTGGGTTCGATTCCTAGTCAGGGCACATACAAGAAGCAACCAATGACTGCATAAGCAAATGGAACAGCAAATCAATGTCTCTTTCTCTAAAATTAACAAATTAAAAGAAATGCACTGTGAAGGGAGCTGAAAAAAATTTAAAAGTATGAAATGCTGATGTTACATTAAACAAGTTATCCTGCTTAAAACACCCATTTCATTTGTTTGGCTAAACAAACAGTTCAATTGGCACAACTGAGTACAGTAAGAATCACACAGAAAAAGGCCTAATAATCATGCTGGTAAAACCTCTTAACTTTCAAAAGCTCACTACAAATCTAATATTAAGATTTCTAACTTTTAAGAATATCAAACACAAGAAATAATGAAACAAATTTCATTCTAAAGTTTATTTTTCATCCTAGGGAACTACAAATCATGTGTGTGTGGGGGGGTTTACTGTTTGTATTGGGTTAGCCAAAAGTCTGTTTAGTTTTTTCCCATAAAATAAAAGATACGTTTTTCATTTTCACCGATTAACTATTGATTTGGATATTCTGAGTACATCGGCTATCTCCCGCTATTGGCATCTAGAGGGCAGAGGTCAGGGGTGCTGCTAAATATCTCCCAATGCGTAAGACAGCTCACAGCAAAGTATTATTTGGCCAAAATGTCAACAGTATCAAGAAACTTCACAAACCACTTTTGAAATGTTCCATCAGTCATGGCACCTTCTCTCTACACTGTACAAATCTTTTTGTGCATTTCAGCTACATTTTTATCTTTCTTGAACTAATAAAGCATAATACTCTGAAAATGTTGCATTTTTTCTTCCATCTTCAATATTAAAATGGCCACACAAAAATTCACCAATTTTGATAAGTTTTTTAAAAGATGCATGCTGATATGACAGCTGTCACAATACAATCTAACAAATTTGTTCTGAATGAAGCTAAAGACAACTAAGCACTACTAGTGCCATCCTATAGAAAAACAAAATAAACTTTTTGGCCAATCCAATATTTTAATCTATTTTAAAGTAAGACAATTACCGTCCCTGATCTCTCTCTCTCTCTC
Organism: Furipterus horrens; assembly: GCF_987537825.1. Taxonomy (NCBI): domain Eukaryota; kingdom Metazoa; phylum Chordata; class Mammalia; order Chiroptera; family Furipteridae; genus Furipterus; species Furipterus horrens. The sequence goes on from NW_028327177.1 coordinate 86,704,240, forward strand.
ACAACTTTCAAACACACAAGAGGAACTGGTATACAATTTCCTTGACACTCAATTTGAGAACTACCGTCTTAAAAACAAAATGTATAAGTACAGTATTCCCTCACTTATCGCAGGTATTACGTTCTAGACCCTGCCGTGAGAGGTGAAAATCCACGAAGTAGGAACCTTACATTTATTTTAGTATTTATATATATTTTAAGGCTTTATAAACCCTTCCCACACACTTATAAACCATTCCCAGTCCCTTATTAAACCTTTCCCATTCCCTTATTAACCTTTTCCACACTTTTATAAACAGTAGTTACGTTCTTAAAGATATTCTACACTCTTAAACCTACGTATCTTTAACAATATATGTATACAGTACCACAAAATCCCGTGATATAGCAAAAAATCCACGATATAGTATTTTTTAAAATCCCGCAATACAGTGAGGCCGTGATCAGCGAATCGCAATATAGAGACAGGTTTATACCTAAAACTGGGATTTTTATACACACAATCTGGAATGAGAAAGGAAATAGCTAAATTTAGCAACTGCTCCTGTACCTCTAGAACATGCATAAAAGGAATTATCCCAGCCAGGTAGCAGGTACTGCAGCATAAGGAAGAGATAAAAACTCCCTCTTCTGGTTCTATGTAAGACCACATCTTAACAGGGTTGAAATAGGTGTGTATGTATCTTAACCGGTCAACATACAAATTAGTCTTGTGAAATGACTGTCAGGGAAAACATCTTTTAGCAAATATAACCAAATATGAGTTTATATTATAAAATGTTCCCTTTCAAATCCAAGGTACAGCCATCGTAATGATTTCTATATGTAGCAGGTAAGTCAAAAGCAGCAGTGGTGAATATTAACAATTTCTTTATTGATGGTGCTAAAAACCCACATTTTCACTGCTTCATCCTGGTGACACAAATCCCAAGTTACAGTAGTTCATTAATTCATAGTCATCCTAACCTGGAGAGTATCTATGACTGGCCTCCATGTGGAGAATCAATACGCTGAAGTACTGATAGATATTCCCAAAGGAGAATGGTCTTTAAAACACTGCGTGCAATGATGCAACACTGAAAATTTAAATGCCCATCAACAGAGGACTGGTTAAATTAATTAAAATACATTAATAAACTGGAATATAGACAGTCTTCAAAATGAAGGGAGTTGTAGAGCAATATTCATTAATATGGAAAAAGAAGGTAGATTATGAAGTTTAAAAAGTTTATAACATATCTAATTTTGCATGTGTGAGGGAACAAAAAATATGCAGCCAAATACTGCTATACCCACGTTTAGAAAGCTTCCAAGAGTACATGCCAAACTGTATCCCTGAAAAGAAAGGTACAACTTTATTCATTCTGATTGCCTATTTATCCTCTTGTTATTGGTTAATTTTTTAAAAAGATTTTATTTATTTACTTATTTTGAGAAAGAGGGGAAGGGAGAAAGAAAAAGAGGAAGAGAAACATCAATATGTGGTTGCCTCTTGTGCACCCCCAACTGGGGACCTGGCCCACAACCAACACATGTATCCTGACTGAGAATCGAACCAGCGACCCTTTGGTTTGCGGGCTGGCGCTCAATCCACTGAGCCACACCAGCCAGGGCTGTTGTTGGTTAAATTTTTACAATGTACATTACTATTGTTAATAATAAAATTTTAAAAAATACGTGTTTTTGGTTTTTAAATCAATAAGTTTTTGTTACCCAAATGAGAGCATGAGAAGTCCTAGAAAAGTGTCTACATTCTCTTCTGTTTTCTAGCTTATACTGTTTCCCTACCAAAAAAATAAATAAATAAATAACAACAAAAAAAAAAACCTGAAAAGAATAAATAACCCCACAGTTTGGCATCTCATCATAATTATTTTCTATCCCCTATAATCTTGAGAAAATGTCTATAGACTACATATAATACATCAAGGCTTCAGTAAACCTCACTAAAAAAAAAAAGGAAAAAAAAAAAAAGCAGGCCATACACAAGTTGAAAGAAAAAATCCATGATACACAAGCTAAGTAAATTCATCCACTTGCTTGAGCCCAAACCCCATGAATCATTCCCCATCCTTTCTTTTCCCATATTGTGCACCCCCAGTCCAGTAGCAGTCTCTGGCTTTCTATTTCCCATCAGATTCCTATTCCATCCATACCTCTCAGCCTCTGCTGACACATACAATCTTAATCAAGCTTTCCCTCCTGATCCAGCTGTCTTCCGGACTAGTGCAATACAACCCTCCAACTGGTTTCCCTGTTCCATAGACCAACCTGAATCAGATCAAGATGATTCCCTGCTCAAAGCCCTCCAGTGATTTTTGCCTTGCCTGCATGGTCCAATCCTGATTCCTCTACTGGCTGCAGGCCTCAAAATCCTATGGCCCCAGGCCCTCTTTCTCCAACCTCAACCTGTACCCCTCTCCTCCTTGCACACTGCTTTTCCACCTCCTCATTGGTCTTTCTGCCAAATGCATTTCCACCTCAGGATCTTTGCACTCTTCTCTATGTGGAACACTGGTCCTCCAGATGTTCAAATGGCTGGCTCTTTTTCATCACTGGGCTTAAATATCAACTTCTCAGAGACGCTTTCTTTGACTAGCCTTATCTAAAACGTCCTGCCCCAGACATTCTTTCTCACATTATTCCTAGCATTTATTACTACTTGAAATAATTTTATTTTACTTGATTTTGTCTTTCTCGCTCCACCCTCCCTAAACAGAATATAAATTCCATAAAAGACACTGCTTTTCTAGTTCAGTCGAGTCAATAAATACTTGTTAAACACATGAATAGTATCATTGCCAGTTTATTTTTCAAAAAACCTTTAAGACTCGAACATTGATAAAGGCACAGATTTCAGTATGAGGAAAAATCAATACATTTTATAACTAGAAATGAAAACGTTGCTCTTACAAATGGCAAAAATAACACCATTTAAAGATGTCTGCTTATTATATAAAAGAAAAAAGATAAAATTATATTAGCACTATCTGGCTTATGGCAAAAAAAAACTGAATTCATTGCATTTATTTTACATCATGCTATCCAGTGATAAAAGGCTTAGGTGAAATGGTCGACTGGGAATTTCTTTCGAGAGTTAAACTAATGGCCACCTTGAGATGGTTCACGTTTTGATGTGCCTGCTCTGGTTAGCTCCCTTACCCGGCTCAGCGCTGGACTGCTAGAGAAAGACTTGGCATATGTCTCTGAAGCAAAAAAAACAAGTATTTTTTTTGGCTCTGCAACAAGTTTCAATTTTTATACTGACTTCAGAAATAAATATGCCAACCAATTCTTTAAAGAAGCGACAAAATGTTATGAGGCTAGAACAAACAGAAAAGAAGTTTGGCTTTGGCTAGCTACTATGATTTAGGGTTAAATAAAGTAGAAGAATAGTCTGAAGAGAAATCCAAGGACTGTATTAAATCAAATTATCTACCTACTATCATTACGTCTTTGAATTACTAAATGTTCTCTCTGAGGTAATGGGTTTACAGTGCTGACCCAGCTAATCTAAGCAAAATTAAAATTCTACCTGAGCTAGAACATGTCACTAACGATAGTTTTGTGACAGGGGAAATTCATTACATCTCCTCTGGATTTTCTTTTAACTCTATACATCCTTATTATGTGCAAGAGAAATAGAAATAGTCAGAAAACCTGGCCTTGTATATTTTATCTGTATGAATAAAATTTAATTTAGAAATTTGATCTGTAAACTGGAAATAAAACTATCCATTTATTGAGTCTCTCAGAGCAGAAAACAAGCATTAGTCTGTGGACTTTTAAGTGAATGCCAATCCTAAAATGGTTTACTATCACTGCTGTTTCAAAGTAAAAAAAATACCTAGATTTATAAAAATTTAGTGGCCAAATTTAGTTAGCACACTGGAGAGAAAAAAAAACCAACAATACACTTTTCTTTATCCTCAAAGTTACTTAATAGCCAAATAAAATAACTCATTCAAAATACCTGAAACTGTTACTCCATGTCTAAGATAAAAATGGGAGGGAGTAATTTTTAAACAGCAAAACTTCTGCTTTGTGATGTGCATTAATTATAGGATAGCAGTTACTGGTCACAAATATGTGAAGTGTTAACAATGGCCACAGGCATTTTTGCCAAAACCAGCCCACTGGATCTCACAGAGTAAGATTCATTTTGCTCTTATACTAATCTTAAAAAAGTATGAGTAATTTTTATTTACTCATCCTCTGATAAAAAGGATATTAAAAAAAACAATTTATGCAAGTAAAGAGAGCACTAAGATTGCAGCAGTGTTTCAACAATTTAAGGAAAAGCCACATTTATGACATCCCTCTCTATGAACAAAGGCCTAAGAAAGGGAAAGACGTTTCACACTGAGGCCAGATTCACATGTCACTGTGAGCAAATTGTAGGGGCTCAATACATAAAATCAATTGATAAATGGCAAAGGGTGTTTATGTGTATTCCTTTGGCAGATCAACATGAGATTCAAGAATTCTGCTTTCTAGGTATGGCATTTGCTAGGGCTAGGGCTGGCCTCAGTAGGTACCTCCCTAAATATAACAGGAAACCAAATCCAATAGCTTGAGCTGGTGTTTCCCAAAACATGGAGTAGCTATCACTTCCCAACATTAACTACATTAAATTGCAAGTGAAAACTCACTCCCTTTCCAAATCTCTTTCAATTCTTCTGATAACATCATATTACCATGTGGATAACACTTGCCTATACCCCGCTATCTCCTTTTCAACAAAGGCAGCAAGCCTAGGGCTCAGAGCTAGCACTACCAAGAGCATCAAAGAATTTAATCATGTTTTCATTGTATTTATTTTTACACTTAACATCTAGGGCAAACATTAATTTTCCCATTGATGATTCTAGTAAGGTGTTTTTTCCTTTTGTAAAAGATTTATTTAAATAGAAGTGATTTGACTTAAAGAAAAAAATAGTAAGTGGAATTAAATAAGCAAATTATAAAGACGAAAGCCAATCAATTAAAACTGGAAAAAGGTGGCAGAGGCACATGTGACTATGGAGGCGTTGCTCTGAGACTCAGGACTGCACCAAAAGGTGAATGAGTGGGTCAGCCTAACTAATCTGAGGCAAAATGCCTCAACAGCTGATATTCAAGTTGCATTTCAATTAATTACAGATTCTAAATATGGCACCTGTCTGAGCTGAATTAACATCATTCATTTATTTCACCTAAGTAAAGATCACCCCATGTCTGCATAAGATAGGTTGAGAGAGATTAAGGTGCTTTGAGCAAACTCAAAGATTGGCAGCAGAGCACAGAGCAATCAGAGGTTATCAGAATAACCTAGGAAGCTCTTTCAACCCCAGAGGCATCCATAAGTCATCTGCTAGTCCTACCTATTCAGAGTCATAGTAAATGTATGTAAATAGACTACAAATTTTATGCTATGCAGTATTCAGTTTAGGACCAATGCATTTATTACTAACTGACCAATTGAACTTCTCAACTTAGGAAGCAACTTCCAAAAAAAAAAGTGTTTCTGGCCCTAGGAAATTCACCATCTCAGCCCTCCTCCACACTAAAAGCTTTACAGAAAATTATTGTGACATTTCTAGCACATAATACAAACAGTTAAAAATCAATTTAATAAAATAGCACCTCCTTTTGTGCCATCCTTGCTAGATTAAACAAATCTCTGAATGCCAACCTGTGTCAGTCACTATGCCAGGCACCAGGAATACAATGCAATGGAGGGTCTGCTGTGAGCACAGTGCACCCCGGCAAGCCTGTGGTTCGCAATCAGCCTCCGGAGCAGTTCAAAACGCAGATTCCTGAGTTCCTTGGACAGGCCCAGCCAGCTAGTAAACTTGGAAGGGCCTTAGGAAATGGCTCTCTTAAAAAGCTCCCTTTTGGTTCAGAAGCACAGCAGGTTTGAGAACCATCAATTTAGATTACTGAATTTTTAAATCTGCAATTAGCCAGATGAATGAACCCTGCACTTGGCCATCATCTTTCGTAGGGAACTGCTCCTTGTGGTTTAGGGAATTGTAGCCCTGGCCGAGCACGACCTGCCGCCGGCACCCCAGCTGTGCTTGTCTTTAAGTCTCAACATAAGGCTGCGTGTGGAACATAACAGTAAATCACTCAGAGAGTTTCTGTGGGAATTAAATTTAAAGAATGCTTATTATGCTTTGGAACTTGCTCTGCTTATTTTTTAATATAACATAAGCAATCTCTAGCAAGAAATGTATGAAACCTTGCACCTAATGCCAGTGTGGCGTCAAGATGTTTGATAGATCCTGACACAGACTGGTCACTGTGCCCTCTGTACTGGTACATGTAATCTGTTATTGTCAACTGCAATCCTAACGCCTAAAAGCTACTGATGACTCATGAATTTTGACCTTGTATCTCCTATGTGTATCCTCAATAAAAGGCATGAGGGTCGGAGGTCTGATTGCTGTTCTCCACTAGAGAGGCAGCCACCTTCCTTCCCCCAGACATAAGGAAATGTCCTGGGTAAAGTTTGGTCCGTCGCAGTCACGAAGCCTCTGCTGGACAGACCAGCTTCCAACCGAGCCTAGGGTGTGTGAGGCACCTCCGCCTCAATCTTTCTGCCAAGGACTCTCCTCTCTTCTACAACATTAATACTTCCCTTGACACTAGAGGGACCAAAGTGCCCCATCCAGTGGCTTTATCAATCACATCTCCTGTGTAGCCACTGAAGGCATTTCAGTGTGTGAAATCTCGAATTCACACCTTCTCATCCACACATATGAAGTTACAACAATTTCTTTGTCATTCGACAAGTACCTTATTAGAAGAGATTGTGTGTACTAGTTACAGGTAGAGAAAAAGAATAGAAATATGGTTTTAAGATGCTCCCCCCACCCCTGCTATACAATGATGTTCTAAGAGAGACAGAGTAAGATAAAGAAAATCATCTCTATAAAATGTGCTGTAATAACTGTGTGAATATGAGACAAAGAAGTCCCCTTTTCTGCCTAAGGAAGTCCTGGAAAAGGCTACAATGTTAAGCTGCAGTTTTCACCCCTTCTTTCCCCCTCACTCCCAGTACACTCTGTCCATCAATCCCTAAGGACCACTAAGTCACATCACTCTGGCACTAAAAAACCTGTAACAGGTCCCCACTGGCACATCAAGGCCTGAGATGTGTCTGATGAGCACTGTGGCTCTCTGAGCTAGTCCCAGCCTGCCTTTGCACACAGTTCTTGCACATGGGGGTACATCAGCTCTGGCTAATGAAAACTTGTTCAATACATTCCAGACAGCCTGGAATTTTCTGTGTCTGCACTTGTTCATGTCACATCAGTTGCCAACCAGTGGCCACCGAATATGGCTGTTCTGTGCACAAACCATGTGGCTGTATGTTGCAGCTGTGTCTATCCCCATCAAAATACTTGCAATTTTTAGGGCATTATAGGTGATTTTTCACAATGAACAGGTGTTATAATATCTAAAACTTGAGGGAAAAAATGCACATGGAAAAAATAATTCATTCTACTCTTCAGACTAGGCTACTATGAAGACTCTTAAGAAACCCCTGAGTTACTCAACAAGAACCAATCTGTGCTCTTCCTAAGACCTTGGACTGTTTTATGACTTTAGGCACATACTTTCCTGTATCCACATACAACTGTACCTTTATCTCTCTCTTATACCTATTATGTGTCAGATACCGTATAAGGAGCTTTACCCATGTTGTTTCATTTAATCCTCACAGGGAACTTATAAGGTTGCTATTACCATTCCCACATTGTGAAAAAGGAAGCTGAGGTTGGAAAACTTGCTCAAAGCAAAGAACTAACCTATGGTTCTTGCATGTTTAAATTTAAGTCCAGTCCAGCATCTGGCTTCAAAATCCTAATGCCAAAATACTCGACAATTGACTGTCTTTCCAATACTAGCCTCTGAGTGTCTTAAGCAGGAAGACAATACCTTATTTATCTTTGTACTCTCTCTGTTTACCCTAGGGCCTCATCCAGAAGCAGAAACTCAAAGAACCTTATGATTACATAAAAGATTTATTCCTTGGGAAAAAATGGTGGGATATTATGATATGACTCTTCTTAAAACAACTGCTGTCCTGACAGTAAGCTCTGTAGGTTCTAGCTTTACAATGTTATCTCGAAGCTATGCTGTCTCCCCAGCTCTACTGCCCCACCTAAGCCTTAGTCTATTATCATCTCCTGCTTCTGACTATTCTCCCTGCTTCTACTCTTCTCTCACAATGTATAAGTGAGGTGGGCCTGTGTTACTCTCTTACATAAACCCTTCAATAGCCCACAGGCTTCCTCTTACTCTGGCCTAGAAGGCTGTGCACGATCAGGGTCCCTGCCTATAAGGCCAGACTTCTCTAGTCTCTACTTTCTTTCACTAAGTACCCTCCAGCAATACTGGCCTTCTTCAGGTCTGTGCACCAGCTCTTGCCTCTATATCGAATGCTCTTATTCCAGATAGTCATATGGATGGCTCCTTTCTCATCATTTAGGGCTCAGGTCACCAGGGTCACCTCCTCAGAGGCTTTGCTTAAGCATTATCTAGAGAAGGACTCCACCGGTATTCCCTGTCTCAAGCTTGCATTGTGGTAGTGAGAAAAATGAGGAAACAACTTATGGTTATTTTAAAAATGTTTCTAGTTAGTTTTGCCTATTTCTCCAGCTGGATTTTAAATTCCATGAAGGTAGGAATAATATTACAAGGTGGGTATTCAAATACTTGTGAGTTTTTACTGAACCGAACTGAGCATAAAATTAAGCTTTATAATCAGAATTTTATTTTAAACATGTTAGATGGCATTATGGTAATGCAAAAGAACTGCATTTGGTACTTCCATGACTAAACACCCAGATAATAGGCTTGGAGACTGAAGCCCAGGGATGGCTTGGATTCATGAAACCCCCTGAAGTCACAATGGGTCACTCTAAGTCGTCGGCAGCCGTCCGTCTCGAGAGACGATGGTGTAGCTTCTTAAGAGTCTATCTGCACCGCCGAGAATGGCTGTGCAGTCCGACTCGGGAGTGACACGGTATCTGTCTCCTCCCGTGTTGAATCGACATCTTGTGATGACGCTGAAGCTACAGAGCCTGGGCAGGGTAATATGGAGGGTCTGCTATTGCCCATGCAGCAGACCCCCCCTCTCTTCGCAGCTGAAGGGTCCAAGGGAAAGACGGAGTCGATACAGCTTGGCTTCAGGTGCGCCGCAGGAGTTGCCGGTGTTGACTACAACGTCAAACCGCCTTAGGGACTCCGGCTCCGGATTTTCTGTCGGGGTTTACTCCCTTAGCCTTTCCCCTGAAGAGGTATGCCGCAAGGCAGCGGAGGTTTTTTGGAGTCAGAGTTTTCCTTCTCTAAGTACATGTGCAATTTTGATAGAGAAGGTGTCATAGCTTTAACACACTCATAAATTAGAACATGACATCAAGATAGAGTTAGAATGACTAAACTTGGAAGTTTCAAAATTAAATTTCTTTAAAAAATAAAATAAAAAAAGGCCATATCTCCACATTGTGTGTGTATTTATAATTTTACCTGCCACTAAATTCCCAACCTCAGGATCTACGAGGAAACAAACCTTTTACTAAACTGATGCAATATTTCAAGAGATTTTATAAAATGCATTTCCCCTACTTTCCATAAAAATTGAAAAATGCACATCACTTTCAATAAAATCCAGAAAATACCCAACACCAGATAGGCATTAACCCATTCAGTGAATTAGCCTACTTCCTGACGGGAGGGCGGGCGGGGAACACATTATATCCTACCTGGGCTGTCGCTGGCCTTCAGTTTAATCCTGCTTTACCTTTTACCCTCTGTTAATGACTTTTAAATGATTAAGCACTTACCATAATGTGATTGAAATGCCTGTGGTTTGACAACCTGATTACAATCATTACACACCACCAAGTAGAAATCATCGTGGGCTGGACAGAGACCAAATATTGGCATGTCTGCAACAAAGAAAGAGAGCATCACTCACTCATCTGGTTCTGATCAATATGAAACCACTTGGGGTGGCCATACTTTCTAAAGGAGCTGCCTTAAGATAAAGTGCACCAGGACACATGTTACTCCAGTTTAAAAGTCAGTGATGCTGCATACCATGACTTTTAAAAGAGAAATCAAATCAGGCTTACAAAAACACCGTTATGAAGGATTAAAATAAAATGCACCCAAAATCATCAGTATGAGGTCAAACTGACAAATAAATTAAAATGCAAATAATGAATACATTGTACAATAAAGCAACTTTAGATGAACTCTACCAATGATTATGGGGAAGAATTTGCAACCGTATGAAATGCTTAGCAATTCACAAAGCTGTACCATCTAGTAGGTTTATATGCTTAACTATGCATTCTATTTCAGCCATCTGGTCTCTGAGTTCTATGAACAGTTAAGAAAGGAAGCAGAGGTTTCACTAAAGAGTAAAATTGTTGGTTTCATCAGCATGCAATACAAAGAAAATTACTTTTATACTTTTTTAAATTTTAGGTTGCAACAAACTCTAGTTCTTTTGCTTACATACTTGAATCCTCTAGACAGAACTTCAGTACTAACAGCATTTCATATAACACATTAATCTCCGTTCAGTTACTAGAATAGGGTAAGATACGAATCGGGTTTTTTTTTACAGTAAGAAGTAATTAAGACATGTAAAACTCAATTATCTTCATATACATGAAAAGTGAAAGTAATTAACAACAACCTAGGGAACAGAGCCAGAATCTAAATCTTTTAAATATTTCAAAATTGATGATTTTAAACAAGTATTTTACACTACATGCACTGTTCAGAATATCTGCAATTAATGGTTAGCACACTTCAATTAGGCAACTATTTCAGCAGACCAAGTTTATGGGGGAGGGAGGCGGTCTACAAAGTTGATCATCATCTGCTTTCTTTCAGTTAAGGTTTAGTTTCACACTTTCTCCAGCTTGGGTGATCTTGGTGTTAAAAAAGCAAATGTCCTGAGGAGATGTAACGTGATGATAATCTCTAAAATAAAATTACTGATCTAATATCTACACGTGGCTATAATTCAGATTTTCTTAAACACTTTCTATCACCCTGAATTCCATAGATTGCTAGCTATCAATCTGAAAAAATACCAGGAACCAACATGATTTTGGGATGCAGTGGCAGCATTCAGCCATTTATCTGTGCTACTATCTCATTCTATCCTCACAACTGCCTAGGCAGATACCATTTTAAGCCCATTCTAAAGAGAAGGAAACAGATTCACAGAGAAGTACTTTGTTTATGTCAAGAGCTGGGATTCAATTCTGACTCATTGTAAAAGAGCAGAGGAATATGATTTCTAGAAATTCCTTTCAGATTCCAGTCCCAATAATTTGAAATTCCAGAGCTGACACCTTTGACTGCATAAACTGATTAGATAATGTAACTCTAGTAGACTGCTGTTTCTGTGACTAAGACTAATAATTTAATAAAAAATAAGAGCCAGCCTGGCTGCTGTGGCTCAGTGGATTGAGCGTCAGCCTGTGAACCAAGTGTCGCTGGTTCAATTCCCAGTCAGGGCACATGACTAGGTTGCAAGTCAGGTCCCCAATTGGGGTCACGAGTGAGAGGCAACCGCACAGTGATGTTTCTCTCCCTCTCTTTCTCCTTTCCCCTCTCTCTAAAAACAAACAAACAAACAAACAATTAAAAAAAAAAAAAGAGCAAAACAATGTGCTTTTTTCCTAGAAAGCATGCCCATGCAATAGTCAACATTTTCCATGGCTATAGTTTCTTGACATGACATTTCACTTTAAAAAATAAAAATTTAAAATAGTTTACCTTAAGTTCCATATAACCCTGTGCTAAATGCCTCTGATACAGGACAAATAAGAAGGAAAATGTGACTTACAGAAATGGCACAACTGAAATGTCTATAAATATCAAACCATCACTTACATTAATAATATTAACTTAGTTTTATTAATTAAATAGTAGTTAAAACAGTATTGAATTATGTAGTCTCAGTGTAGATCTAGGCCTCTGTAATGTGCTGATTTGTGTGGTTTTCCACAGCACTCAATATCAAATACATGGTATTTAAAATATATCACTTTGCCAAATATCACCACTCCATTATAAATAAAGCAATTTTTATAAAAATAAAAAACTGCACCAATCCTTTCAAGTCATAGGAATTCAATTGGCCACAATGATGATTATGTAGAAAATTGTTATTTTTTGCTCTGATCCCTTTGATCCTTTTGTTAGATTCAGAAACACTAATAAAACTAAGAGTGTATTCTGTATGGAACCAGAAACCTATACTTCTATAAAAAGTTCAATTTCCTCATAACAGGATAACTTGCAATTGATGACAGTAATAATTATAACCACAATGGCAAAACAGTAAAACAGTGGCAGTTACTGAGAGACTACTTAGCCAGACCCTGTGCTAAGCATTTTTTATGTTTTAGCCTCAAATATAATCCTAATTTTACTGATGGACATGTAAACCTGTCTAATATCATCCAGCAAGAAAGTACAAATAGGATACAAACTCAGGTTTGTACTACCTGTGAGCTCAGTTCTTAATCTCTGACTAGCACACCCCATCTCTCTAAAAAGTCTGTGTGTGCATACGTTCACGCACACACAGCGTCCCTGCGGAAAGAAACATGGTGTACTTATATCTTGCCTATGCTACCTATGAAATTGAGTATAAAAATCTAATGCAAATTTAGTTTTAGCTTTCTAAGTTCTTTACTTTCAGATATCCATATTTGGAAGTAAGCTAGAAGATACAAAATAATTTTAAAAAAATGTCTTCAGAAAAAAAAAAAGAGTTCTATATCTTTTTTCTGCACTAGGACATTCCAGAGGCCTTAGAAACAGAAACAGAGTGTGGACTGTTGTGGCAACAGAGAAAATGAAATAATTTTTGTGAGAGACAGTATACAAGTTTCTGAACATTTTTAAAGTATAAATTCACAATCAGCCCACCTACAAATTAAATATGGACCTTGCACAAATGTAAGAAGGGAAAAGCTTGATTTACTACTGAAAACAAAATAGTTGATAAAAACAAGTTTCTACTAAGTTTAAAAAAAAACTTACAAAATACACTTTAAATATACAACTTAAACCATTATATACTTCAAAATAATAAAAAGTTTTAGAATTGTACTTGACCCCATGGACTCTGAATTAATTTAAAAGAATAGTTTTATTGTCTTAAGCCCTAAATCTTTCTCAGGATTCAGGTCATCCCAATCTTCCAATCAGTGAGTGGCTCAGCATCCACATCTAGGCCATCGTGTACTTTGTAAACTCCAGGCTAGCATAGTAGGGAGAACTGGATTTAAGCACATGGACACATGTGTACAGAACCTCCACAACCACATGCAGAATGAAGGCCTGCTTCCTGAAATTAGACTTTGAATAGGAGCAAATATATTCAGTATTTGGTGCTGCTATGCCTATTTTGAGGATTGTGTCCATCAACAAAATTTGAGTGTTGTAGTAAAGCATCTCACATTTTCAATACCCTGGATTGTCTCCATTCTCCCATGCTCCCAAACTTCTATTGTACATGCCAATGACTCCCACATTTGTCGCTATCCCAGATGGCTCTCCACGCTCTGTCTAGACTCACATATCCAACTGCCTACTAAACATTGCCATCTGTATGTCTCCTATACATCTCAAATGGAACTTTGCTTTCTAACCTGCCTTGTGCCCTAACCTCCAAAAAGCCTTCCCCCTTTGGGTAAATGATACTATTCACCACTCCAACTGCTCAACCTAAAAACCCATATGTCATGTATACTTCTCTTTCCTTCATCACATCTAGGTCACTAGAAGATTTGGTTATCTTTACTCTAAAACTTCAGCTCACTTCTCTCCATTTTCTAGGTTACCGCTGAACAGCCTATCACCAGCAATCTTTCCAATGGACTATGGAAGAAGTTGCCCAGGTAGCCTACAATCCCTTCCTCAAAGGTGCTAGAGTGATTCTTTGAAGCCCTCCAACAAATTATGTCTCTTAAAATTTCTCCAGCAGCTTCCTGCTCCTCTTGGAGTAAAATCCCAGCCCTTCCCACACACCCAATACCCTGCCAGATGTTTGTCTACCTCCCTCTACCTCTCTGTTCCCTTATTCCCTGCTCCCTGCTCCTCTCTCCTTAGCTCACTCACTCTGCATCAGGCACACTGACCTCTCCATTATCTCCATAGACCCAGAAAGCTCTTTTGGAGCCAGGCTCTGCCCTTGCACTCTTCATAAGATGTCTGGTGCATTCTCACACATCAGGTCTCTGACTTCACTGCCATCTCTTCAAAGGGCTGCCCCATTCCCCTCCCTAGTTACTCTGTGTCACAGGTATTTTAAGCAGAGTGGCCAACAGTATGGGCCACACCACACCCTATTATTCTGAATACAATGTGACCTTGGGCAAGTTCTGTAATCTCTTTGAAATGTTTAGTCTCTTCATTTGTCAAATGGTGATTACAGTACCTAATTCACCGGGTACTTCACAGGGCAGAAAGATTGAGAATTAATTCATACAAAGCCATAGAAGCCCCTAGGAACAGCTCACTCAATTTCCTCACCATAGCCTGTGAAATAGGAGTTATGCACCCGCACTGTATTGATTAGGAAACTAAGGCACAGAGACACTGAGATCTCACAAACTAGTAAGTGGCAGAGTCAATATTTGAACCCAGAACTGCTGGGCTCATAAGCATAGGTAATTCCCAACATTCTCCCCAAGACACTGCCAAAATCTGTCTTCTTCATGTCACTCTCACTGCCAGTGCCCTGAGGACAGGGACTGATGGCCTCCACATAAACTCCATACCTAGGACAGATATCTTCACCGGGCCAGAGTGTCTTCTGTACTCAGCATCCTCCACTCTATTGCCAAAGCCACCAACCTACAAAGCAATAATGCCATTTCTCTTCTTGAAGACCTCTGCTGGCTCCAAAGTGGGGTTTGGACCCCTGACCCACCACTCTACAAGCAAGGTCCCTAACACTGTGGCTCCTCCCATCATTACAATCTGAGCCAACCTACTCCAGTTTCAAGATGGTCTCTGCCTGCTCAGAGCCTACCCTTTCCCCCGACAATCCCACCTACTGGCCAAAAGCATTCTATAGTATGAAAAGCTTTTCTTTCTTCTTTCTGTAATTCCCACCATTCAACAAGAACCAGCTCCAAGGCCCTCTCTGCTGTGCCCTTCCTCATACCATTCACAACTGTATTACAGTCCTTCACTCACTGATTCATGATTTATCAATAATGATTTATAAGTGGACAACCCTGCAGCCTTGACAACAGCCTCCTTGCCTTACCTAGCACAAATCCTGACAAGCGAGCTTTTGTTGAGTGTTTATAAAATAATGACTAGAAATAATCTGGAACTCTTCCATAACTTCCAGGTGCTCTTAGGATAAAAACTTGGATTTGTGATCTGGCCCAGGAGGCCCTGAACAGCCTGAACCTGCCTCTCTCCTCACTGGCTCTCTGCACCTGGCCCTTTTGTCCATCGTTTTGTTTCTGGAACAGAACACGCTCTTTCCTATCACAGCACCTACTGCTTACTGCTCCCTCTCCCTGGAACTCACTTCCTCCAGATCTTTGCCTGGCTTGTTGCTTTATTTCACTCTGCCTCAGCCTCAATGCCACCTCCTTGGACACTTGGCTAGGCAGGGTCCAATTACATGCTCTCAGAGCACTGACTTAACCTGTCCATATGGCAACATCCCCCTTTTATAAGTATACATGTAGCTGTGTGAGCCTTAATCTGCTCCCACTAGCCTAAATTCCACATCTGTCTTATTTTCTGTTCTAGTAACAGTGCCTAGCAAAGCCTACCTAGACTGATACAAAGAAGCAGTGTAAAGTATTTTTTGATGGACAATAATAACTGAAGTATTCAATTTAAAGTCCCTGCAGGGCCATCATCAGTGAAGGTTATAATTGTGCCTTTATGTCATTTAATGACATACAGTCAGTCATCCACTAGAATTGGGTATACTATTCAGTGAAACAAAAGTTCAAGAATGAGAATGTTTCCGTGAACACATGATCGCATTCTAGGAGGCAGTATCTGGTAAAATTTCATGTTTCAGGGTCTTATTCTCAAGTATGTACATTGGCCAATTCTCTTTTGCTTAATGTGATCAGTGCAGTAACGAAGGGCAATTCTGGAGTCAGGCTACTTGAATTCAAGTCCCTATCCTTCCTCTTACTACTTATGTGAACATGGTTAAATTACTTAACCTGTATGACCTTCATTATCCTCATCTATAAAATACAGTTAGCAGAATATATATTTCATAGCATTATTGCGAGGATTAAACTAATCCACGAAGAACACTCAGTGAACACTCACTAAACGTTAGCAAGAAACAAAAACATAAAAATATACACACACTAATATGTCTGCTGCAATTAAACTCACAGGAGATTGATACAAGAGGTCTGTCAGGAAAAAGTACAGCCATTGTTAATGTAATGAGAACAGTTTGAGCGACATCGATATAACCTGGCAGGCAAGGAGAGTGGACTAGAATGTGCATGCATGAACAATGACGACTTCACTGAACTAGTCAGTGGGGGTGGTAAATGCTACTGAGTGAGCATGTGTACTATGTGGCTGTTGCATTCAAAATGACTGAGCAAACAGAGGAAGGAATCTGCATTAAGCTTGAACATTCCTCAAAAATCTATTTGGATCATTCAGAAGGCTGCAGCTATAGGCAACTGGTGATTGGGAGCCTCATCACGACAATGCACCTGCTCATGCATCACGTCTCATACAACTTTTTTGGTGAAACATTCAATCACCAAGGTGACTCTGCCCCAGATTTGGCACCCTATGACTTCTGACTTTTCCCAAACTAAAATGACCTTCGAAAGGGAAGAGATTTCATTTCAGACCATTGATGAGATTCAGGAAAATATGACAGGGCAGCTGATGGTGACTGGGAGAACTATGTGAGGTCCCAAGGTGCCTACTTTGAAGGGGACTGAGGTGTCACTGTCCTATGTACAATGTTTCTTGAATCTTGTATCTTCTTCAATAAATGTCTCTATTTTTCATATTACATGGTTGGATATCTTTTGGACACACCCCATTGTACACCAAATAGCATCTATTTTACAATGTGAGTTTAACTCTCAAGGAGTCTGGTTCTCCTATTGTTGATCACATATATACTCCTCCCTGTAAGCAATAAAAGGGAGAGGAGCAGCAGAGGAAGATTGCTAGTGTTCTCCCTACAGACGGTCAGGCCCATGTTTCAGAGTTTAAGCTCTATCCTGCCAGCCAGGGAGAACCCAACATTTTAAGCAAGGAAGCTGTGTGATACAAAAAGTCACTCTGGCATGAGTATGGCTCCACTTAGGTAAAAGGGGGACAGTGATCCCCAAGAGCTAATGCAAAGGTGGGAATGGGACTTAAGTGTGATGAAGATGGGGGAAGTCAGAGTGAAGATAAGCTCTGGAGGACCCTGCAAAGAGCTCAGAAGACTGTGAAAGGGGGATGTGGGGAGGGTAAGTCAGAGTGAGAAAGCCAAAGGTGGGTCTGCAGTTTATTCCTTCTTCACTGTAGCTAATGTGGACACATGGATGGTGGGGGGTACAGATGGAAGAACTTAGTTTGCTAAGTCAACAGAGCCTCCTAGTTCAGGACAAGGCCTCTAGAGCTAGCCTGGTTGTGTTCAAATCCCAGCCCTGCCACATATTAGTCTTCACCTCACTTTCCTCATCTATAAATGGGTAAAGTAAAAGTACTTCCCTCACACATTGCTGGGGAGACTTAATGAATATATGTGAAGTGCTTAGAACAGTAGAAAGTCCTCTCTGGTCCTTCATCGAAACAAGTGGCTGTGCTCCCCTCCACCTAGTCCAATACCCCCAGCCCCCGCACCATGATGTTTTTAAATCATAAATGTCACCTGGTGTGATTAAACCCCTTCTGGGTTCTCCAATGTAGTCAGAATGAAAACCAATACTCAGAAGGCCCTGATGACCTCTGCAACCTCAAGACACAGCTCTCTCTGCATACTTTCCACTCCAGAATTCCAGTCCCTTTGACAATTGTGCCAATTGCTTTCCCGCCTCTGGGCTTCTGCTAATTCTGTTCCTTTTGTACAGAACGCTTTGCCTGGATGGCTCCAAGTCTCAGCTTACTTTCCATCAGAAAGCCTCTTAGGAGAGAGCTAATTTTGGTGCTTTGGACTATGTAGATATTATGCCTTTAGATGTAACTTTAGAAAACGTAAATTTAAAAGAGTAATAAAGGAAATAAGTCTCCACCACCTCCTCTTTGATGGATCCCAATTTGCAATCTCCTTTGTGCTGTATTTGCCTATGAAAAGTGGATAACAACTGTCTTAGGTTTGGTGATTGTAACTTCAGGTCTGTAACTCTTGTTACATTGTGTACATTCAAAAGGAAGAGATAAAATGTATGTGATAATCATTTCCACATAACTAATTTTTATTTCTAGCAGGTAAATGTAGATAGCAGTGCAGGGGTGATCTCCGATTCCTATACCTTGACATGCAAAAGGCTGAAATCTGTAGTGAAGCTGTTGTGTATTTATGAATATTAATGAATAAAAACTGCTTGGATGGTTTAAAAAAAAAAAAAAGACCCTCCCCTGACAACCCAATTTACAGCAGGACCCTCTCTCTTCAGACAATACTGTCTCTCACTCATGAGTTACTTATTATTTGTGTTTTGGCTATCTCCTTCACTGAGATAAAAGCTCCATGAGGGCAGGGGCCATGTCTGCATAATAGTACAGTGCCTGGCACACAGTAAGTTCTCAATAAAAGAATTTGACAAAGGCCTCTGGATCAGACTTCCTGAAGTCAAATCCCAATACCATCACTTAACAGCAGTGTGACCTTGGGCAAGTTCTTTTGTGTCAATATTCTCATTTATAAAATGGGAATGATAATAGTAGCTTCCTTTATAGGAAGTTATAAGAATGAAGTGCATTACTATACATAAAGCTCTTAGAACTATGTTGAGCACAGAACCTGTGTTAGGTCTATCTTTCCTATTATGATTATAATTACGTCTACTTTTACTGTCAGTGGGCCACAATGGCCACTGTTTCTTATTTCTACTGGTCTATAGCCACCACAGCCTAAAACGCTATGTATTAAGTACTTGCTGTGTGTCAGGTATCATGGCAAATACTCTCTCTATATATCATTAATTCATGTATTAAATGTCTACTATGCCTAGACACTATTTGAGGTACAGATATATTATCAGTGAGCAAAAATCGTAACAAAAACCCTGAGAAGCATTAATACATATAACAAAAACAATAAAAGTTTGCAATTACTGAATACTTCCTATGTTCCAGGTAAAGGGCTAAGTATCTCTCAGGGCCACTTTCCCCACTTTGTAGATAAAGCAATTGAGACACAAGATTACCTGCTTTAAATTACAGAGCCAGGATGTCTAGGAGCTGAGATTTGATGGTAGGTTACTTCTTTAAAGAACATGCTCTTCACACCTCACATGAACCTCTCCACTGCTCAGTGCCACTACTTCTCCCAAGAAATCTCTACTCTTCTACCTTACTTAATCAAAGTCAACAAACACATCCTGTTGAACAAGTCTTCTGAATCTACCTCTGGGCTGTCTGCTCTTACTACTACTCAAAGGTTTCCTTAGATACTAGGACTCTCAGCCCCACTGGTGTCTGAAACACTTCAAAGTAACCTGATGAGCCTGTAAGGTTGGTCTGCATGTAACTGGGCTTTATTTCGAATGGTAACTTTCAATTCTGGATAATCAAAGCAATATCAATGATGTTTTTAAAAAGTTTAAAGTTGCTGTTAAATGAGCTATAACATCTCAACTCAGAAAAGGTAAAATAGAATTTTATTTCTACCCTCCACATACTCTTCAACCAAGTTCATATTCTCTGTTCCAATAATTAAAGGGAACTGGGTTGTCCTTTCACTATAAGATGTTAAATGATGAAACAAACCAGGGAAAAAAGGCTTATCAACAACCTGCTAAAATATATGTGTTTGGGGACCCTATGTGAACTAAAGTAGTCAATAAAAATAGGATAAAAAAAAAAAAAAGAAGAAAAATGAGATGTTTCAAGTAAAAAAACAACCAACCTAACACCAATGGACTAAAAAGTAAGAAGAAAACAGTCCTAATATTTATTAATCACTTACTACAAGTGGCCGACCTCATAGTAACTTTCCATAGGTAAAAGTCACAAGTGCTATTATTGTCACTACTTGTACTAAAATTGAGATATATAGCCTGGGATAGAACAGAGGAGGCAAATATCAAAATCTTATGAAACCTGGGTTAGGGAAGGCAGGTAGAGCTACAAAGGTGACCAACATGGCAGTATACGTAACAGGCTGTCTCACGTGTACTCAATATACTGTCAGCAAATTCTGACCTTTCAAGTCAGAAACCAAGTCTGACGCCATGTATCTTAAATCTCGAAGTGCCTGCCAAAATCCTTACTGAGTTTCATCTGCATCACTACAATTCAGCTAAGCTTGGAGCCTATGGTAAAATGTGGACTATAAAACAGTTTACCACTTCACTAGTATGCTAATCTCAAGTAAGATACTTAACTTCTAGACATCCAATATCTGCATTTAAAAAATGGTGAAAACGATGGTACTTATCTCAGTCGGTCGGCAGCCGTCTGTCTCGAGAGACGATGGTGTAGCTTCTTAAGAGTCTATCTGCACCGCCGAGAATGGCTGTGCAGTCCGACTCGGGAGTGACACGGTATCTGTCTCCTCCCCTGTTGAATCGACATCTTGCGATGACGCTGGAGTGTTCTCTCCAGTGAAGCTGAAGCTACAGAGCCTGGGCAGGGTGATATGGAGGGTCTGCTGTTGCCCATGCAGCAGACCCCCCCTCTCTTCGCACCTGAAGGGTCCAAGGGAAAGACGGAGTCAATACAGCTTGGCTTCAGGTGCACCGCAGGAGTTGCCGGTGTTGACTACAACGTCAAACCGCCTTAGGGACTCCGGCTCCGGATTTTCTGTCGGGGTTTACTCCCTTAGCCTTTCCCCTGAAGAGGTATGCCGCAAGGCAGCGGAGGTTTTTTGGAATCAGAGTTTTCCTTCTCTGATGTGCCCTGACTGGAAGATCGAACCAGCGACACTTAGCTCGCAGGCCGACGCTCAATCCACTGAGCCAAACCAGCCAGGGTCACTTATCTCAGTAGATTGTTGAATTCAATGTAAAATGCTTAGCTCTGTCTAAACACAGTATGCAGAATGTACATAAGGGATCAAAAAAGAGTAGTGTCAATTTTATCATTATTTTATTATTGTTATGATTATAATCTCATGACAGTTAAGAATACCATTCCCTTTTTTGTTCAAAAGGCAGTCAATACGGCAACACTACTTCTGTCGGAAAATCCACAGCTCTCACACAACTAAGAACAGCATTAACTGTGGAATGGCACTGCCTACTGACCTATCTTTATGTTTTAAAGACCATATCCTGGGCCATAAAACAAACCTCAAGAAACTTAAAAGAACTGAAACCATACGAAGTATGTTCTCTGACCGCAACAGAATCAAATAAGTCAGAAACAGAAAGATAACAATAAAATTTCCAAACACTTGGAAACTGAACAAGACACTTCAAATAATCCATAACCAAACAATGCAATCATGACATTAACAGGTTAAAAGAAGAAAAATCATACTACCATAATAATTAATGCAGAAAAAGTATTCATGATTAAAAATAAGCAAACACCAGATAACTAGAAATAAACAAGACTCCCTTCAATTGATAAAGAACATTAACAAAAAGCCTACACTAACAACATACTAATGGAGAAAGAATGCATGTTTTCCTCCTAAGATCAGGAATGAGGCAAAAATATCCACTCTCACCACTGCTGTTCAGCATAATACTGATTTTCTAGACAGCGAAATAAGGCAAGAAAAGGAAATAAAAGGCATACAGATTATAAAGAGAGAAGTAAAACTGTTCCTATATTCGGGTGGCCCAATGGTTTATACAGAAAGTTACAAGGAGTCTATAAAAAACCTTCTAGAATTTATCAGTTTAGCAAGATCACAGGGTACAAAATTACCTTAGTCTATTTGGGCTGCTAAAATAAAATACCGCAGTCTGGGTGGCTTAGAAAGCTCTCTGGAGCCTTTTTTATAACGGCACTAATCCCATCTATTAAGGGCTCCACCCTCCTGACCTATCCACTTCCCAAAGGCCTCATCTCCAAAAATCATCACATTCTGGAGTTCATTTCAACCTATGAATCTGGGGGAGGAGGGAGGACACAAATATTCAGTCTATACACGAGGTCAAAAATCAACTGTCTTTTTATCTGAACACATAAAAACCGAAAATAAATGGCTAGCCTTCAGTTGGCACATGTTAAGCATGTTATTTGTTTTATGTTATAGTTGAGTATTATGCAACAGTCATATGGCTATGGTGAATGTAGCAAACTAGAGATCTGCATCTTTTAAAATACAGGATTCCCTCA
The DNA here is from genome assembly GCF_987537825.1 of Furipterus horrens. Classification (NCBI taxonomy): domain Eukaryota; kingdom Metazoa; phylum Chordata; class Mammalia; order Chiroptera; family Furipteridae; genus Furipterus; species Furipterus horrens. Next base: position 86,726,736 of record NW_028327177.1, read on the forward strand.
CTTATCGCAAGTATTATGTTCTAGACAACCCCCCACCCCGCGATAGGTAAAAATCTGCGAAGTAGGAACCTTACATTTATTTTAGTATTTATATATATTTTAAGGCTTTATAAACCCTTCCCACACACTTATAAATCGTTCCCAGTCCCTTATTAACCTTTTCCACACTTTTATAAACACTACTTATGTTCTTAAACATATTCTACACTCTTAAACCTACGTAACTTTAACAGCATATGTACATGGTACTGCAAAACCCCGCAATACAGTGAAAAATCTGCGATAATTAAATATAATATTTTAAAAAATCCCGTGATGCAGTGAGGCCGCAATAAGTGAACCACGATATAAAGGGACTACTGTACTTTAAGGGGATGTTATAATATAATTAGCTCATATTTGTAAAGTCTCTAAATATCTTACTGAAAACATGGCCCACAAGATTCAGTACTTTTGATAATGAAAGTAAGAGTCTTGAGTGATTCAGATTCCACAAGTCAGAGAGAAAATTCTCTTTTGCTCTTTTATCTTAATGGTCACAATGAAAAAGGTACACCTAACTCTATGTTCCTCCTCAATATAAAGCCCTGCTGCCTGAAGTATGGTCATGGACTAACAGCCTCTGTATCACTAAGAACCTGGTTAGAATTATTGAATTTCAGGCCCCAAACTGGACCTACGCATATAAGAATCTGCTTTTTAACAAGATTCCAAGATGACTCCTATGTCTGAGAAGTGCAGAAAATAGTACATAATACAATCTAGACTAAAACTTAAATGTTACCAATATTGGAGAAATTATCTATATCATAGTAATCCAGACTTTTCCAAACCTATCCATCTACCAAGTGAATACTGAGTGTATTTGCTCAAGTGTATATTTCTCAAATGTATATTTATTATATTATATATTGTAGAACATAGTAAGTGTATATTGTATAATACATATTGACTGTATGAGTCTATTTTCAGTTCTTTGATGTCCTTGGTTTTAGCGTCAGGGTGCTGGTCTCATAGAATAAGTTGAGAAGTATTCCTCCCTTTTCTGTGCTTTAGAAAAGTTTGTGTGAGATGGGTGCTAATTCTTTATATATTTAGAAAAATTCACCCAGTGAAGCCATCTTGGTGTGGGCTTTTCTTAATGGGAAGTTTAAAAGTTACAAATTCAAATTCTTCTACTAGGTCTAGTCAGATTTTCTAATTTTCTAGTTAGTTTGCTAGTTTGGCAGTGTCTTTCTAGGAATTTGTCCACTTCATCTAGGTTACCCAATGTCTTGGCATACAATTGTGCACAGTATTTCTATTATAACCATTTCTACTGGTATTTCTGTAAGGCTGGTAGTAGTGTCACCTATTTAATTCCTGACTTTTGGTAATACAATATGGTAAAATCCAGCTAAAGGTTTGCCAATTTTATCAAAATCAAAGTACTCCTATCTTGTCAAAGTACTAACTTTTGGTTTCATTGATTTTCTCTATTGTTTTTCTATTCTCTAGTTCATCTATTTCTATTCTAATATTTATTTTTTCGTTCTGCTTGCTTTGTATTTAATCTTCTTTTTTAGTTTCTTAAGGTGGAATGTTAAGTTACTGAATTAAGATCATTCTTACTTTAATATAGTTGTTAACAGCACAAAGTTTTCCTTTAAGTACTGCTTTAGTGTATAAGTTTTAATATGTTATATTTCATTTTCATTAATTTCAAAGTATTCTCTAATTTCTCTTGTGACTCCTTTTTTGACCCAATGCTTATTTAGGAGTGTGCTGTTCAATTTCCACATGCTTGTGAACGTCCCAAATATCCTGTTGTTAATTTCTATTTTTACTCCATTGTGGTTAAAGAATGTACATTTGTACTTGTATAATTTCTGTCCTTTTACATTTATTGAGTACCCTGGCTGGTTTGGCTCAGTGGATTGAGCGTCGGCCTGCGAGCTAAGTGTCGCTGGTTCGATCTTCCAGTCAGGGCACATCAGAGAAGGAAAACTCTGACTCCAAAAAACCTCCGCTGCCTTGAGGCATACCTCTTCAGGGGAAAGGCTAAGGGAGTAAACCCCGACAGAAAATCCGGAGCCGGAGTCCCTAAGGCGGTTTGACGTTGTAGTCAACACCGGCAACTCCTGCGGCGCACCTGAAGCCAAGCTGTATTGACTCCGTCTTTCCCTTGGACCCTTCAGCTGGGAAGAGAGGGGGGGGTCTGCTGCATGGGCAACAGCAGACCCTCCATATCACCCTGCCCAGGCTCTGTAGCTTCAGCTTCACTGGAGAGGACACTCCAGCGACATCGCAAGATGTCGATTCAACACGGGAGGAGACAGATACCGTGTCACTCCCGAGTCGGACTGCACAGCCATTCTCGGCGGTGCAGATAGACTCTTAAGAAGCTACACCATCGTCTCTCGAGACAGACGGCTGCCGACGACGACATTTATTGAGGCTTATTTTATTATGGTCTAACATACAATCCTGGAGAATATTCCATGTTTGCTTCAGAGGAATGTATATTCTGCTGTTGTTGATTAGGTCTAGTTGATTTATGATGTTCAATTAGTCTACATTTTCCTTCATCTTCTGCCTGGCTTTTGTACCTTTTATTGAAGTCTCCTACTACTGTTATTGAATTGTTCACTTCTCCTTTCAGTGTCAGTTTTTTTCTTAATGTATTTCAAAGTTCTGTCATTAGGTTAGATGCATATATCTTTATAATAGTTACTTCTTCTTGTTAAACTCATTAATGATTTTAAAATGTCCTCCTTTGTCTCTAATGACAATTTTTTCAAAAAGTCTATTTTGTCTGATACTTGTATAGCCAGTCTAGCTTTCTTTTGACAATTGTTTGCATAGTATATCTTTTCCATGAACTTTTAACATGCTTCTGACTTTGAGTCTGAAGTATGTCTCTTGTTGATAGCAAACTGTTGGATCATAATCTTTCTTAATTCATTTTAATTTTTGCCTGATTAGTATTTAGTCTACTTACATTTAATATTAATTACTGATACAGACTTATGTCTGCGACTTTCCTCTTTTTCTATTTTTATCTATTACTGTTTCATTTTGTGTTAAACTGATATATTCTAGTATACCTTTTAATTCACTTCTTTTTTAAAGAATATTATTTTCTCCTAAGTTATCTTATAGGTTGTCCTGAGGCTTACAATCAACATATTGACTTCAAACAGTACAGTCTGAAAAAGCCAATTTAATTTCAACAGTATATAAAAGATTTGCTTGGACATGGCTCCAACTCATGCTCCCCCCTGCCCCCGCATATGGGCCATATTTGCTATTTCTTTGCCTACAATTTTTTTTTTTGTTGAAAACTAAACAATACAAATAATATAAAGTACCAACAGTGGAAATCAGATCCACATACCATTTTTGTTTGATTAGTTATTTACTTGGCAATTGTGTAAAGTCTGTGGTTCTTTGTCATGTTTGCTTAAGTCAGGTCTCTGCTTGGTTAGCTAATTACTGCACAGGGATTTTCTTAAATATCATGAGCCAGTAATTCTCCCAGCCTTTGCTGAGGTGCTCTGTGTTTATGTTGAAGTATGCTTCCAATGCTCTAGCAAGCATTTTGAAACTCTTCTTTAGCCTTCACATCCTTCATGCATAGAGCCTCAAGGTCAGCCAGAGGTGAGCGATCAAGGGCTTTTTCAGGTCATTGCTGAGCATGTGCACAGCCCTATATATGCATGTGGTTTTCTAGACTTTCAGGAACATGTTGAAACTCTTTAAAACCTCCACTTAACACCTCATTCTCCAGCGTTTCCTACTTAGTTTTTGGTTAGCCTCTTGTTACCCCCAACTGGCATCACCACCTCAGACAACTTCGATATTCAGTAATTGCCGCTAATTTTTTTTGACAAACACCCGAGGGATAGAGAACAGAATGAGCTACAAGCCAGATCAAATAAAGACAAGTTCTGAGAATAGAGCTTTTTAGGGAGCTACCAGACAATTAAAACAGTGACAGCTCTCTAGGAATAGGGCTTTGAGGAAAGCTCCAAATCCATTCTGTTCCTCTGGTGGCTTCTAGGCTGCTGTTTTTTGTTGTTGTTGTTTGTTTGTTTGCTTGTTTGTTTTTTCCAGCTACCACAGTTGTGAGGCTGTTGGTTTTGAACAGTTACTGTGGAACTGGGAGGGTAGAGGCAGTTGAAATGGGGGAGAATTAAAACAGTACAGAGTTTGCTGTATTTATAGATTCAGCCATTGTTCTTGTATAAATGCTAAACAGATCCTGCAAAGCCTTTCATTTTCAGAATTCTGAAAAAGTTAACTTTGACAATTCATGCCAGTGTCCTCAATGCTTTTATAGAGAAGATTTTTGGAGGTCCTTACTCTGCCATTTGGAAATGCCTACTGGAAGTATTTTAGTGGAGAATAATATCAGATTGATGATGATGATGATTTTCAGCATTGCTCAGACCACAGTATGGAAAGGGGAGGAGATTCATGGTTCAAAAGCAGAAGTCAGAAGGCCATTCAGTTGCTGTTTGCAACAGTACCAGTGAGAGACATGAGGCAGCTTGAACTAGGAGATGGTCATGAGATGGCAGAGATAAAATTCAGTGATATTCAGAAGGAATTGTTGACATAACTTGGTAATGGCCTGGATACAAGGGTGGTGCAGAGAATGATGCCAAGCTTCGCTTCCTGCAGAGCAGTGTAAATGGGTGGTACCAGTCTCTGAGAAGGAATCCTGGAAGAATGCCAGGTTTGAAAATGAGGAACATATACAAGGACATTTGAAATCTAAGTGCCTCTGAGATTTCCAAGAAGATACCAAGAAAGCCATCACCTTGAAGACTCTCCTCTACTTTTAGAGAAATGCTTCATAAATTAAGTCCTAAAATATTATTTCCTCCATATGAAAAAACAACACAAAAAAGAAAAAATAGGCAGGGCTTATACACTGTGTCAATAATTCAAAATCACCCAGAAATTTAAAATATGATTCCTAGAATAATGAAAACCATGCATAAATGTCTGAAACTACTCACTGCTTACACTCAAGTGAATTAAAGCTTTTCCCAAAGGCAGCTTTATTTAAAGAGGATTTACAATAAAAATGATAAATCTTTCCTATGTCTACAAAGATTCTGTTTCACTTACACACATATGTCAACTTAATGTTCTCACTGAGGCCTGTGAAAACAACTCAAATCAATCAGATTTGTTCATGCCTCCACTTATTCCATAAATACTCAAGTGCCTCCTGGTTGACAGCACTTGGTCAAACCTAGGAAACAACTGCGAATAATAGGCCAGAGAAGGTCCCTGAAGTATGAATTGTATTTCTGGTCTTAATACTGACTTCTCTGCATTCATCCTTTTTTAGTTCTGTAATCATTTCTGTTCAGCTCTGCTTCATACACAAAGCTCATATATACAGCTGCTTTTTCTGGTTGGGTTTGGGGAAGGATAGATTTGTAAGGTAACACTAATGGCGGGAAGAGGACTGTTGACTGCTAGTTAATTAATTCTACTCCTAATCTCTTTTAAAGTTACAAAGCCCTTTTCTATTTAAACAGATTAGGTACAGTTTATTACCACTGGGAAACATTAAAGTATTTCAAGTTTGTTTTGACTGCTGGCTCATTTCTATTTCAATAACTGGAAGACCTAATGGGCAACACTTTCACAAGAAAGTTTCATGCATTCTCTTATCTCAGTTTTACTTCTTCAGACTTTGCAGTTTCACTCCTTGTCCTTCCAGGGGAAACAGGTCAATATACCTGCACAAGGTACTCAAAGTTCACTTACCACAACCATAATATGCAAACAGATGTGGATGGCAGACAGCACCCTGTGTAACATAGTTCAGAGTGATGCCTCAAGTTAAACACCCATTTCTCCCTAGGTGTTTATTTTTTGAATGCTTGTAAAGTAAAACGTCAGGCAAATGTTTAAAATATAATTTAATAACAACAGCCACCTTATGAAACATTTATAGAGATCTTACTGGACCAATGCTAAGTACTTTACATGCTTTACATTATGTCATCCTTACAGCAACCCTGTGGTATAGGTACTATTATTAGTATAAGTTTACAAATGAGGAAATGAAGGGTAGAAAAATTAAGTAACTAGCCCAAGATGACAGGTGACAGAGCTGGCAAGAGGTGGGGCTGGGGTTAAAGGTTGACTCTAGCTGACTCCAGATCCTAGTCCCTAACCAGCATGCAATGACATGTCACTGGTCAGAGCTTCATTCCTTTCTCTAACGAGTACTTACTAAGGGTCCTAGTAGTCACCTCTGGGGTAGAATAAACAAGAAATAGCAAAGATTCCTCATAGAATTGAAACAGCTTCTTACATTATGAAAATTATTCACTTTAAGACTTGTCTGGGCAGAACTATTCACATACTTTTAAAAATATATATTATACTACTTAAAATTCCACACTGGCCTAATAATTTCCAGTTACCCTAAATTATGGTTTATAAAGTTTTATATTGGAAATTATTTTAGCGGGTGAGGTAGGATCTATATGCTCCATTGAGGTACAAAGTATTCAACTATATTTTTAAAAGACTAACATGACAATCCATACTATCTCCCTCCCCATTCAACATACCAGGAATCACTTAAGACAATAGGGAAAAAGAACGTTATGTGCTAATAAAAGAAAACTAACAGAAACTATATCTTTCCCCCAACTAAGCCTTTGGTATATTTTAGTTAACATCTTTCTGCCTGCCCTTGTTACAGAAAAGTAGACGATACACTGCCTTATTTACATCTGTATTTATCAATAATGACATGGCCATATCTCTGCAAGCAGTTGGTTAATTAATTTGTATCCCTATCTTCTGGCAGCCTGCCTATGCAACCAAACAGCAAAAATAATTACGCTACATTTAAGTGGGAACATTTCCACTCTTCTTGAGATTTCTTATCCTGGGGCCTGTTGCCTTTCTTTAAATAGGTTTACGTTGTAAGAACACTTGCAGATCAGATTATGGTCATTAGAAGATGATAGTTTCCATTCTTTATTGTAGCATGAATATTCAATCAGGAAGCTAAGGGGCAGACAGGAAAAGTGACCAACCAGTCAAAGGCACAAAGAGCTGAGCAGAATAATGAAGAAAAAGCCAGCTCTATTCCAGCATAGATCTTCATCTCTTTTATTATATTAGATCTGAGGTTAATCTAGCAACAAATATTTACCTAAAACCTATCACAGGCAGTCTCTTACCTTCCTACAAAAAAAAAACAAACAAAAAAACCAAAAAACATATATGAGAAAGTCAAATAGGAGATTAGTGGGAACCTGTACTCTGCATCACAAATCACAAAACTTCTAATTAGACATCACCTTTGAAACTCAGTCTCCAGGGGTATATTTTTAGCACTTCAAAGGTAAACACAATAGTCTCTTGATTGGTTTAAGTCCACCTAATATACAACTGATGTCATAGCTTTTTGCAAGCCTGATGATTTTCATCTGTCTAGATTCTGACAGCGGAATTCTAGTTTAAAAGAGGATTTGGTTGCTTAGTTTCTAAAGTCAGTTGAAATCATTGACAGTTTCTCACACACTACAAGAAGCCCAACCAGTGAGTCCTACACACCCAGTTGTGTAAATGATGTTAGAACGGATGGCGGTTTCTACCAGATGAAATAGGAGGCTTGTGTTTAAGACCCTTACTGTAGGGAAAAAAACCCATGGACTTAAAACACCAGAATCATAGGACAATGAGATGCTTTTACACTGAGATACTTTAGGGAACTCAGACCAAATAAAGAAAAAGCAATCAATATTCCATAATTACTTGTGTGCTTTCTATGTTCAAACTATTCTTTCAGGATAGACATAGCAGTGAGCAACATTCTGTCCTCATGGAACTTAAATGTTAAGATGATTCACACCTCCAACTACAAGCATATGTAAGGGCAATATTATATATTAAATAACTGGTGAAATTATCCACACTATTTTTTTCTCTTTTGTGCCACCATACAGTATAATTTGCTTAAGTTAACAAACACTTATGATGCAACCCTCCTTTAAAAGTTTTAGACATATGTTTCTTGGGACCAGTGTCAGAAAACTAGTTTGTACTGTATACTCATCTTTACGGTGAGAAAAATTCAGTAAAACAGTCAAATAACAACTGGAGCACTGCAAGAAGAGCAAAACAGGGAATACTGAAGGAAAACAAAACAAAAAACCAACACTGTTGGTACTGACATTATGTGAGACTGTACTGTTTTTCATCCTGAGCTGTATGAAGGTCCAAAACAAGGCAAAAGGCGGTTGAAGAGCATCATAATAGATCATTTGGAAAGTGCAGGCTGTTCAAATGTTTGAGATGGTACATTTGAGGCACCAAGCTTCTGATCCATTTGCAAAGCCCGAACAGAGGAATACTACAGTCCTTAATTTCAAAGCTGCCATCAAGCGTGTGTCAATATCAGCCTCTGAGGAAGAATAAAATAATGTACCCTTCAACTTTACAATCCATTCTGATTTAAGAAGTACTAAAACAAGAGAAAAATAGGCATCTTGGAATCAAACATAGTAATAACTGCTCTGGCACATCACAGCAGAGGTGCTGCTGTACAACATCAGTGACTTTGCATGGAGCAGGGGTGCTCCTCTTGGTAAACACCCTAAAGAATTTAGTTACTGCAGTGCACTAAGAACCTCCATGAGGGAAGGAGCTAGCACTCTTTCAACAGGATTAACACCAGCAACACCTACATTCAAATATTTATTGAGCACCTCCTATAAACACACTGAAGAACATTCCTATATGCCAAGCAATGAGTGAGGGGCTTTACCTACATTGAAGGGGTGGTTCTTAACTGGGGGCAATTTTGTGCCACACCCGCTACATTCACAATGTTAAGAGATGGCTTTGGTTGTAACAACTGGAGGGAGCAGTACTAATTAGCATCCAGTGAGAGAGGCCAGAGATCTTGCTCAACACCCTACAATGAACAGGAGATTCCCCCACAGTAAGGAGTTATCTGGCCCTAAATGTCAGTAACACAGGTTGAAAAGCCCTGCCTTAATTAAAAAGCACCCTCAAAATGGCTCTACGGGGGAAACATTATTCTAATACATGCCCATTTGTGAGAAAACTGAGGATAGGAGGTGTTAAATAACTTGCCCAAGGTCAGCAGGGAGGTGATGGAGCAGGGGTTATAACCCAGGTAACTTGATGTTGCTCTGCTCCTGTAAAATTTGGGTGTGATTCCACGGACTCAGACAGGAAGTACTTAAAAAGCGAGTCACCACCACATACTACCCTTCACTTCAACCCTCTTCTCTCAGTTCCCAGCCCAAAGGATTCCCTTTCTGCCTCTCACACAGGCCATCTCTTTCACAGCACCACCCATCCCATCTTGATCTCTGGAGAGAGGTGTAAAGTAGGATGACTGTCTGATTTCTGATTTCTCTATCCATTGTTAAAAGAGGGGTGTCCATAAGCATGAACAAAAAACATCCCCTGCCCCCAAGAACCCAGAGAACCAGGCAATTCTTTCTGAGAATTCTCTTCCCAGAAGTGGCGAAACTTAGGCGCACAGTATGCCAAAGAGGCTGGACTCAATTATTGCCTCCAAGTAGGCAGGAATGAAGAGGCTGTGAGAGGTGGGAGAAGCTGTCAGCTGGCAGGCAGCTATGACAGGACAGGACACAAGGTGTGGTTTTCAGACTTCCCCAGAACCTAGAAAAATTAGTTTTTGGCCTCTCAGTACCAATGTAATGTTGGCCACTAGCTGCAATGGCAATTGATAACTCTGAAAGTAAGAACAGACATCAGTAGCTTTTCAAGTGCAAAATTAGTGAATGAATCAACCACCCAACTTCCAATTACCTTAAAAAAAAAACAAAACTGCGGGTTTTATCTTAAAAAAACAAAAAAACAAAACAAAACAAAACAAAAAAACCAACCAGCCACTCCCTCCTATAAGTACCTGTGAGGAATCAAGTTTATTATCTCTTCATCAGGAACCATTACTCCTCCCCAGAAAGGGTAGCTAACAAGCTACATTGCACAGGTTTATTTCAATATCCAATAAAGAATATAATTTTATCAAGAGGGAGGTCAAGAGAGATTACCACAGCCATAGGGAAATTATATTTTGTCCTTTTTGTAAAAGAAAAGCAGCTAAGACTACAGTCACTTTTTTCCAGGGAAGTAGAAAACAGCTTTTGCCTTCGTTTAAGACTGTGAAGAGTAAGGTTTGCAGAGTAGTTAAGAAAAGTCAACCATAAAGTGGCAAAAAATTGTACCCCAGATTTTGTGTAAGATTAAAGAATGAATATCCTAGGTATTTTGTGATTCCCAGATGAAGAATATCATTGTAACCAGGAAGCCCATTAACCAATTCTTCCTTTAATAATAGTACTTTGAGGGTCAGCATGCATTTTCAAATCACAGGACTTTAAGTTTCTACAGAACAAAAGATTGCAATTTCAATAGTCCCAAACTTAGGGAGAAAAGCTGGATCCTGCCAGTTCCTTAAGGAGAAAGAGACTCCAAGAGAAAGGAACCGTGCCCCAAGCAATCAACATACTTTGTCACCTAAATGAACCTCCAACACTGGAAAAGCCTTTCTAGAGGTCACTTGGGCATTACCTACTTAAATACACCTTCCATTTGTCTGGTTATTTACAAAACAAGCAAGCAGACAAAATTTTCATTAGTGGTAAGAAGCCTGTAAAAGTACTTTAACTGAAGCACTCTTGGTAAAAGCAGAAAGTGCTAACAGCCTAAGCATGCACCCACAGAGGCCAAGTTTAAACACCCATAGTAATATTCGTAATACAAAATACTATGCACTAGTTTAAGGAAACAGGCTGAGCTATACATAATGACATGTGAGGATCTTATGGCTGAACACAAAAAGCAGACATAAAGCTAGACTAGAGGCCCAAGAAAGCTACCTGGAAGAACTAACGTTTAAGTTTGTACTTAAGAGATGAGGGTTAATTTTCTGTTGAGGAAGGAAGTTAGGGGGAAAAAGGGAACAGGGAAGAAGGGTGCCTGGAGAAAGGGGGGTCATAGTCCCTGCATGGGAAAAGCACATAACCTGAAGGGAAGACCTAAGGAGTTGTGGTGGCCTTGAGCAAACAGAACCCTGTCAGTCAGTCACATTAAGTAGTTTTAGCTTTACCCTAAGGGCAATGGAAACCAGTGAAGTCAGTTAAGCAGAGCAAGTCATTTAAGCAATAATAAATACTTTGGGGCGTGAGTATCAAAAAATCAACCAGTCTCTCCCTCATGTGTCCTTGATTTAAGAATAGCTTCAGTCACAAAACTTCAGGTAAAATTGAACTTTTTATCTGAAAGGATGCAGGTCTGCAAAGTATCACTATGACAAAAATGGTTGTCATATCAGGCTGGACCACTTATGACCTTAACCTGTAATGCTTTATGTTAGCAATAAGAATTATAGAAAATATTGCTCTGAAAGCATTAATTAAACAAAACAAAAAATTTAGAAATCAAATAGAAAATTTTTAAAAATTATCTTCAATATGGGAAGTTCAACAAAAAACCTGCTTTAACTACAAATAAAAGGAGTGCTGAACACTACTATATTGCTGAAAAGTATATTCTCTCCCCTTAGAAAACTATACTTACTCAAATAAGATAATGTTTTGCATGTATCTATTAAGGGGTTAAAGGACCTCAAATAAACCCAGTTTGAGAACCCCTGATTTCAAAGCCTATGCATTAATTCTTCATGTGTCTACTTCCACTCCTGTACTTAAGGCTTTTCTGTCCTTTGACACAGGTTTATCAGTCACAATTTATATCACCCATTTCAAGATATGAGATGGAGGGCATTAGAAGCAGGATTTGATGTGAACTCTTCCTGAAAGAGTTAAGAGTAGGAACAGTATAAAGAGGGCATGAGTGTCGAAAGGAGACCACCTAAACCAGAAGTACAGCCAAGAGCATTGAAAACAAAGCCAAAAAAAAAAAAACAGAGATGGCAATCATGTACCTTTTTTCTGAAGAGCAGGCAAAAGGGCCTTGAGGAAAAGGGAACACTGGGTCAGTCCCTTCCATCCTCACAGGCCAGGGATTTGGCTTGTTTTCTGCAGCAAGACAAAGTCTGAGAGCGCCCTCTCTGGTCTTCAGGGGCTCTTCCTTCCTGACATGCAGTCAAGGCCAGACACTCTGTATGCACAGATTCCACACAGCTATTCCTCACAAAACCTTCATCAGGGTTAGGTTACAATTTTGAGCAATTAAGCTTCATGCTTTCCCCTCTACTTTTTTGGGGGGGTGGGGGAGATGCTTACAAATAATAGTAAGATCATCAGTAGAAACAAGAAGTTAGAACTTTCAATGTACATGTCATTGACATGTATATTCTCTCTTCAACAGCCAATCTCTTTTAGACCTCTCTGTGCTGAACTTTAATTCCTTAACAGTTCTCCAAAACAGCCCTGCTCTACTCTCCCATGCCCCATAGGATACTCAATAGTCCTATTTAACAAAATCAATGTACAAGCAGACTCTCATTAGGTCTCCATAGAAGCAGCCACCTATCCAGTGTCTTAAAACTTGGTGCAAAAATCCTTAGCAATAGGGGTATGTTAGAACCCACACCAAACTGTAAACTGTGGGATTTGAAAAAGATCAGATGGCTTTTCTTCCACTCACTTGGCAGTGCCCAGATACAGACAAAGATTATGGACAAGGCCTTCCAGGGAAATCTGTGGAGAGGCTGCATACAAAGGGATCTTATTACAAGATTATTTTAATCAGGCAAATAGGACCTTGAGTGACGATGCCAAACCAACTACTTGTTAAGACATATTCCCTACTCCATAATTACCTTTTCATAAAACTGACAGCACTTAAAATTTCCTTGGGATTTGGAAATAAAAATAAAAACTTGTTATCTTGTAAAATAGAAGGAAAAGCTGTCTCTGAACAGGGACTGCTAAATTTCACCAAAATCAAGCATTAAAATCTAACCTCGAAGTAATCGGCACTGTTTCATAGAGCATTAAAATATACATTAAGATCTATTTTTCCTGTTAAAAAGGAACAAATTATGTCCAATTTAGTCATAACCATTTTAAAACCCTAGATTCCTGCCAAAGGCTATTGAACTGGTAATTTCCATTTCTTTTGGATGGATGGAGAGCTTCTCAATCATCTCTCTAATACTTGTCAGTTGCTTCACTAACAGGCAGTGTGAACCTACTGTGTGCAGAGCAAACACAAGATACTGGGAGGGGCTTTTGAGGCCAGGAAGAGCAGGCTGGCCTGGCCTTCAAGTAAACTCCCATTTGCCACAGTCCCATCACATGGGACCACAGTAATGGAACACAATCAAAGCAAAGAAAAATATCTAATGGCAAGTTTTGTTGTTGTAACCTATTTCCGTTTTGGGAAGCACCACCAACGAGACAAGCAAAGATGGGAAAAAAAGAATGAAAAGTCAGATCAATCAATTTAACTACTTAATATCAACCAAAACATGGTTTGGTGAGAAAGACTCCTAGTTAATCTTGGCTTACAAGAATCTCTGACCATTATTATAAAAGGCTGCCTTAGCTATGTTTTAGCTGTGTTTATCTTCTCAGCTGAAGACACTGTCCTGAAAGGTTAACTAACATACATGTCACTTCTCTGTTATGTTTAAGAAATTTCTAAATTATCTTTATCTGTTTCAGCTAACAACCTATTAGGACTTTTTGAGGGTTAAGCACTTCTCCATCATGCAGTCCACAAATCATGTTCACTATGGATTTTAAAAGCATCCTTGCATGGCCTTATACACATATACACATACACACTCACATCTCCCCAGCCCCAGGATTTTAAGTCCAAAGTTCTGAGACAATAACCCCTCTCTCCCGCCAGAATTTCACTGCTATTGCTATGCATTCCCTAAAACAACCACCAAGCAATTTCCTTGAGTTTAAACTGCCCTCCACCATGTGCACGAATACATCACTGGTTTATCAATATAGTAAAGCCTATTCCAAGTGTCCCCTCATAAATGGTAGCTCAACAAACATAAATTAGCTGCTGCTAATTGAACAAATTAAGGAACCATCTGGCTTTGGGATCAGCCAGACCAGAAATTCTGGCTTTGCCACTTATAAACGGTGTGATTTGATACAAGTTAACTTGCTTTGGCTTTAGCTTTTTCATCTTTAAAATGGGGATACTACAAGTACATGCTTCACAGTATTATAAGTAAGGATTAAGTGAGGCAACCCACGTAATGCTCTCAGTGCAGTGCCTGACACATAGGAAGTACTCAAATAATGAGCGCTATTATTCACTACCAGGTACTGGCTATGATGCTTAATTGTTCAAGTTCTCAAATACTCTTTAAAAGCATTTTCCACTCAAATAAAATGGGTATGCAAACCATATAGCTATCAGGATTAACAGGTTTTCATAATTCTTAAATGCCATCTATCAAAATCCTATATTTAAGAAGCTGTTTTATTCCAGAATTACTAGTGAGGAAAAAGAAAGATCTTTGTAAAATTTCTACAAAGATTTACCTGGCACCTGATGAATATTCATACTTACCAACTTTATTAATCTATCAGGATTGCTTGGTCTTTACAGTATAAAAAATTCGTTGTTTTATTTGTTACCCTGGCATAACTACCTCTTCAGTGAGAAGACTGTAATTCATGGATAGATTATAACCTCACACAACACAGATTATTTTCAGCAAGTCACCAGCTTTTAAGAAAACATCTACTAAACACAAGATCTTTTAAAGAAACAGCCATTGCAGCTGACAGTCAACAATGAAAAGCTCACCAGACATGGGGCCAAGTAAGAGGAATAGAAAGTGATGCACACAAAATCTACAGTAAACTCTGAATCCATCTCCAATACAGTAGTTCACCAAAGCAGGCAGAAAAGGGGCTAGAAATAGAAATAAAGGGAAGGAAAAAAAATAAATTTCCTATTCAGAGACCAAATATAGTACCAAGTTTATCCTGGGAAAGAAAACCTCAGTGACATAACAGATGGATTTAGGCACATTGTCTTTTATTTGTATGTAACCAGTTAATCCAAAACCAAAACCACTTATTTCTTCAGAGCATATTGTTACTCAACCCCAAAGAGGGTGCTAGAACACTGGAAACAAGGATAAACAATGTTCTATCAAACTTTATATCCAACAAGGAAAAGAAATTATATTGCAGTGAACACTACCACCCACCCCCCAACAAAAAGCTGAAGAATATCATTAGTGGATAGTCTATATTATTTTCCCATTCCAAGTCAATTTTGCAAATTTAGGCAAGAGATATGTAAAAACTTGTCCTAATTCCTCTTGCCCAGCATTAACACCCCGAATCTAATAGCAATGTCACCTTCTAGCAAGTGATAGCTTCTTTATATTGACACAAAGTATCAATAAACAATTTTTGACAGGAGCTATAAAATGAAAGGTGATACCTATCCTAAGGAAGGAATGGGGCATAAGGCGAAGCAGCAGCCCTACAAGAGTTCAGAGGTGAGAAAGAGCCCTATGTGTGAGAGAAACTGGAAGAAGGCCAGGGTGCCTGAGGGGCACTCAGCATAGAGGAAAATGGACAGTGATGAGGTTGGGCAACCTGAGGGAGGTCAGACTGAGCACAGCCTGTGGACCACTGTTAAGGAATTGGGATCTTCAATGGACTACAAGGCCCCATGCAATCTGCCTCCCCAACATACTTCCAAATCCTTAGCACCTGACTTCTACCACTACCCTCCCCTAATACTTCTCCAGCCACCTTGGGTCCCCTGCTGTTCTTAGGACACTCCTAAATCCTCTCCCACCAGAGCTTTTGGATTCGCTGCCCCTTCTGCATAAAGGCTCCTTGAGGATATCCACCTGACTCATGCCTTCACATCCTACAAGTCTTGGTTTAGAAAACTCCTCACCCAAACAGGAGTGACAGCTCTACTTAAGACACAGAGGTAAACATACACAGGAGACTTCCAGCCAAGATGGAGACCTAGACTGACACACTCTGTCTCCCTCCACAACTAAGAAAGAATACAACTACTGCAAAACCAGAAATAACCAGAAGTTCCAAGAAATAAATGGAAGTCCAACATATGAAGTTAAAAAGAAGTGGTGCTCATCTGGATAGGTAGGAGGGGCAAAGCCGGGGTGGAGAGGTCAGGCTGTGCTGGTGGCAGCAGCAGCAGTGGGACAGCAGTAAGCACAGACACCCGTATTTAAGGGGAGGTGAGAAGTGCCTGGGGAGCACCCCAGGCTGCATACCCGACCCGTCAACTTGAGATTCCAATGCTGGGGAAGGCAGACCCCCACTGCCTTGGACTGTGAGGCCCAGAGGGGGTGGAGGTGGAGGAGGAAGCTCCCGGTCTCTCAGCAGAAAGTGAAGAACAGGAATCCATCTCGGATCCCCGCCCCCACACAAGACGCCACAGTGTAGTGAGAAGGGTTGCCTGGTTGTGACAAGTGCACAGGGCTTCGCCCCCTATAGAGTAGGAGGTGTGACAGCCCCACCCAGGAAGCAAAGGTAAACACAAACTTTCAGGATGGCACAGATCATGATAGAGATCCCAGTGATGTAGCTGACCAGACAGCAAATTTCTAATCTAATGAAGCAGTAGATAGGAAATCTTTCTGAGGACAGTTCAGATCTTTGCTTATAAAAATGCTTACAGACCTAACAGCAGATCTTAAACAAGACGGGGAAGGAATGAAGTCTAGTCCTGCTGAAATAAACAAAAACACATACGAAACTGGTGATGAGGGAAAGAAAACCAGGGGTCAAACCAACAAATTGGAACATAGGGAAGGAACAAATAGTCAACCAGTGCAGAAAGAGGAAACGAAAAGTGAGGAAAATGAGAGGCTCAGAAACCTCTGGGACAGCTATAAGCGGGCCAACATCCGAATCATAGGGTTGCCAGAAGGTGAAGAAGAACTAGAAATTGAAAAATTATGTGAAAAATAATGAAGCAGAACTTCTCTAACCTGGAGAAGAAATAGACTTACAGGTCCAGGAAGCACAGAGAGTTCCAAAAAAACTAGACCCAAGGAGGACCACACCAAGACACATTATGATCAAAATGTCAAATATTAAGGATAAAGAGAGAATCTTAAAAGCAGCAAGAGAGAAGAAAATTATGTACAAAGTGGTCCCAATAAGACTTTCGGCTGATTCCTCAAAAGAAACTCTGTAGGCAAGAAGGGACTGGCAAGAAATATTCAAAGTAATGAAAAGCAAAAACCTACAACCATGATTACTCTATCCAGCAAAGCTGTCATTCAGAATAGAAGGGCAGAGAAAGTGCTTCCAGGACAAAGTAAAACTGAAGGAGTTCATCAGATCCAAGCCACTGTCATATGAAATGTTAAAGGGATTTGTTTAGGAGAAGGAGGATCAAAACTATGAACATTAAAATGAAAACTGTATCACAACAACCAACAACAGAAGGGATGGAATCAAAACAATGGCAAACTAAGTAGGCAATGAGAGTGGTAAAAGAATTATAGGTATGGGGAACATTATGGGGGGAAGGTCAGCAGGGAGGGGAAAGGGGGAAAGGGAGGGAGATGGTGCAGGAATTAAGAAACAAAGTAGGAGGGAGTGGAGTAGACAGGAAGATGTTGAGAATAACTATGTGCACAACCATGGGCATGGACTAACAGGGTGGGGACAACTGGAGTGGTGGGGGTCACTGGGTGGAGGGGAACAAAGGGAAAAGAAATTAGGACAACTGTAACAGCATAATCAATAAAGCATATTAAAAGAAAAAAAGGAAACTCCTCACCCTATTTGAAATTGTATTTTACCCTTTATCTTTCTCCAAAACACCCATCACCACCTAACATACATATATTTCCCCTTTCTTTTCAAATTATTACCTGTCTTCCCTACTAAAATAGAAGCTCTATGAGAGCAATTTGAGAATGTTCGATGTTTTTCTGAAAATCAGAACAATACCTGGCACTAAGTAGGCACTCAATAAATACATGCTGAAAAGTGAACGCAGAACAAGATGGCGGAAGAGTAAGTGGAAGCTACACTTCCCAGAACTAGTCTGGATTTACAACTTAATTTTGGAGAAATCATCTGGAATAACCAACCGAACACTAGCTGGAGAGAACTCTTATAACCACGGAGAGACAGAAAAGGCCATTACATCACAACGTGACCGGTAGGGAGTGCGGAGACGCGGAAGCGCTGGCTGGGCTCACACGGGTGGCAGCTGAAGGGACTGAGAAACAGCTCAGCAGCCGGGGTTCCCCCTGAGAAGGGCAGGGTCTAAACCCCCAGCTGAGCTTCCCAGCCTACAGCAACAGAGTGGAAAATAAAATAGTATCCAGCTGTGAAAAGTGAAAAGCCACAGGGTTTCTTGCTAGCTGGAGAGAAACAGCGGGAGGAAAAGAGCTCTTAAGCAGATCACATACAAAAATATTATGGCCCCCACCTACCCTGGGCTCGAGCGGAGGGAAGGAAGAGAGGACTAGAGACGCTTGGGGAGAGTTTGGTGTGGTGGCTTTGAGGGTAGAAGCTGACTGGGTCCCAGTGCTGACTCATCCCCAGCACTGCAGGCCGACCACCCCCCCCCCCTCCCCTCCAAGTGGCGTCAGCCTGAGGGGAAGCAAAAGCCCTGCCTACAGGAATTAAGCTGCCACAGCCTCAGTCCTTCAGCCTGACAGCTAATCACAGATTGAATAGATCAACAACTAAAGAAGCCAGACAAAGGCAGTAGATCCCTGGAAGTCTCCAACAGGCTGCCTAGGCCCAGACTGGTACAGGATCTCACAAAAACTCCCAGAGAGTGCAATAAAATGTAAAAAGACTGAACAAGACTGAAGAGGCTCTAAGACAGCTGCAGGACAACATGAAATGTAATAATATCCGTATCATAGGAATTCCAGAAGGAGAAGAAGAGCCAAGGATAGAAAACCTCTGAAAAACTAATGACAGAAAACTTCCCTAACATGATGAAAGAGTCACACAAGTCCAGGAAGCACAAACGGTCCCAAGAAGATGAACCCCAACAGGCCCACTTCAAGACACATCATAATTAAAATAGCAACATTCAAAGACAAAGAGAGAATCCTAAAAGCAGCAAGAGAGAAACAACTAATAACATACAAGGGAGCTCCAATAAGGCTATCATCAGATTTCTCAGCAGAAACACTACAAGCCAGAGGGAATGGCAAAAAATATTCCAAGCAATAAAAAACAAAGGCCTGCAACCAAGAATACTCTACCCAGCAAGGCTCTCATTCAAAATGGAAGTTGAAATAAGGAGTTTCCAAGACAAAAGAAGGCTAAAAGAATACATCTCCACTAAACCAGCACTGCAAGAGATGCTAAAGGGTCTGCTTTAAGAAGATGAAGAAACAGAGAGAGACAGAGAGGAACACAAGTACAAAGGGGAAAAATGACAATGAATAAGTACTGAAAGAAAGAAGGAACTTCTACCATTTGCAACAACATGGATGAAACTAGAGAGAATTATGGTTAGCAAAATAAGCCAGGCAACTAAAGAAAAATACCTTATGCTATCACCTATTACAGGAAACTAATGAATAACGCAAACAAATGAGCAAAATTGAACCAGAGGTATGTAAACAAGGAGTAGACTAACAGTAACAAGGGGGGAGGCGGCAGGGAGAGAAGAGGGTAAGAAGGGGAAGGGTCTAGTCAAAAAACATGTATAAATGACCCATGGACATGGACAACTGGGTGGGGACTGAATGTGGGAGAAGGGAGGCAGGGTGCATGGAAGCAAGAGGGGGAAAAAAGTGGGACAACTGTAATGGAAAAAAAAATTTTAGTGGGGTAAAAAATGAAAATATAAAGAATGAAAATACAAGTTCAGTGAATATTAGAAGGACAAGGGTTTTCCTTCACACTGTATATTTTTCTCCCTATCTGATCCTTCCAGAGTTTGGCATTCTAAAGAAGTAAGTAATGACATAAGTTTCTTTGCATAAAACTAGTAAGACCAGTTGTTAATAGAGGTTTTTTTCGACTAAGACTTTGACTGGAATGTAATGCCTAAAGGAGACATGCTTGGGCTCCGGTTGTTACCAAAAAGCACTGAGGAACTGGGACTGACTTTCATAGGTAATAAAAGCCCATGAGATAAAAGGCCTGGTACCTTGGTTGGATGTGCGGTCCATGGCAATCTTTCCAGGGAAGGAATGAAGGTTGTTTTCCTGAAAGATGGCTAGAAAGGACCTTAAGGCACATTGGAAAACCAGAAGGACTTGGAAAAGACAGGTGTTTACAGGCAAGGCTGAATGCCAGGTATGTGGTTCTGCTTCTGTGCCCTGAAGGGCAGACTAAAGGTCACCCTAAATGTTCCTTGCGTAAGTTGCAGCAAAACAGAACTAAAGATCATAAGTGATCATTTTCTGTTCTTGTTGTGTTTATGTAAATGAACAGGATAAATTAAAAATGGACTTAATGCAGTCCCTTTAATGACAAGGAGGGTAATCTTAGGGAGAAAAATCGCAATTCAAGGAAAATCTCAATACTCAGTGGTAGACTATAAAGTAGTGCAGCTAACTGTCTTTAAAGTTTCTTTTCATTTAAAATTTGTTTTCATTTGAAAGTTAAACTATGTCTGTGGAATTCTCAAAGATGTTTAATTTACAGGCAAGAAGAATGTCAAATATCTTGCAACTGGATGTCTTTCCGATAAGACAGGCCTACAGATTTAGAGACTTGTATGTGGGTTATGTTACATAAATTAACATGTGTTTTCTGTTTTCAAAGGGCATAAGCCTATGATCTCATTACCTGAGTGATTGTCTGTACTATAGGCCTCACTTAATCCTGTCTGCATCTCTGCCTCCTGAGACTCAATGTTTTGGCTGAACTAAGTGGCTGGGTTGGTGAAGTATGGGGTGGTCTGTGGGCTTGGACAGAAAGAGCCTAGAGGTCTGAGAGGGGGGAAACCTAAAGTATTTCCCTCAGCCCAAACTAAATATAATGGGCAAAAGGGTTTTGGACAGGTGAGATGTACCTGGCACACATTCCTCCAAAGAAGCCCCTTTTCCCTAATGTGGGACATTGAAAAATTAATACCTGTCTTTTGTCATCTAGTGGTTATGGACTGAATGATGTCTTTTAACCCTGTTGCCAAATCTGTTGCCTCCAGAATACAACAAGGATGCCAGCCTGTTAAATCAAGCATGCCACTGTCCGGAGACAGCCAACCGACCTGGAGTCTGCACAATCCTTCCCCATGTGGGAAGGCCACCCTCCCCTCCACACCCCCACTCTTATTTGGGATTTCTGGACCCAAGGGTAGGTAGGACGATGACCATGTCCAGCTTGAAGCAGCTAGAAGAGCTTGAGACCTTCGCCCATTGTCCTTTATAAGATTATAAAGGGTCTTAAGCCTGAGAGGGAGGGACTGTTCTTTTTTATTGTTAAATTAATCAATTAATTATTTTTAAAAAGAATAATAATAATATATGAAAGGGTGAGGCAGGAGAGCTTGTATGTACAACCCATGAGCATGGACTTGGGGGGTGTATTGTTGGGGGAGGGGGGTGTTGGGCGGAGGGGAGCAAAGGGGAAACAATTGGAACTATTTTAACAATATAATCAATAAATTATACTTAAAGAAAAAAAGGTGAACACAAACAAACAGAGCCATTAAGGCTCTTATCAAGAAGAAACAATCCTCACTTCCTCAGTTTATCAAAGACCCTTGAGGATTCCATATCAAGTAGGCAGGCTACATGCCTCACTGGCCTCCAACTTCTACTTTGACCAGGGCCAATTCAAGTTTTACACTGTTACCATAGTGATCTACTAAAGCCCATCTTCAGGACAAAGCACAAACTTCTTTCTGGTATGACCTGCTTCCTGCTTCATTCAGCACTGCCTTCCACTACTCACCCCTGAGGTCTACTGCCAAGTTTCAGACTCCCCAGAGATGTCCCCACCTTGGAAGTTGTTCCCATACCACAATGGCTGACTCACTCACCCATCAAGGCTTAACAAAAGCTCCAAATTTTCCCTTTAACTCCTCCATAGGCTTCCTTACCTGCCCTCTGCTTCCCCTTCCCATGCTCTGACAGCACTCTATTTCAAGTTGTTGAGATTCCCAATTTTCTGGGCTCACACTACTACCTACCAGCCAAGGCCTCACAGGTGTTACTAGGAAATTTGGATTTTCTTCTAATTGCACTAGGAAGCCTCTAAAGGATATAGGACAGCCTGTTTATTGGGATATCCTCTGTCTGTTTAGAGAAAAAGACAGTCAAAATTCTTTCTCCTGCCCTTTCTCAACTGATAACCTCCTAACTTCTCTTATTTCACAGAAATGACAGAAGAGAACTACCTACCTTATCTTCCCACAATTTCCTGTCTCTACCTGCAACTGATCTGCATGTTTTGCCTCTCATTACAACAGAAGGAAGTCTCTGATTCTATCCAAAACTGACACATTCACTTCGGCTCTGAGTCCCATCCCCTGTTCCTAAATCAAGGTATTATCCTTGTGATTATCCATTTTTTCAAAGGTGCTCAGTTTTTCCTCACTACTGGATCATTTCCAAAGCAGACAAACATGCCCTGATACTATCCAAAATAAATAAAATTAAGCAAAACAAAACAAAATAAACCTTCCCTTTATTCCCTTTATTCATGCCCACATCCTATTGCCTCATTTCTCCATTCTTTCAAAGCCAAACCATTTAAAGACCTTCCTACACTTATCTTCTCCACTTGCTCAGCACCAGTTCTTACAGCCTTCTCTAATTGACTATCTAACTCCCTGACTCTTCTGATTGAGACCATTAATGACCTCTACACTGCCAAAGATCAAGTCCCTGACCTGGCTTTACTTATCAGCAGCATCTGACATAGGTAATCACTTCTTACTTAAAAAAGTTTTTTCTGTCAAATTCTACACCACCACGTTCACCTGGTTTCCCTTCCCACCTCACTGGAGATTCCTCACCCCTCCAACTGATTTCCTCCTTACTACAACTTCCTCAATGAGGGCTCAGCCCTTGGCCCTCTTCTGTTCTTTACTGACACTTGTACCTTAGAAAAACTCACCCCACCGCACCCCACCCCACAGCTTTCCAGGCCCTCTGTACAGTGATGATGCAGACTCACCCAGGCTGTTCCACCAGCTCCAGACTGTATATTCTATTGCCCATTCCACAGCTGCACATGAATGCCAAGTATACCAAACACAGTGTGGCCAAAACAGAGCTCCTGACCCTGAGTTACCACATTCCCTGCCATTCCTCAGCTCATTAATTGATACCAACTAAGCTCTTCGCCTCAGATCCCAATCCTTAAGCTTTCTCCCTCATCCACATCCAATTCTTCATTAAATCATGTCAACTCCACCTCCAAAACATATCCTTAACAGGACAATCTCTCTGCATTGGCACTGCCATCACCTCTCACCTAGTCTTTGGGTACCCCCAATCCATTTACCATACAACAGGTAGCAGCCTTCACACATGGCAAATTAGATCAAGCTATTCCCCTGCTGAAGCAACCTTCCCCTTCCTCCAGGCTCCCATTACACTTAGGATAGAGCCAAATTCCTGACCTTTGATCACAAAGATCTTGATCTGACCTTCATGAGCCTCACTTCTCACCATTCTTCTCCGTTCCCATCTCAGAGGCCATGTATTTGCTTTTTCCTTCTGCTTGGAACACTTTTTCTCCTCCTTCCACATGATCCAGTGGCCACTTTCCTCTCATTATTCAGATCTCAGCTCAAACATTTAGTTATCAAAAAAGCCTTCCTGAGTTAGCTAGAATCCTGCCTCCCCATCCCCAACTCATTAGCCTACTTCATTGAATTTACTCAAAGTACTTGAAAATGTTTTTATATTTACTGTGTCTCACTTCACTAGAGGGCAGGGGCTCTTTCCAACTTGTATCACTTTATCCCCAACACCCATCAGAGAACCTGGCACTTAGTGAGTGACTCCATAAATATTTGCTAACCAACTGCCTGACTTGGGGGTTAGGGCTGTGCCTTCTTACCTTGTTTGCAGTTGCGCCCTCAGACTCTAGCCTGGCAAGTGGCACAGAGAAGTTACCTGTCAAATGTTTGTGGGATAAAATCTAAACAAATGAAGGTGACACAGCCAGAGAATTCTTAAGGCAGGAATCACACTGGGCAAAGTATCTTGAGGCTTGCTCCGGATCTTGTTAAGAAGTGAAATGACCAGGCTGGCAAGTCTGAGTCCTGCCTGTCAATAGTGCTCAAAGTATTTACATGGGTGTCCTTGATTAAGTATGCAATGCCCTACGTCTGAATTCTGCAACCGAAGATTTAAAATTGGCCCAGAGTAAGAATGATGGCTTTCATCTTTGTTACTTCCACTAATAGTAAAATCTTTATGAGTATGTATTAACTTCAATAATAATAATGTTTTTTTCCCATTAAAACATATCTGTCTACATAGTTTCCAAAGAGAACAAGGTAACTTCAATGACGAACTGCTTCAAGTTAAAATGGAAATTTCCAAGAATTGAAAAGAAAATTTTCTAAATTCCCTCATCAGGCAGGGACTGCCTGTGAAAACTCCCTATGACTACCATGACATACATAAAATCATATAAGTAGCCTCAATTATCTCTGATTCATTTCCTAGCTTAGTGAGAATGCCTTTATTCTGTTAGCTATAATTTACATTTCTTGCCCAGAAAAAGAGGTCTGTAAAACATTACAAGAAGCTATCTAAAGAAACACAAACTATAGGCTGCAAGAGGAGGAGAAGCACAACTCTACAAGCAGGGAAGGTAAATAACCACATTGGGTTTCTCTCTGCACGTCCAAAGAGATGACAAAAGAGGAAATAAGAAATGTTGATTCCCACTTCTCATTTTTACTAGAGTCCAAGAAAGCTTGAAACTGGGGTTCATTTGCTACTCTCTATTATCCTGAGCATGCTACAGTTTCCTCTCACTGTCTACATATTGTCTGCTAAAAGAAAACTGAAATTTCGCTTCCTGCTATTCCCCTGAGCATCCTGGCTGACCACTTGATTAGAGGCATGCTCATGACACTGTATCCTCATTACTGATAAAAATAATAAAATAAGTGCCCTGGCCAGTGTGGCTCAGTTGGTTGGGGTATTACCCCGTAACCAAAAGGTTGCAGGTTTGGTCCCAGATCTGGGTGTGTATAGGAGGCAACCAATCGATGCTTCTCTTTCCTCCTCTCTAAAAAGCAATGGAAAAATGTCCTTGAGTGAAGATAAAAATAAATAAATAAAATAAATAATAAAATGAGCAACTAACATATATTGAATAGTTACTCTGTAAGACACTGTACAAAGTGCTGAACCTGCGTTATACCATTTAATCCTCCCAAAGACTATGAGGTACCACCACTATCCCCATTTTACAAGTAACTTAACTGAGGCTTAGCAAAGCTATGGAATTTTCTTAAGTTATTCACCTATTAGAGATGAGATTTACACCAAGTCTGTTTAACTCTGGAACTGGAGTTCTAGTACTGCTTCTCTCTTAAAGTTGTCTTTTGCAAACTCACCACATGGAATCGCTTTTTTGCACAACACCCTCTAATAGCACACAGAAATGGAGTTACATGGAAGGTGCTTTGGGAAGCTTATTTAAAGCAGTGATTCTCAAACCTACTGATCTGCAGAAAGTCTACAAAGAGAAAGAGAGAAAAAGAGAAAGACAATGGAATGAGTCTTTCAGAAACCTAAACTTTCTTCAAATTTAAATGACTATCTTTTATTCCAAAACAATGGCCCTCATACTTTCATGGTGGTAAGAATCATATATGTGTCCAATTATATTAAATGTTAGCAATCTTATTTGGTCCTCAGTTTGTTGCAGAACTTTATGGCTTAAATTATAAAACCTGAAGGACCATTCCTTAAAAGCATTCTTCTTCTTTTTTTTTCCTACTGCAATGTTTGGAGTTCAGAATTGTGGAAAACATTTGTATAATCTAGGAGGGGAATATTTTCCGTTTTAAGATTGTGAATCTAACTGATAATAAACTATTACTTTTCCCTTGCCATAAACTTAACATATAAGAGAAAAAGTATTTCATATTAGCAGGATCTTTATTACAGAGAAACAAGAACATTTAATCTAGTTTTGTTATGAGTGCCTGAAATGCAAAATCCATTCTTCTCTTTGTCATTTATAATAATCCCTGTTGTCCAAGATGAATGTAAATGCAATTCTCTATCTTTCTCTCAAAAGTACAGTAACTCCAACTGTTAATGCTAAGTCTACTAACAGGTTTCCTTTTCTTCTTAGAGGTTCAATCAAAAAATACTTTAATAATCAAAGGGAAGATTTATTAGACATGCTGCCATAAACTTTGAATATCAATGTGATTAAAAGCAATCCTGTACTAAAATGCCATTCAAATAGTGAAATTTCAATTCTTTTTTTTTAAAGGATTTTTTTTTAATGGCACAAATCCCAGGTGATTGTTTGCTATCTGCTGCAACCTTAGCTTTCATTTAATCTTTTTTTTAGGCCAATTACTTCTCATGCAAACGGCATTCTTCCCCGCCCCCTCAAAGAAAAGACTTTCTAAAAGAACTACTAGATACAACATATCGACTGTTGTAAGGGGACAGACAGCAAGGAAAAAGCTCTGGTATTTTTACTTAAAAACTTTTTCTTGGGGGGGGGGTAAAGGTCAGTATTTCCAGCCAAGGATAAGGCAAACAAAGGTCACAGCAACCTGCTCTCAAGCTCATGAGAAGCAAGTACACATTCTGGGATGGGTCAGCACAGCAGAGAATTAAGCATGTGGACTGTGGAGTTAAGCAGATCTGGGTTAAAGGGCCTCTTACATGCTTTGTGATCTTAGTGAGGTACTTCACTTTTCTGAGCCTCAGTTTCCTCCTCTGTAAAATGGGGATAATGGTAACATTTAGAGCAAAGGACTGCTGTGAAGATTACATAAGGTCAAACCTGTGCTGGCACAGAAAAGTTCTCACCAAATTTGAGCTGTCCACACACACACACACACACACACACACACACACACACACACATGATCATTGTGAGAGGTGAACACAAGGAAGCAGGGTATCTTTATAAGAAATGAGACCACATAAGATGTAGGTCATGCTCAATGATGCATCAATTCCTTTCACTTTCCTCGTGAGATCAGAGTTTACAAGAATCAATCAAAACTAAATGGAGTATAGTTGGGAGCCCCATCTTACTACAGGTGACATGCATGGTTTCCATTAACTGTGAAGCCTTGAGGGTTGAGGAATTTAGCATCGATTGTGCCAGGTACTGCACTTTTCAGTAAGTACAAAATGGTACGATGTGGAATCTAAAGACACTGTATGCCCACTTCATCAATCAAAATACGGATTTGTTTCCTGGTGAATCCTCCTTATAATTCCCAAACCTCCAACAGGGCTTCAGCTTCTCTCATCCAGCAAAAAGGCAGAAATGCTGAAGAATTTGCCTCAGGTAACCCTTTGAATAGCTCATAAGAGTTTTACATTCTTTCACTAGAATATTTACCTACCATTCAGGGGCTTAATAGAAGCTAAGCAGCCCAAGGCTCTCAGAAGCTGGGACAGTAACAGCTCCATTGATGCACTTATTTCATTGCCCTGAAACAGGTTTATGCTCTACAAAAGTCGGAGTGAATGACAAAAGCAAACAGGATAGGTACCTTCTTACACAAGACTGCTTCTCTCTCCATATAGTTCTAATAGTATATTTTACTATTTTGAAGATTTACCCTCTCAAAATAAAAGTTCAAAGAGTACTAGAATCACATTTTGTAGAATGAGTTTCCCTTTGTTAACCAAGGAACCCATCAGAACAAATATAGCAAACTTCTACAGAGCCAGACAGTCCATTTTGGACTCGGTGGGCTCTCCAGTCTCTGTCGCACCTATTCAACTCTACTATTCATTCTATGGAGAGAACAGCCAAGACAATAAGCAAATGAATAGATGTGGCTATGTTCCAATGAAACCTTCCTTATGGACATTGACATCTGAATTTCATATTTTTCACGTCATAATTGTCTTTGACTTTTTTATTTAAAACATTCAGCAATGTAAAAACCGTTCTTAGCTAGTCTGCAGGCAGGATTTGATCCACAGGCTGTAGTTTACATTAAAATAGCTAAGATGCCACAATCAGGAGAAAGACTTCCTGCTATAGGGGTGTCTCTCCTGGTCTCTAGGGAGTTACCTAAAGGAACTGTCAGCAGGGATGCTGACCCCTGTCACTGCAGCCCTAAAGCTCATAGAGGTGAGCACCAAGGGTGGGCAATCTGCAACAGAATCACCTGAGTACTCCTTAAATGTGTATTAATGTGACTCTGATGCAGCAAACTAGGATTTCGCAGATTTCTGTTCTCTGGCTTAGATTCAAACTCCACTTGAGATGTAGGCAGACTGTAAATATTGTCACCTGCTGAACCCTTACACACCCACAGGGACATCAGAAACAGAAGCCTGGCTTGTTCCAAAGAAGGTGCAGAGCACTTTAAGGCTCAGTTTTGTTGGAGACTAGCTGAAGTCCATGGAAGCATAAAAAAGAAAACCAAGAAAAATGGTATGATGTCTGGGACATGCTTCAAATTAATTCAGTGTGGGGAGCTGGGTAGAGATAAAACAAGACTGGGCCATGACTCAGTTGTTCAAGCTGTACAATGGATACAAGGAGCCTGGGTCATTAAAATATTTTCTCTACTTTTATATATTTCAAATTGTCCACACATAAGAAAAAAAAAATGGAGTGGGGGGCACATAAGAGAAATGCTAGAGAAAAATAAAAAAGCTCTTAACCTCAGGGAGAGGGTTTTATACCTATTATGTAGTTACTTTAACAGTACTTCACACAAACACCTATTTGTTTTCAGTTAACGATGAACTTTTTTCTTTAACCTAGGAAAGAAAAAGGTGGTATTGTTATGTTGACTCAGTTTGCCTTGATTGAGGCTACCTAACTCCCTAGTCTCTCTCTCTTTAAACCTACCTGCCTGTTGCTGAGAACCAGCCTCTTTTCCATCTTGCCCTAGGCTCAATTGTGTCCTTGTTATGACGAAAAACCACCTGTCATCAAGTGTGGACATCATCCTGGGTTGCAATCTTATGGCCTTGGTTAAATACCAGAGATAAGAGAGGTGATGTCCTGTCCTGTCTGCACTCTTTCTGGAAAGTTGTAAATGGAGTGCTAAACTCAGGACAGAGAGAGGAACAAGCAGGAAGCGCTGAAAGACAGCGTCTGGCCTCCCTTGGGGCCAAAAAGCACACTTCTCCACTGAATATGTACATTTTTTTTTTTAAGCATCACAACACAATGGAATATTGGTCACTTGAACCCTAGGGCATCTTTGAGTGACTCAGTTCAATTTTCCTGATAGCCCAATTAATTCATTTTGGGGGCAAATATTTACTGAGAACAGCGTGCAGGAGCTAAATACAGTGTAGGGCAAAAGTAGATTTATAGTTGTTAGTACACTGAAGTTTATTTTTGCATTATTTGTATTATTTTCCATGCAAACAACTGTAAACCTACTTTTGCTCCACCTTGTATATGTCAATCAGTCATACCCCTGTCCTCTGGGAGCTTACGCTCTAATGAAAGGCAATCATGCTTTCACATGGTGATAGGTAGAACGTCTGGAGAAAGTAAAAGGACAGACTACTTTGATATTGTACAACAGGCTTACGAGAAGTTAGAAATGGCATCCTGAAGAAAATGTTATTTCCAATTACACTACTGACTCCCACAAGGAAACCATATAATTTGTTTCAATTGCCATGAAATTAAGGCATTTAATATTTTCATTTTTAAAGGCTCCCTATATGTTTAGGCACTAATATGGAAACCTTAATCTCATACCAATCAATTTCATCGCAACATAATTTTGCAAACTCTTAAATTTTAAAAACCACCTGGAAAGAAAGGTAATTCATCTTCTGAGTTTAGTCATTTGAAAGAAGTCAAATGTATTATCAATTTTTTCCACCAAAATTAACTGTGCAATCAACTCACGTTACAAATTACATAAGAAAACAAACAAGGCAATAAAAGCATGAGGATGCAGATTAAAAACAGGCTGACCTCTGAAAGATAAGTGAAATTTTATTCTAACATTTGCCTACCTGTGCTAATAGGAAGAGGGAATGATATATACCAGCTAAACCACAAATAATCTCACTTCCATGTAAATCAATAATTCCAACCTCTCCCACAGCATTAACCATTTGGCAGTCTTGCCATGTGGACACTGGCCAAAATTTGGCAGTCTTGCCATGTGGACACTGGCCAAAATAAGGGGCAAGAGGAAAAAGGGAAAGAAGAAGAAGAAGAAAAAAAAAAAAGAGATCCTAGGTTAGCAGATTTGAATTTAGGGGGTATAGAATGTGAAGCATCCTTAAGAATCCAAGAGAAGCTGTGGACACTTTCCCTAGAAAGTGGACATACATACTATTTTGCATAAAATTTCAGGGGAACTATGACTTTCTGAAGCCCAATCAAGTCCCAAGTTAAAAATCCCTGACCCTGGATAGATAGTAAATGAGAAAATCAGGTCTCTGATTATCAGCAGCTGAAAGGGTTGAAAGAGCTATGTAGTCATTTTCAATACATTACCTAATTTAATTTCAACCCCTACAACAACCTTGGGAAGTAGGTATTACCATCTTCTTTTACAAAGAGGGAAAGCTAGAGTCTGAGAGGTGAAATAACTAATTCAAGGTTAAATATCCTCCTTTCACACCCAAGTTTCTAACCCTTAAGCCCTCAATCTTGAACTACAGGAGAATTCAAGAAGTTTAGCTCATATTCCTAGACATCCTCCAAGAAGGAGATGCTGACTTTTAGTACTTCATTCACGTGATAAAGTTTTCTACATATTTCTTTTCAATTTAACCTTATTGACAGGAGGAATTTAGTATGGATGTAATTACAAAACACTTTTTCTTGGTAGGAAATAATTGTAACCAAAAACAAAGGATAACTGTCTAATAATTTTTGATAATTTTAAAATATATTTTCTTCTTAAGCAGCCTGGCACAAGCTCTTTCTTACAAAAACAAAGGCCCACTGCATGACTGCTGAACTTCTCATGATTAGATTTTTAAAACTGTCCCAGAAAACTCAGTCACAAGTGAATCAAGAACTGACTGAATTAAAAACTTCAGTCTCCACTCCGAACGGGCAGGCAGAGTTTCAGATGAGCTGGCCACTTCAGCATCCCTTAAATGCGTAGAGCAGTTTTTTAAAATGACACCCCTAACAATCACTAATAATTTGATAGGTCAGAAGCACAGACAACCAAATTTATTACCATTTTGTGAATCAAGAAGGTAATTAAGAGGTCTTAGATCTTCATGGTAAAATGTTAATGAATATGACCCAGCAGAAAATAACAAATACAACAGAAACCGGGTCCAGGCCACTAAATTAATTGGGTCTCAGTCTAGACCAGTTGCTAGTGAAACACTAATACACTTACTCATCCTCTGTAGGGAAATTGCCAATAATTAGTACATTGTTTTCACACATTTAGAAACCTTTTATGGGAAATGTATCCACACCCAGAGAATGAAAACTAAGAACAACAGTGGGTCACGTCCTCTAAAGCTCTACCCCAACTGCTTCCTATGAGAGTTGGCACCTAGTGATTTTAATTTTTTAAGCCCAGGCAAGCTGCCAATTCAACACTAAAACCGGACTAACAACTGACTTTTCATATTGCAACATCACCATCAAGTCCTGTGCTTTCCTTCTTTTTCCTTTGCTTGCAAATAAATATGCTCATTTTCAAAATCAACTAATTTGCTAATCTGTTCCAACTGGAAGCTCTCAAAAAGCTGCCAATGGAATTACTTTTCTTTCTAGTGCCAAAAGGCCAACAAGTGACCAATTCAAAAAACCAAATCAGTGAATGTGAAGACAGTAACAAAGGGCCAACTCTGGACTTTTAATATTTTCCATTTGCCAAAGCTCAACCTATTTTTGGACCCTGGACAATATGCCAAAATATATGGCTGCACATGAGAAATAAAATTGCATAGAGGAATATAAACTCAATATTTTGTATACTAAATTTCACTCAATGCCTTGTCCATAGTACCACTGAAAAAGATAACTTGAGCTGAACCTTAAGTCTACTGGCCTCCAGAAGTCTTTTCAGACCAGTGTGCCCAGGCTGACCACAGGCATTAATTAGACAGCAAGGGTGACTATTGAAGGAAAAAGAAAATCTGAAGGGAAGTCTGACAGTTTAGATAGCTGACCTGACTTTCATTGGGAGGCACATCTTTATCTATGAATATTTCCCTAGAGTATCCTTATACCAAACAGTTTTATTAAAAACTGACCAATAATCAGACTCTAATTTCACCTTTAGGGCGCTATAGGCTTATTTCACCATATGGCCACCCCCCCACCCCCCATCTTGGCAGCTCACAAAAAAAAATCCGACCAACCGCTCCTCAGGCGTGATGATCCTGTTGAACCTTTGTAACTTAAATTCCATAAATATAAGGCTGCAGAAGTAAAGCGTCATCTTTTCTAAAGTTCGAAATTCATTTTGACTTCCAGTAGAAAATTTTAGGTGGCAAGGATTCCTTCCCAGAGCCCTTTAAAGCATTTGCGGAAATGCTTTCAGACGCGGAGAATTCCTTCCTCCACTGGTGTTTCTCCATAAGGGCTCAGACCTGAACTCACTGCAGGTGGCCAGCACTCATCACTGAGCACACTGCACAGGGCCAGGCCTTCACTGGAGGTTGCTCCTCATCACAAGAAGCCCCCAGAAACCAGATTTTCCAAATGCTCCATCCGTCCTCCCGCTTCTTCCTCCTCCAGCAGCATCCTCGCGTGGCAGGGAGGAGTGGGTAAGGTGGGCCAGAGTTCCCTGCCCAGGTGAAGCCGGCAAGGAAACTTCCCTGGAGCTTGCACAAACTCCTTCAGTGGGCTGGACTCACCTTCGCGACAGAGCCCCATGACTTCGCGGTTTTTCCCAAACTCCTTTAAACTTTCGTCCAATTCCGTCCCTAGGAGATACACACACACAGGAGGAGAGGAGAGGCAGGTCAGTGGCCAGGAGCGTGACGCAGGTTCAAGCACGCACTGAGTAGGTGCGGATACCTCTGCTTAACCCAACGAAGTGATAGCATCTTGGACCCCCGAGGGGGCTGGTCACAGGATGGGGGAGGGGAGGAGACGGTCCAGAGGACTGGGAAACCCGGGGCGTAGGGAAAAGGAGGGCATGGACACTCACCATCCTTCCCAGGAAGTTTGGAAGCCTCGACCCACAGATTCCACGGCTGTCCCAGCATCGCTTCGGGACTGGGCAACGGCCTGCGTTCTCCGACGGTCGCCATTGCTGCGGCGGCCGAGGAGGAGGCGGCGCTGGGGCCGCCGTCCTCCGGCCGCGGACGCCGCGGCGGCGGCGGCTGCTGCCGCTGGGTCTGCGGAGGCGGCGGCGGCGGCTGCTGCTGCTGCGGCTGCTGCTGCTGCTGCTGCCGGGCGGCCACGGCCGCTGCTCCACCCGCCGCCGCAGCCGACACTCGGCGCGGCTCCCCCCTGACGTCATCCACGGCCCGTTCCGACATTCTTTCCGCTCCTACAATGTAACAAAAAAAAGGGGGAAAAGAGTCACGCGGGGGGCCGCTTTTAAGGAGGCGCCCGGGAGTTCCGGCGGCGTGCACGGCCGTGGGCCGGGTGAGGATGTTCTGACAGCGCCCCTAGACTGCTCAGCCCGCCTCCTCCCCGGCCACCCCCAGCCCTGGGAGCAAAGTCCGAGGCGCGGGCTCGCTTTCGCTTTCGACTCCCGCGGCCCCTCGGGGGAGGGAACGAGACGCCGGCGGCCTCTGCCGCGAGCCATGGCACGGAGGCCGGAGCCCGCCCCACGCCCCACCATCGCTGCCCTTGGCGGGGAGGCCCGAAACGCACCCCCGGCCCTCGGCTGCCCACCCTGAGGCCGCTCGCATCCCCGGCCCGGGCCCGGCGGCCCCGCTCCTTCCTTTCGTCCGCGAGTCCGTCCAAGCGGCGGTACCCGGCCGGCTCCCTTAAGCGGAGGCGCCTCCCGCCGCCTCCTCCCCCTTGCCGGTCCCTCCCTCTCAGCTTGCTCGCCGAAGTTTGCACGTCAAGCCCTCGGAGTGGAGCCAGGGCGAAGTCGGAAACACAGCCACCTATGGAGGAGCCGGCGTCGACTCAGGGGCAGTCGAGCCTTCCAGCCCGGGGCCGCAGGGACTGGTGCTGGAAGCACTAAACTCGGCTCTCACGGGTGGCCGCACAGCTGTCAAAAAAAAAAAGGCATGAATGGGAAGCCGCCGCAGAGCGGAGGCCTGGAATGCAGGAGACCACTGGCAGGCAAGGAAACAGCAGCCCAGGTGACGTTCCAGGTGCGTCTGCCAGAGGTCCACCACTGGAGGTCACAGCGTGCACCTGGGTTGCAATCTTATGCTGGGGGGCTTGAACTTCTCCTCCAGCAAGGAGGAGACCATGAAATCAGTGTAGGATAAATTGTAAGAGAGAGACAGAGGCGAATCCGTTGAGATATTTTGGAGACACTATCTCAAATTCCCCTATTTCCCCTTCTATTTTTCCTGGAAGTGATTTATTCACCCCCAAAATAAAATTTTTTAAAAATTGTTTGCCATTTTAAAATCTGATTTTTAATTCGAGTTATTAGTCTCTCCTTCTTTGCTTAATTAGGGCTGGAACCCAGGGCTTAGGGCAATGTACAGCATTCGTAGAAAACGTGTTTAGAAGATCCTGTTTTCTTTCACATTTACTTCACTAAATTAAGCACTAACCTACAACATTTAGAACCCCTCCCAACCACACACGCAGAGCCCTTTTGCTTCAGTGTTAAGTAAAGATGGTAAAAGGCTACTTAATGAACTAGAGTATGTGAAGATGTGAAAATCTGAAGCCTGTTACAAACAAGGATTTTGATCATGTTTCATACAGCAGTAATATTAGCACTCCTGTGACACGTGTGTCTTGGCTGCTTGCTCACAGGTACTTTCTCTAGGTAGGAAGGAAGCAGGTATATTATTATTTTTTAATCTAGGATATCTGGTGTGATAGAGGTGGCCGACTTCTCTGCTAAAGAAACAGTCCCACTTGTTTAAATAAGAGTAAAAATTAGTAAGGAAATGTTATTGCACCTAAATTCAACACAGGACTCTTATGGAAAGGGTTTATTTTAAATTTTAGGTTCAAAATTTAAAGCTTTAGGAAAAAATTATGAATTTTTTTATTTTAAAAAGATTTAGAAATAAATGTGTAAATTTATCCTGGATTGCATGCAAACATAAGTTTCAAAAAGTTAAACTATGGATGCTTCCTGTCCTTATCCAATAGTAATAAAAATGACCAAAGATAGTAGAAACAACTGAAGTTATTAAAAATCATTTCTAAAGCTTTAACCTAATAAGAGCACCAATGAGAAACATGCATGGGTAAAACATAATTTCCCTTGGTAACAATAGAGTTCCTAACTCTTAACACAGGACCTCAATGTTAGATGGCACCACTGCAGACTTTAAATTTTACACTTTTGCCAAATACTTAAAAACTGTGTAATTACATAAAAACATCCAAGTTCTCTGTTTTCCTAGATTAAAGTACACAGTTTATGGATTGCTTTGAATTTTGTAATTCCACACAAGATAATTGAAAATAGGAAATTTAATGGCATTTGGAGTTGCCATGAAAAAGAAAAGCTTAAGACCACCCAACTGTATAAATACCAAGGGAGCTTGTCTACCAAGTACAGCCCTTCAGAACCCTGAGAGAACAGGGTGAGAAGGAAAATAAGGGAAAGGCTGGCAAACATGAAGTACAGTCCCACTTCAAGACACTATTTTGTACTTTTTAAGCACAAAAATACTTCAAGATTCACTAATATGACTTATAGCCAATGGAGGTCAACATGGCAATTTGTATAATACTTCAACTCTGTCCTTATTCCTGCTTGCTACCTTTTTTTTTTTCCTTTTGAAATTTTTGATTGGTTCAATAAAGAAAACACAATAAGGCTTAAAATGAAATATACTAAGTATCTTGTTAGCATTATGATAGTTATTAAGAGGAATTACTACTAATAGTAGTTATCCACTATTGAGCAC
This sequence comes from Furipterus horrens, assembly GCF_987537825.1. Lineage (NCBI taxonomy): Eukaryota > Metazoa > Chordata > Mammalia > Chiroptera > Furipteridae > Furipterus > Furipterus horrens. The sequence goes on from NW_028327177.1 coordinate 86,762,806, forward strand.
CTACTAGCATTGCCATTGGTATCTTACTGCATTGTCTCAATATTCACAATTGTGTAAGGTAGAAGTTGTATTATTTAGAATTTACAGATAAGGAAAATAAGGTGGGACTCTGGAGAAAAGTCCCCAGGAAGTCTTTCTGGGTTCATATACTGTCTCTTCCTGTTGTAAACTGTGTAACCTGAGCAAGTTACCTAACTTATGTCCATCACAGTTTAAAAAGAAGTTAAAGCCAGGCTTAATCTGGGGATTACGTGAAAAGATCCACGAAAAGCACTTGGTATAATATTTAACACAAAATAACACTATAAACAAGTGTCCTATATCAAACCAAGCAATTTAGATTAGTTCTTATATGAGAAATTTATTACCACGTAAAAGAAGATGTGGGGACCAAGAGAATGGCAGGTAATTCCTGACATCTCCCCACCACTCTCTTCAGCTATAGCTAATGCATTTTACCACACTCTCTGCCTAAGTCCTAACCCTTCTAGATCAGGCAGTTTCTAATATCCATAGTTGGTCTGGGTTTCCCAAAGGTTCGAATGAGTCACCAACAAAAGTCAAAACTGCTAGCTGAGAAAGTACAGTGCTCTGATACTCAATTTGGTCAATATTCTTAAAGAGTTCCTACACAAAGGGTACTGTCTATAAACAAAAGTACAACAGAAACTCAAAACACACGGTTTTACCTACCCACAAGGACATCATAAAGAAATGATGACTTCTTACCTAAATACCCCTCCTCTACACTCAAAAATATTTAAAAGTGACCCAATACCATTTATATTCATGTAATGTAATTAGTATAATATAGCAGTGTATCCTGCATATGATCTATCAATCAGTTCTCCTTTTAGTGCATTTCTAATGATGTCATATAGCTCTGAGGATCTTTGGATCTTCAGATAAGTAGTATGTTTTATAAGGTTTGAATAATGAGGACTCAATTTTTATCAAATAGTTCCTGATTTCCTACCACATATCAGGCACTCTGCTAGGCACCAGGGTAAACACAATATAGCAATTTTGCTGAGGATATGAGAAGAAGTAGGGAAAAACATTTAATTCATAAAAATGCTCTTATGGGAAAAGCTGTAGTAACTACCAATTAGATTGCTTGTGGCATGAGAACTAGGCCGTAAGAAGTGAAACTCTGCCAAGTTCTGAGCATTTCTTCCCTTCCAGGGGTGTATTTAAAATATGGTCTTACTTCACCATCCAAATTTAGGGATGTTCCCAGTAGGTGCCAAGGGTAACAAGGTCTCTGTTAACAAGAATGATTCTTTGCACAATTGATTCACTTGTAAAATGCTTTGTTAAAATGCCAAAGGCATCACTAATGGGGGAAAAAAAGTTGATCTTTCTAGTTTTTAAATCCAGTTTAATGTAAAATGGTTGGAACTTTCCAAATATTTTCTAAGACGCAAGATCTCACACAACCAGCTTTTCTATTTAGAAAGAAAACACTAGTCCCAATTCAACATTTTAATAAACTTGAATATCAGCAACTACAGTATATTTATCTGTGCAAATTACAGGGTTGGTAACAGAGATTCTCCATTATCAACCCCAAAGGACTGCCTTCATCTAAGTAACAAGAAACTCAGATCCACTGAATTAGAAAGTGTTGGCTTTGGTTTCTTTATTTCCTCCTAAAATTGGCTAAGCCTGTGTTCCTATCCTCTCTCTCTTCTCAGACCACATCTCTCTCTTTCCTTTTTACTTCTCCAGACAGAGCTGGAGCTCTATTCTGCATATGGAGTGTGGGAGGCAAGGACCCTCCTTAAATGTGGGGTCTGGAGGAAATACTGTACCTTACAGACTGTCGTGAATCAGTATTCCAGTAGGGGGAGAACATTGGAAGGAAACTGAATTCATCAGCTCAGGGGCTGGAATTGCTGACAGTCAAGTACAAAATTAGAAATAATATGAATAGCTGCAAAAATGGAGACTTAAAGATGTGGGTAATTATCTTTTTGAAGACTTAACTGGTCCACATATTCATTCCACACATTGTATCATTTGCCAAGAAGTTCAAAGCTTTAAATTTTTTATTTGTTTTTTTAATCATATGTGTGTAGCTACATACAAATTCTCCTAAAGAAACATTCACCACTGATAAAAACTTTGAAAGAGAAAAACTGAATAATACCCAAATGTTTCTAGGAATTTAATACTGACCTTTTTTTTAATTAACTACTGACAAGCTTGATTTAAGATCTTCATTTAAAGCCTTCAGGTAAAGTGGTTTTTTAAAAAAATTGAGAGAAAGGATTAAGTTATAGAAAAGGAATGGAAAAGTTGGACCAACATTCAGCAATAAAAAGAGAGTGACTGTTTTGAGTTTCAGTGCACTGCCTAAGATAAAATAAAATGCAAATTTAAACACACTGTTAAAAATAATTCCAATGTCACCTTTGAACCAATACAGCTTTCACTGAAGTGACTGTAAATATCACCATCTGATGGGCCCAGTGGTTAAAAGCATGGGTTCTGGAGCCAATTTGCTCAAGTTGAATCCCAATTCTACCACTTACTGGCTGTATAAAACTTTGGGGAAATCACTTAACCTCTCTGTTCCTATTTCCTCATCTATAAAATGAATGAAACAGAGATATCTACTTTATGCTTGTCACATAGTGAGCCCCAATTCTAATCTATCCGTGTTACACAATCAGATCAGACTTGCAGAATGAAGCATGGCTTTAGTTATGTCAGTTCTTTCTCTAACATTTTTAAGGGCTCCCCAGTAACCACTGAATTTAATAAAAACTTCTCTCCTAGGAGTCAGGGAGTGCTCCAGCCCCACCTCCACCACATCTAAGTTTCCCATCTAGCAGGCACTCTATGACCAATTCATAGCTTCAAACATGTTTCCTGCTCCAGATCTCAGCTCTCAAGCCTTTGTTCATACAGGAAACTCCATCTGTAACACTTTCCGTTCCTTGGCTGAAACTCTACTGTTCAATCAAGTCCCCCCATAAATTCCACTTCTTTACAAAAATTTTTCCTGATACCTTGCATTAAGCACATGGGACCTTATCCACACCCCTAAATCACAGGACTTCATGAATTGGGTTAAGTGTACATGCTCTGAAATCAAGGTGGCAAGGAGATAAATGCTTATTTTCCCAGGAATCAATAGTATGCATTCCCAATATAAGGGTGTCATTTTGAACGTAGAACTCACCTCCCCACAAATCATAAGATCTGTGTGTGCCAGGTTGCCAAGCTGGTCCACAAAGTGCATTAAGGCTGAACTCTCGACTAACAGTGCAGGTGTGCTGGCACAAAAGGGAAGGGACCACACTGATCTTTCCTCAGCAAAATTCCAGCTCTAAGTCATAGATCTGGCAAACAACATCACCCAACGTTTCCACATTCTTTATGTGCACTCTGATCCAGTAGCCTATCTGGGTTTGTACTGCTTCTCAAAGGATACACTGTCCCATAAAGGTCTACATCCCCTTTCCACCTCTAAAATAAAACCTTTGTTTTCTTGATGGAGATAATAGAATGCAGATTTACTGTTTTTCACTAACATGTGAATGGATATTGACAGATGAATACAGTTCCTTGTCTTCAATGCCCAACCCAAACACCTATTTTCTCATATAAAAGGGGAGACCGTAACCCAAATCAGTCTCTGCATAGTCCCTAAACTTTTCTTCCCAGAAATACACAATTACTACACTTCCATGACAATTTGGACTTCAAATGGCACCATCTGTGACTCAAGGCAAAGTCTATGACCTTTTATTTTAACCCATTCAATCTATTTTAACCTCTCTTTTGATCACATAAAATCTCCAGGACCCAGAAACCCCAATCCTTTTCTCTACTTTCTTCTCCACATCTTTCTCCCCACCAAACTGCCCTAAGTCAATGATTTTGAACTTTTTTCACCTCATGTAATACATAAACTAATTACTAAAATTTTGTGGCACACCAAAAATACATATTTTTTGCCAATCTTACAAAAAATATAGGTATAATTTTGAGTCATTCACACCAGATGCTATTGTTGTGTTGGCTGCTGTCATTTTTTTTATTTGACAATCTAAGAGAAAAGAGGTCAGTGCCCCTTACTAGTCAGGTATTGCATGTTTTAAAAATTCTTACAGCACACGAGCTGAAAATCACTGCTCTAAGTGAAGGAACTTCAGGAGCAGAAAAGGTGAACTGAAACAATATTGCTACAGGTGAGAAACCTTTGCTACTTTCCTTCATTGCTTGCTCTTCTTCACTTCAGTAAGTGAGTATTTTCACAAAGCATTAGTTTCCAAATGATTTCTGAGGGCAATGGAAACAGAGCAGCAATCACAAGTGGGGGGTAGTAGGTTATAATCCAGTTTATCGGGTATTTCTTTAAAAACATAGCCAAACAGATAAATTGAACTTTATTAAAATTATTAAACTTTTGTGCTTCAAATAACATCTTCAAGAAAGTGAAAAGACAACCCACAGAATCAAGAAAATTTGTACAAATTACATATCTGATTAAAAAACTGCATCTAGAATGTATAAAGAACTTGTAAAACTCAAAAAAAGAAAGGAAGAAAGAAAGAAAAAAGAAAAAAAAGAATAACTATTAATCCAATTTTCAAAGTGGGCAAAAGATCTCAATACATACTTCTCCAAAGAAGATAACACAAATGACCAACAAGCAAATGAAAAGATGCTCAATATCATTTATTAGTAGAGAAATACAAATCAAAAGCACAATGAGATACCACTACACACCCACTATGATCACTCTTAAAAAAACAAACAAACAATAACAGAAAATAAGTGTTAGTAAGGATGTGAAGGAACTGAAATCCTTGTACATGGCTGGTAGGAATGTAAAACGATATGCCCTTGTGGAAAACTGTTCGGCAGTTCCTCAAAAGGTTAAATACAGGATTACAATATGACCCAACAATTCCACTTCTAGGTATATATGCAAAAGAATTGAAAGCGGGAACTCAAAGAGATACTTGTATATCAATATTAATAACATCAATATTCATAACAGCATTATTCACAATAACCAAAAGGTGGAAACAACCCTACTGTCTATTAACTGATGAACAGATAAATAAAATGTGGTATATTTACACACTGGAATATTATTCAGCCACAAAAGTAATGCTACAACATGCATGAACCTCAATAACAAGCCAAGTAAAAGAAGCCATACAAAAGGCCATATATTGTATGATTCCATTTATATGAAATCTCCAGAATAGGCAAATTCATAACAACAGAAAGTAGATGAGTGGCTTCCAGCATCTGGCAAGAGGGAAAGGTGGGGAGTGACTGCTTAATGGAAATGGAGTCTCCTCTGGGGGTTATGAACATATTTTGGACATAGACAAAGGCGATGGTTGAGCAGCATTGTGAATACACTAAAAACTATTAAATGGGCAAATCTGTGGTATTTGAATTATATCTCAATAAAGCTATTATTTCTTTAAGCCAACAGTAAAACTTGAAAGTTCTCACACAAAATTACAGATTGATTTCTTCTGAAAAAATCTCTGTCATCTCACACCATTGTCCACAGGGTCCCTCATGACAACCATCAGTTCCTTTCTTTCTTCCTTCCTTCCTTCCTTCCTTTCTTTCTTCCTTCCTTTCTTCCTTCCTTCCATTCTTCCTTCCTTTCCTCCCTCCCTCCCTCCCTTTCTCAAATGGAAGTATATCATATTATGTAGCAGTCCAAAGGAAGGAAGTAGAAAGAGAGACAAAATTTTGTTTTTTTGTAAAGATTTTTAAAAATTTATTTTTAGAGAGAGGGAAAGGGAGAGAGAAAGAGAGAGAGAAACATCAGTTGGATGTCTCTGAAAACATAGATCTGTTGCTTCTCCCACACCCCCAACTTGGGACCTGGCCTGAAACCAAGGCACGTGCCCTGCCAAGATGTAAAACTGCAACCTTTCCGTTTGCAGGATGATGCCCAACTCACTGAGCCACACCAGTCAAGGCAAGATATAAATTTTTTAAAAAGCAATATGGACAATATATGCATAGTATGTGCCTATTTTTGTGAAAAAGCAATAATGATGATAACAATAAGTCTATACACAGAAAACAGTCTAGATAACTTTGGATTCATGGAGAGCAGAAAGTTAAAGAATGTAATTAAAGGGGCTTTTTATTAATATGTTTATATAATATTTAAATTTTTCTAACTATTGAAATATAATTGACACATAATATTATGTAAATTTAAAGTGTACAATGTGGGACTTCCGGCCAAGATGGAGGCATAGACAGACATACTGCGTCTCCCTCCACAACTAAGAAGGAATACAACTACCTCAAAACTAGAAACAACCATAAGTTCCAGAAAATCAAAGTACATGGAAGTCCAGCAAACGAAGATATACAGAAGAAATACTCATCTAGACAGGTAGGAGGGGCGGACCCGGGGCAGAGAGGACTCGGTGTGATGGTGGCAGCAGCAACAGCAGGCCAGCGGAAAGTGCAGTTACATGTTTTAAAAAGTCAGGAGGGACACCTGGGGAGTGTTCCCAGCTCCTCACCAGACTGCGCAGCTCACTGTCCCAGCACCGGAGAAAAGCAAGCCTCATTGCTTTTGACTGTGCGAACCAGTGGGGGTTGGGACGGAGGCAGAAACTGCTGGTCTCTCAGCAGAGTCCACTTGTTTAAAGGGCCCCCATGGACCTAAACATCCACAGACCCACCCACTCTGGGAAAGACGGCCAAGGCAGCACCTAGAGGGGCGCCAGTCTGGTTCCTGGAAAAGAGGCGAGTGCTGGGCAAGCGGCATTGTTCCTTCTCAGACCCCTCCCACGCATACAGTGCCACAACGTGGTGAAACAGGTTGCCTGTTACTGACGAATTCCTAAGGTTCCGCCTCTTTCAACATAGTAGGAGCGACAACTCTCCCTAGAATACGGAAGCAAACAAACACAGGTGTCTTCTGGCCAAGATGGAGGCCTATACTGACATGCTCTGTCTCCCTCCACAAATAAGAAGGAATACATCTACCGCAAAAGCAGAAATACCCAGAAGTTCCAGAAAATAAATGGAAGTCCAACATATAAAGTTATAAAGAAGTGGTGCTCATCCAGACAGGTAGGAGGGGCAAAACTGGGAAGAGGAGTTCAAGCTGTGCTGTCCACGGCAGCAGCAGCGACAGAGGCAGGACAGCGGTAAGCATAGACACCCGTATTTGGAGAGGGGTGAGAAGCGCCTGGGGAGCACCCCCGGCTGCAGACCAGACCTGTCAGCCTGTGATTCCAAAGCCAGGGAAGGCGGACCTCCATTGCCTTGGACTGTGAGGCCCAGAGGGAGTTGGGGCGGAGGAGGAGGCTCCCAGTCTCTCAGTGGAGAGTGAACAGCAGGAATTCATCTTAGACCCCCACACCCCCACAGAAAACGCCACAACGTGGTGAGACGGGTCACCCAGCTGTGACAAGTGCACAGGACTCCACCCCCTATAGCATAGGAGGTGGGACAGCCCTGCCCAGGAAGCAAAGGTAAACACAAAATGGTCAGGATGGCACAGATCATGATAGAGATCCCAGTGATGCAGCTGACCAGACAGCAAATTTCTAATCTAATGAAGCAGCAGATAGGAAATCTGAGGCTCAGTTCAGAGCTTTGCTTATAAAAATGCTTACAGACCTAACAGCAGATGTTAAACAAGACGGAGAAGGAATGAAGGCTAGTCCTGCTGAAATGAACAAAAACACATAAGAAACTAGTGGTGAGGGCAAGAAAACCAGGGATCAAATCAACAAATCAGAACACAGGGAAGGAACAAACAGTCAACCAGTGCAGAAAGAGGAAACAAAAAGTGAGGAAAATGAGGAGAGGCTCAGAAACTTATCAGACAGCTATAAGTGGGCTAACATCCGAATCATAGGGTTGCCAGAAGGTGAAGAAGAAGAACTAGAAATTGAAAAATTATGTGAAAAAATAATGAAGCAGAACCTCCCTAACTTGGGGAAGGAAATAGGCTTACAGGGCCAGGAAGCACAGAGAGTTCCAAAAAAACTGGACCCAGGGAGAACTACACCAAGATATATTATAATCAAAATGTCAAAAATTAAGGATAAAGATAGAATCTTAAAAGCAGCAAGAGAAGAAGAGAATTATGTACAAAGGGGTCCCAATAAGACCTTCAGCTGATTTCTCAAAAGAAACTCTGCAGGCAAGAAGGGACTGGCAAGAAATATTCAAAGTAATGAAAAGCAAAAACCTACAACCACAATTACTCTATCCAGCGAAGCTGTCATTCAGAATAGAAGGGCAGAGAAAGTGCTTCCGGGGCAAAGTAAAACTGAAGGAGTTCATCAGATCCAAACCACTGTTATGTGAGATGTTAAAGGGACTTGTTTAGGAGAAGGAGGATCAAAACTATGAACATTAAAATGAAAACTATCACAACAACCAACAACAGAAGCTAGGGAATTGAAACAAAGGCAGACTAAGTAGGCAACGAGAGTGGGAAAAGAATTATAGGTATGGGGAGCATTTTGGGGGGAGGTCAGTGGGGAGGGGGAAGTGGAGAAAGGGAGGGAGATGGTACAGGAATTAAGAAGCATAGTGGAGAGAATGGAGTAGATAGAAAGATGTTGAGAAGAACTATATGCACAACCAACGGATATGGACTGAGGGGGAGGACAACTTGAGGGAGGGAGGTCACTGGGTGGAGGGGAACAAAGGGAAAAGAAATTGGGACAACTGTAATAGCATAAACAATAAAGCATATTTAAATAAATAAAGTGTACAATGTGATTTTTTTATATATATAATTATATAATTTTTTTTGTGTGTATATTATTAGTTGATATATCTATCACCTCACATAATCACCTATTTTTTTTAATGACAAACTTTTATAACCAGGAACTATAATGATTTTTTTTAATGTTTTTTATGTATTGATTTTTTTTTTAAAGAGAGAGAATAAGAGAGAGAAACACTGATTTGTTGTTCCATTTATTTATATATCATTGGTTACTTCTTGTACGTGCCCTGACTGGAGTTCGAACCAGCAACCTTAGTGTATTGGGATGATGCTCTAATCAACTTAGCTACCTGGCCAGGTCAATAAGGAAAACAAAAAATATATATATATATATTTTAAAGAAGTTATTCTAATTTTGTTTGAGACTTTTGTGAGATTGTCACAAAATTCCACCAGGTGAGCAGCAATATCAGAGACTGATTAAACCAGGGGCCAATTTACTTCTCTTTGAAACCCAGAGGCTAGGATTCCTAAGGCACCAAACCCCCTTTAGTTTCCTTCTTCCTTATGGAGTATATATACACTGCTATATTTTACGGCTGTCAACAGAGATTCTAAACTCCTTGGTCTAGCAGTCAACAGCTTTCACTATCTGGACAAACACCCTTTTTATGGAATTATCACATGGCAGAATCCCACAGACTTCTTTAGGTTGACTCAAACTGTTTCCTTAAATTAGTTGCTAACATTGAAAAACTCAAGGAAAGTCATTAAAGTCAAGATTTCAATTCTGTTTAAAATCTGGAAGGTATGGCAGCAATATCATCTCTTACCTGGGTTACTGCAATAACCCCAGATTAACTTGTCTCACTGCTTTAACCCTTGCCCCCCCCCCGCCCCAGCCTATCTCAATATAGTACCTACAGTGGTTTCATTATAAAACAAGTCAAATCAAGTCGCTCATTTACTCACAACATTCTGGTGGCCTCCCACTTCTCCCTAAATACAAAGTGTGTCTGAAGAACTCCTGCCTGTTTTATAATTTGTATAGGATCTTCCCAGCCCTGAGTAGCTGGGCCTATGTTGCTTGTGGAAAGAAGAAAACAGGAGCTAGGAAAAGCAGAGCTGGACAGAAACATAAGAGAACATCTTTGGACAACTTCTTAAGAAAAAAATGAATTTGGATTTATTGGGGGTGCGGCTGTCTTATCCCCAAAGCTTTTCTGTAATTTTAAAAAATGGGGTGGGGGGGCAGTGTTTAGCAGTTTTCATTTTGACAAACACCTAGTAATATTGTATTCTCAAATTCATTGTCATTCCACGTTAGTAAGATTATATTCAGAGTTATGCTTAAAATTTGAAAGCTTTAGTCAGATATCTTAAATTTAAAAACTATCATCCTTGGGTAAAACTTGCTCTATTATACTGAGAAGCATCCCATTTTTTCAGCTGTGCTATGTTGTAACAACCAGTTACCTTTTCTTTGGAGGGCAAGCCAAAACTCCTGATCGATTTACCAGTGGATCTTCATCTGCTGTGACTGTGGAAGTGCTTTCTTCTTAATTCTGTTCAGATCTACAAGCAGAGGAAAGGGGCAAAGGGATGAAACGGGTAAAGCTAACTAGAAATCTACAATCTCATTAGTTACCAGATGTTCCAAAATTATATGTGCTTTGAAATGTCAAAGTGTTAAAATTTGAGATACTATCAATTTTACAACAAATGTAATTCAGTTTTTTTTTTACAATGAACTTAATTGGCTATATTTATAATAAATTAAGAACAAATGACTGTTCAACATATACGTGGAGAAGACTCTTGGGACTTAAAAGTCATTGTGCCTAATGTGCCACTAATGAGTTTTCAATTAACTTTAAAAATGGCTATTTAGAAAGCCTGCTCCTATGAAACCTGTCAGAATCACACATTTAAAAACACATACACTTTGAATAAAATTATTATTTGGAGAGCTCACTCTGTCCTTTATCATCTAACAGTTTATAAAAGCAATTCATACTATTGCAATCAGGAAACAAAAACTCAATTAACCATCTTCCTAAAAAGCACAAGGAAATTTTGTTTCGTTATCCACATAGTTTTGTGCATATGCCTACATGTACATTTCAAGTAGAATGTGGCTACTGTTCAAATTATTGTAATTTGGGGAGGATCACTGAGTTAAGGAGTCAAGGAACTGGGAGTCAGAAATTCAATTGGTTTTCAAGTTTGACTTGCAGAAGAAGAGAGAGAACAAATATGGGCAATGATACAGCTATGGAGATGCTGAAGCATAAAGCACAAGGTAGACTGATTTCATATGAAAAATTCACCAGCAATACACTTCTCTTTCTATAATTCCTATAATCACCAAGGTCACATGACAGGATTCTTGCTTTAGTCAATTTTTATTTATTTTCATAACTCTGAGATGCTAAAGTCAAATATTTCTATGGTGTGAGATGCTAATAAAGCATCTTGGAAAGTTCGTGGCTGAAATTCTATGCCATGTTTTGAACACTTACTCATAATTATCTTTATTGGCTTTTAAGTTATTCCTGGATCATATCCTTCCACTCTCCCCTTTTTAGACAGTTTCAGTTTTATTCACCCACAAAATGTTACTCGGTAATGTAATCACTCAGTAATCATTCCTAAAATCTTTATAAGCCAGATGTTTCTCTCCCCCAGATTCGTATTGCCTTCCCAGTCCCCTTTTAAAAATTTTCTCCGATTTCCATTTTAGTGTTTCTTATCTGCCTTATTTACAATAAAACCCACTATTTTACTTAACATGTCTGTCCTGAACCAAAATTTATTTCTTTGCATCCTAAACATTGAATAGCTATGCAACAATCACTCAAAGGAAGCTACAAATTACCGGGATAAAGACGGCCAATAAAGATGTTATATGTTAGAGATAACCATCCACCTCACTGATGGTGATTCCTTTAGAGTACACTTGAGGTGGAGGTGGAACAAAACCGGCATCAGATTAGACTCTGTGCTTGATCTTATTTCACTGGGTCAAACTATTTTTCAGTTTTATATCAGGACATTCCAGCTATATCGCCAAAGCATCCAAGGAAGCCATAAGATTTTAGGTGCGGTGAAATTGCCCACGAGATAGTATGTGCCATTAAAAAAAAAATTCACTATTTTCCAGTCCACATACCTTAAAAACGCTTTAAGGGAAACCCTATTCTTAGAGGAAAATGGTAGTGGCAGTTACTAAAAATAAGCATTTAAAAATAGTAACTTCCCTACTTAGAAGGGTCAGAAATCTTTCTTTCACAGGGGGAAAAAACTATATGTTTATATATATTCTCTCATTTTATCTTCACAATGACACTACTCAAAAGAGCTATTATTATGATCTCCATTCTGCTAGTGAGCAAACAGACTAAGAGAAGTCATAATTTGCTTAAGATTACTCAGCAAATAAACGGTTTGAAATTGGAACTAGGACGGAAGCCTTTGGTGCTCTTTAGTTCCCTTTCCAGTACATCAAACTGCGTAAACAGCAACTTCATTTTTGTTTTTCAAAGAGAAAGAAACTGCAGAACATTGCCTAGGAATAGAAACATAAAATTTGACAGTTTTTATTTATTCACTACCTACTATGTAACCAGTATTCAAGAAATGCAAATTTTTTAAATATCTTTTTTTAATGACAGAGATAGGAGAGAAGAAAACAAGGAGGGGAAAAAAAGGATATAATTTGAATGTTCTCCAAAGTCATGAAAGGGGTATATTTACTTTTTTTTTTTTTTGAAGGGAGGGGAGAGTAAGATTGTAGAAGATATCACTCTTTGAGAGTTACTGTCTAGCTCATGGTGACTCTTTTTCTCAGCACTCTGTAATTCTCAACCCCACGCCAAGTCATTTGTACTATGGGACTCCAAACTGCTCCCATTTTAGCCAAAGCTGGACACATGACCCGAAGTGAGATTCAACTTGTTTCCCTTGGAACTATAAATTGGAATGAAGAGGGTCTATTCTGGTCTAGGTTGCAAGCACCCCCATGTACTCTCAGTCTACAGGAAAGGACCGGTCAGCCAAGAGAGAATAATAAATGTGCTGCTCAAAGTAAATGGGGCCCAAGAGTTAATGCTGACCCACTGGAGAGAACAGAAAAGAGTTTCTGCCTGGCATTCTAGGTCTTCCCTGTCCCAAGACTAGTCCCCAGAGACCCAAGTACTTTCTTCCCTAGACTTTCAAGAATTCCCTGGACCTGTAGGGAAATCGGCCAACTTCTCCTGAGCTTAAATCTTTTCCAATTAACTTCTGATAACTGAAACAATAATAATCTTGCTCAAGACAGTTAAAACTTTTGTATTAAAAAATAAAAGGACAGATATCACTAGAATTTGTTATAAAAGAAGAACCAGTGCTCAAAAGTTTAGAAAAATCCTGTCATTACCTTTAAACAAAGAAAAGCCCATACACTGTTACACGGGCAGTGTTGTATCAACTTTCAGAGAGAAAATGACTTATTTTCATGGAGTAAAACCTCTATGTCCTTTTAAGACTCTGAAAGGCATAATCTGGAATATTCTAGTTACATAACAGATTCTGAAAAACTAAGAAAAAACCTACTTAACCATGATAAAGGGAAGAAAAAAAAACACAGGATGTATCGAGCAGTCTTACTTTCTTTTTAATAAACTTTCTTAAATTCTAGGCAAACCATGGAGCTTTAATGTGAGAATGGCACCCTGGGTGCTTAGGGAGGCATGAAAGGGAAGAGAAATCTAGAGAGGTGGGCCCCACAAGTTTTGACTTAATTCTGTCTTCTACACTAGAGCTGAGGGAAGGCTAACTCCTATCTCTCCATTCTATGTGTAAAAAGACTGAAAACCAAGGCAGGTTCACACAAGCTGGTCTCTTTATTCAATAAAACTGTGTTAAGTGTGTGCTCCTGACAGGTACTGTGCCTGGCAGTGGAATCAGCAGTGTGTTCGGTTGAGCCACCTAACTCTTTGTGCTATGCATTTCTCTCTACTCTGACACTCACTGCAAACAGAAAGTCCAGAGGCCTAAATTAGTTCACATTTTTTGTCTCTTTGGTGATCTTAGAGGAAAAAAACTAAAGAAATTTGTTGCTAATATTTAAACTTTGGGAAGATTCACATAAAATTTCATATACCCAATTTCTCTTGGAATGTCCAAAAATCTGCTTGGGGACAACCAGGTGATGCTGTGTTTCACGCAGCCTCTTGTCATTGGGCATGTACTTTCTAAGGCACCCACCTTTCTGCATCACTTATTTTCTTGCCAGGCCTGTCTCCTATAGGCAGTGAAGCTCGTGACTCTGAGCTTATGTTGTTTTCCTAAGTTTCTTCTTCCAAATGAAAAACCACAGATTAAAAAAGAAAAAGTTTTTCTGTTTATTGATTCTAGAGAGAGGGAGAGAAATACCAATGTGAAAGAGAAACATTGATTGGTTGCTTCTTACACACCCTCAATCTGGGACCTGACCCTGACCGCGAATCAAACTGACAACTTTTCAGTTTGCAGAACGATGCCCAACGAACTGGGCCACACAGGCCATGGCGAAAACCCACAAATTTTAAAAGCAGGTTACATGTCAGCAGTAGGGATATTCTATAGAAATCTGAATTAATAGGGTCCCTAGTTTACTCACATTCATCCTACCCAAGTTCCACTTTGCTTTTCTCCCTTGCAAAGCAAATTTCAGAACGAACCTCTATCTTCCACACAACCTATCTTTTCAATCGTGCTCCTGGGCATCCCTCCCCCACTTCAAAGCTCAGCTGGAGTTTCTGTACCTAATGAACTATAGGTACTGCTCTCAGAGTCAGCCCATTGAACACCAAATGAGAGTTTGAATACAAATGGTAAAGAGGGAGATGAAACCACTTACAAGGAAGAACTACAACACCTCTGGACTAAGTTTCATGGATACATTTTCATCCCTGCAGTTAGTTTTAGCACTTTCCTGACCCTATATGAAACTCCTCACAGTCTTAACATTTTTAAAGGAGCCTCCGTTTTCTGACAGCATCTACATATCTGTACATACCCATCCCTCTCCTCTCCAAAGGATTCCGTATTGCCATCCTGCACTCCCTTCACTGTTTAAGGTCCCACAGCTCTCCTACCTCAAGTCCTCCCTACCAGGCTTCCCTGAGGTTAACTAGGCTCCTTTTCCTTTTAACTCAGGGGTCAGCAAACCATTTCCCCATCAACTGTGACTATAGCACACTATTTCACCATTAGCCAAAGAGAGAACCAAAGATAATAAAATTTCCAGTAGTTCTCCAATTTGTCTCTATGCCAAAATCCTTGGTCAGTCAATTCAGTACATTTTCAGGATGATTTACAAAAGCACATAACAATAAGAGTAGTAGCAGCTGGTATTTACTAAGCACTTAATATGTGCCTGGTATTAACCCATGTATCATCTCATTTAATTCTCCCAGGTCTATGATACAGCAACTTTTACTATACACCTTTAACAGAGAGAAAACTGACGCTTGTGAGATGAGGCCAATAAAGGGCAGAAGTGAAACAGTAGTGTAGGCCTGAGCTTAAAACCATTCCTTCCATTGCCACCCACCACAGCACTCCCTACCCCTATTCTCCACACCTACTATTCCCACCACTGTGAACTCCTTTCTTCCCACCTTGTAAGTAACTCACATCCAGCTTTGAAAACCGAGCTCAGATAAAATCTCTTCTGGTCAACACACCTATCTCCCAAAGTGGACTTCTTAGAGGCAATGTCTACAACTTTTCATTTCATCCTTGTATCCTCAGATCCTGACATTGTAAGTGTTAATATATGCCTGCTGAATAGAATTGGATTAGGTAGAACCACAGGCTTTGACAGCTATGCCCACTCAGGTTAACATGTGCCTGGGGTGGGATATTCTTGTCTTGCTAAGGACTTGCAATTAGGCCTGAGCAATAAGTAGCTGTTCTGGCATTTACTCTCACTTGTCCCAGCCAAATTCCTCTACAGACCTCAATTCTGAGGAAGGGGAATGAGGGGTGAGAGGTAAATTAAAGTGCAATGCTCTTGTCCTCTTAATAGGGGAATCAAGTATGTGGAGTTGACTGAGGGTAAGGGAGCCTGGGGCGGGGGGCGGGGGGTGCGTGGAGAAGAGAAGGCTTCTCCCTCACTATTGTGCCAGGGGAACATTAATCTCCTATTGTCCTGGAGTTACAGAATTCTAAAATTCACATAAATATCCTCAGCTGAGTCATTCTTTGCTAGTCTAACATGGTCCTTTGTAAAAGATGTCAAATAAGTAAATGAACAGCTAGTAAGTATTCAGCTCTGGAGCCATAATTATTAATAAAACTACCAATAATAATAACAACTTAGTTCCTGAGTATTTACTTTGGGCTAGACACTGTATAAAGAACTTTACATGCACTGTCTTGTTTAATCTTCAACATAACTCTATGATGAATATTTTTAAGTGTGGAAATGGAGGGCTATAGTAGTTAAAAGGTAGTCGTCGTCGTCGTCGTCGTCGTCGTCGTCAGCAGCCGTCCGTCTCGAGAGACGATGGTGTAGCTTCTTAAGAGTCTATCTGCACCGCCGAGAATGGCTGTGCAGTCCAACTCGGGAGTGACACGGTATCTGTCTCCTCCCGTGTTGAATCGACATCTTGCGATGTCGCTGGAGTGTCCTCTCCAGTGAAGCTGAAGCTACAGAGCCTGGGCAGGGTGATATGGAGGGTCTGCTGTTGCCCATGCAGCAGACCCCCCCTCTCTTCGCAGCTGAAGGATCCAAGGGAAAGACGGAGTCAATACAGCTTGGCTTCAGGTGCGCCGCAGGAGTTGCCGGTGTTGACTACAACGTCAAACCGCCTTAGGGACTCCGGCTCCGGATTTTCTGTCGGGGTTTACTCCCTTAGCCTTTCCCCTGAAGAGGTATGCCGCAAGGCAGCGGAGGTTTTTTGGAATCTGAGTTTTCCTTCTCTGATGTGCCCTGACTGGAAGATCGAACCAGCGACACTTAGCTCGCAGGCCGACGCTCAATCCACTGAGCCAAACCAGCCAGGGTAAGTTAAAAGGTAGTGGCTAGTGGATTAAGTGTGTAATTTAATTAAAAATGCTTGCAGTATTTTAAAAATATTCTTCTACTCTACCTTTTTAAATAATGCTACTTAAAGGCAGGCTGGGCAACCTATTACAAATTTCACTTCTCTAAAAGATTCAAGAAAAACCCCTCCTCTTCTTTTAAGCCTTTTAAAATAGTACTTGTGATAGCGATTGCCATTGCTTACCTATATCCACATTCTCATCTTTCTGAGCACACAAGTAAACTAAATTTTCTAGTATTCATTGTGGTAAGGCATAGCTATGTGACTGAGTCCTAAAATGTGAAAAGAAAGGCTGGGTGCCACTTCTAGGCTTGGCCCATGAAAACCTCATTGTCTTTATCTTGTCTATCTGCTGGTCAAGTATAGAGGGCCTCCAGCACCTAGAGGTGGACAGAACCACAGAATTTCACCCTTGAATGACTTAGTGAAGCAAGAGGGTCCTTGCCAATCCACATTGAGCTGTGATTTGAGTGAGAAATAAACATATATTGTATTAAGCTACTGAGGTTTTGGGTAGCAAAAGCAGTCCACCTACCCAAATACAGTACTACTGTCCTAATTAAGAATTTTCATTATTGATAGCACAGCTATAATTTATTGAAGGTCTACTAAGTAATAGTCATTATATTAGGTCTTTACATACATATTTTATTTGCTTCTCACTATGAGATAGGTATTACCTGCATTTTGCAGGTGACAAAATCAAGGGTCAGAAATCAATAACTGTTTCCTACTCTGAACATTTATAGCCTTTACAATCTGAAAAATTTATTTGATAATTAATTATGGGTTGTGTTGATAAGTTAAGCAGTTTTACTCTTGTAGTTAGATGATTTTTCTTGTACTTGTAACTTGTTTTCTTCAACTGGATAGAAAGTTGTTAAGAAAAGGGGTAGGTCTTACATATCTAGATTCCATATTATTTACACACTGCCTCATGAACAAATTAATATATTTAAAAATGATTATACATATTATATATTATATATTTTTAAGTTATTATACGTATTATATATATAATATATAATATGTATTGCGTTCTGGGTAACGCACCTCTTAAATAAACCTAACAAAAAAAAAGGTCTGTTAGGAAGAGTTACTTAGTATGTAGTATGCTGTTTATTTCAGATCCATGACTTACTGAGTATCATTAGTGCAATTTTTCAATACTGTAATTAATGTATAAATGTACATAAACAGAACAGTGTCTGACAGACATTCAGTGATCGATAAATGATCACTTCCCTTTTCTTCCATCCCAATAGCTACTTAAAATATAATCATATACTGCTCGAGTAAAACAAAGATGATCAATAGAAATATGTTATGCTCATAAGTACAGGCTGATTTTAATTACAAAGAATATGTTCCTATATGAAAGGAAAACCATCTAAAACGTAGGAGCTAGAGTCAAATGAAGACCAATTGCCAGTCACACAGTTACATGATCCCATTCATAAAAATCTGTCCTGACACAATCTTCAGGAACACGGATTCTGGGCAAGCCTAGAAGCCAGGGCTCACACCCTCACCTTCACTGCTAGTGAGGTGCAAAATAGTGCCGTGGGACTCTGTGCTGTGGGACTCAGTTTCATATGTCTAGCCACATGGGATTCCCGAGAACCCTGATATCATTATTTGTAGCCAAACACTAACATGCCCTCCTACAGTTCCAAGAATATTTTTTATATTTTGTTAGAAAACAACATACTGGCATCTGATGAAGATTTGTTCATTCTGAGGCTGTCTGTTTTCAGTCCTCATCTACCCACAGAACTCCATTTCCTACGTAAGACATTAAAATAATCTGATTAATAGGCTGTAGACACTGGCTTTCATATGGTGACATTTCACACTAACTACATATAACAATTCTGTGACATGATCTTTACATTTACTAATTAATGTACATATTTCAACTGCTGTTCATTTAAGTATCTTCCAAAAAGTTTCTCTTCTTTAAAGAGTTCTTTTATGATTAAATGAAACCCAAATATGGGTCAGTTACTTGATTTGGTATACTTTAATTACACATTTAGACATCTTACCCATACTCAGTAATCAATTGTAATACCTACTTTGTTGACAGGCTTTTCCTGAGGTAATTTTCCCTTTAACTTCATGGTATCAGCCTTCACAGCAGGCAATAAGGTTAATGCTATAATCAGGTATTACACTGGCACATACGACTTTAATGGTTGTTCAAATATAGCAACACAGAGTATAGAACACCCAAGCTAGTAAAATGGAGGTGTGAAAATTAATCAAGCTCTGGGTAAAAATTTCTTTGAAAAATAAATATTCTTTAAAAATGTTAACATAGTCTTTTAAAGAAAAATTCTTTTTAAAATGCGGAGTGAAAAAAGCCAATCTCAAAATATCACGTTTATGTAATATTCCTCAAATTACAAAATTATAGAGTTGGAGAACAGATTAGTAGTTGCCAGGAGTTAGGG
The DNA here is from genome assembly GCF_987537825.1 of Furipterus horrens. NCBI lineage: Eukaryota > Metazoa > Chordata > Mammalia > Chiroptera > Furipteridae > Furipterus > Furipterus horrens. Next base: position 86,782,047 of record NW_028327177.1, read on the forward strand.
ACTGTGAAGATAACGGAAATAAATGTGACTACCGGGGGCAGCAAGGGAGAGATTTTTGATGGAATAGTTCTGTATCTTGATTATGGTAGTGGTTACAAGAATCTACACAAGATAAAATAACATAAAATTACATACATATTTTCTGCCAATGTCAATTTCCCAGTTTTGATATTGTACTATATACTTAGGTAAGATAAAATCAATGAGAGAAACTAGAGAGTAAACAGGACCTCTTTTACTATCTTTGCAACTCCCCATGAATCTACAATTATTTCAAAATAAAAAGTTAAAATTAGCTAAATGTATATGATAAACATATTTCACAGAATAACATATTCAATCTATAAGACCAGATAATACCCAAACTTTTGCAAATAAATTTTCTATGACTTTCCATTTTGTATACAGATGAACTACCAATTATCTTGATATAGGCAAGGGGAGAGTGGAAATGGAGTTGAGCGCAGTAGGCGTTACTGTCAGGATGCTTACTGCTCACGACAATGTCAGCCACAGGGACCACACTAGCAGCCAACATCTGAATGTCTTACAAAGGGCAGATAGCGTACAATGTGTAAAAATAAAAAAAGGTATTTAGAGACTTCTTATATCTCAAAATCTTATATCTTAATGTTTTTTAAGCATTAAAAATAGAGAACTATGAAACAGCATTCTTTAAACATAACAAAAATAAAAAACATATTTTGTAATTTCTAAATGCTAATCAAGACTCCACTGAGCATATTATATATAATTCTCAAAATGCATTAATTAAATTTATATGATTACCAAAAAAGAGATTTTTTAAAAATGTACACATGGCAAGAGTTTCTACAATCCAACCATCTCTCTAGCTAAATTAATATAAAATGCTACAATGTGCCAATAACAAATAAGAGACAAAAAGAATTCTAGAAGCTAGGAGATGCAAATTAAACAAAGTCAGTGTAAGTTATTTTCACTAGGGCTTTAGACAGAGTTTTTTTTTTAAATCACCATAACTGCCAATTCCCTATACCTCACAACTAAGCTGCTCAATACTGGTTCATCGTGACTCAGAATTTAAAGAGAGGTTGGCAGTACTCATACATACCTTCCTGCTCACTCCCTTCTGTGGTGATGCAATTTGACCTACATTTCCAGAGTCCATTGAAACTTCTTAGGAGGGGAAGAGAAGAGTTTTCATTTATTCTATCCTCTGATTAACTAGGACAGCAAATGCCACTCAAGGGACTGCTACTGGGCAGAAGCAAAGGGGGTAAAAGTCATGCCAGTAGGAAATTCCATGGAAGAACATTAAGAAATACTGCATTGTCTGATTCTGCAGGCAAACTCCCATGGCTTTACAGGACAGCAGTGAGGAAGAGCTGCCCCACTTCTACACCATAATCTGGCCAGAATACCAAGTGCTGTTTTATTTACTTCAGGCTCCCAGCATGATGAAAATTAAACTTGAACCATAGACTTGTTCTTATCATCATCTTTTTTTAAAAATAACTTTTACTTTTAGAATGGCTTTATGTTTTCAGAGAAGTTGTTAAGATTATTCAGAGTTCCTACATACCCTATATTTGGTTTCCCATCATTAACCTCTTATATCAGTTTGCTACATTTGTCACAGCTAATGAACCAATATTGACACATTATTATTAACTAAAGTCCATACTTCAAGTTTCCTTAGTTTTTGCTTATGTCTTTTTCCTGTTCCAGGATCCTATCCAGGATCCCCACATTATATTTAGCTGTCAGGTCACTTAGCTGTCAGGTCACCTTACTCCTCCTCTAGACTGTGACAGTTTCTCCAGACTATGCCTTTTTGATGACTTTGACAACAATTTTGAGCAAGAGTACTAGTAAGGTATTTTGTAGAAAGTCTCCAATCCTTTGTCTAAAGGTTTTCTCATGATGATAATGGGATTATGGGACTTAGGAAGGAAGACCACAGAGGTAACCATTTTTATCACATCACATCAAGGCCACACTTATCACTGTTCATGTTAACTTAATCATCTGACTGAAGTACTGTTTGGCAGGTTTCTCCATTATAAAGTTATTCTTTTTTCTTCCACTTTCCATACTATACTCTTTGGAAGGAAGTAACTATGTACAGTCTATATTTAAGAAATAGGCAGTTATGTTTCACCTCCTTTCAGGGAATTATCACATAAATCATTTAGAATTCTTCAAAGTGGAAGGTTTATCTATTCTCTTCTATTTGCGTATGTATTCAATCATTTATTTATATCAGTATAGACTCATGGGTATTTGTTTCATATAATTTTATTATAGTTATATTACATATTTTTATATGTTCACATTTATAGTAATATTTATTTTACTACATATATGACATTATGTATTTTACTTATACTGTATATTTTATTTATAATTATCTCCCTAAGTATCTTCATTTTGTGGCACGATAAACCATGAAGATACTTAGTAATCAAATTACCATCTAACTGTCCCCCTTTCAGGTTTGATACGGCCAATAAATGCCTTATCATAATGAAGTTCTTCCAGAAAAAATATTTTTTTTTTCTGTTGTTGGGGAAAGGGAGAAGAAATCTAGAATTAAATGCAGAACGCTTGATGTCCTATAATCAGGTTTCCTGCTTCCTCTCTCCATTACCATTAAATGGTACTTATTTTATGTCAACTCTTAATCACATGAGCTAAAGGAAAAAACAAATATCAGTCAAATCTTGCTTTAAAATACAATAATGGTGCCTTACAGCAGCAGCTACACCTTCCAATTTATGGTATGTATATTTTAATGTACAGTTTTTCTTCATTGAGACTAATCAGCCCAACACAAAGACAGAGCCAGGAGCTTCTTGGGCTGTGGAGGTACCTAATGGGAAGCAAACAGATTTCTGTAGATAACTAAACTGCACAGACTAAGTTAATACCCTGCAACACACACTGGAAATTTCTTAACTTCGGATCCTCAGATTCCAACCTTTAGTCTGTGTAAATAGGCTATGCCAGCGATTTTTAACCAGTGTGCCGCAAGAATTTTTAAAATATGCAATACCTGACTACTTAGGGGCACTGACCTCTTTTCCCTTATATTGGCAAATAAAAATGCAACAGCCAACACAACAATAGCCATCTGGTATGAATAAATCAAAACTATACCAACTTTTTTGTCAGATCATCAAAAAATATATTTTTGGGTGTGCCACATAACTTTTGTAATCAGTTTATGTGTGCCATGAGATGAAAAAGGTTGAAAATTACTGGGCTATGCTAATAAAAATTTGTGACCTCACACTTTTTTTTTTAAATATGAAGTAGGCCAAGCCCAGCATCTAATACTGCTTTTCTTTGTCATCCTTTTATTTTTCACCCAATTTGATTAATATTTGTATTCAATAAAAATTTCCTGAGCCTCTAGTATGCACTAGGCAGTATACTATGCCTCGTGTTTTTAATTAATCTAACATATTAGAAAAAGTTAAGAGGCCTGTTTCCATTTTTCCCTCCTGGCAAAAATGCTGAGGTGGATAGAAGATAAATTAGCCTTTACAATGCTGAGGACACAAAACGGTTTGAAGAAGCACATGGTTTAATGTCTACCTCTATAGTTGTCTGATAATTTCTTAGAAAGAAGGGTCATAACTTCCTTATCTGTAAAATAATATAATCAAACCTACTTCTCAAGAGAGAACACATGGAAAACTTAGTCCAGGCACACACAATGGTTCTATAAGAATTAGCTCATGTTCATATTTTGCATTTCATCATAAATGCACGTAGGAAACACTAGGACCACCACACTAAGGTGGTTCCTTGTGTGTGTGTGTTTTTTTTTCATTTTCAATTTTACTATCTTTGTAAACCCCAAAATTATGATTTTTGAAAATGTCAATTCCTGTGTCACTGTCAACCTTTGATAAATAAACAATGCATAGTGATTCAAGAGGCATGAGCCAGAACAGGCAGGAAATATTAACAACAATACAACTAACATTGCTGGAAAGCTTATTTGGTGCTAAGCACTGTGTGGATGTTGCACAACAAACCTATGAAGTAGATAGTTTAATTATCCTTCATTTCCAAATGAGAAACAGGCCAAAGAGGTGAAGTAACTTCTGCAAGGTTGCCACTCATCTGAGCTAAGCAATCTACCCTTACAAAAAACAAGAACAAACAACAACAGGATTATACCGAACACTTGAATGTAAATATCCATTCCTTACCTCACACAGCTGATTCCTTTCCAAACACTGCTGGGCTGGGTGCTGCAGTAGAATGGAAGAATCAGCTAAAATGCTTCCATTCCTAAAAGGACACAAACTGTGAGAAGGGTTTTGGACATTTCTGCTTCCACAATATTTTCAATACATAAAACCCATCAAGGTCTCCAGGCAGCATTTTACAGAAAGTAGCAAACTCCCTGGCCAAGTTAGCAAGGCTCTCCACTCTCTGGCCCCAGTTCATGCCAGAGGGCATTTGTTTGCTCTGCAGGCTGCTTCCAGACCCAGCAGCTAACTTCATTACTCAGGTTCGAAGTCACTTCATCTAAGTGGAGTTACTTTCACACTCTGAGTTCCTAAAACTGTTTAAGAGATCTCTAGCCTGCTTCTTCATTAATGTCAACATTCTCAGCATGGGCATCTCCCCTGCACATTACAGTCCCCAGGACAATCTACCAAAAGCCTGGAGAAGAACAATCCCTCTCTGGAATTAAACAGACCAGGATTTAAATCCTGTTATCTATTTACAAAATGTGTGACCTCAAGCAAGTCATTCAGCTCTGTGAAGGTGAACTGAGATGACACAAGGAAAGCACAGTGCCTAGCACTAATATTACTAAGTGCCATTATCATTATTATCTCCTTATGCAGATAAGAAATTAAAACTCCAGAGATCCAAGATGGCGGAGGAGTAAGTGGAAGCTACACTAACCTCCTCCCAGGACCAGTCTGGATTTACAACTTAATTTTGGAGAAATCATCTGGAATAACCAACGGAACACTAGCTGGAAAGAAGTCTTATAACCACGGAGAGACAGAAAAGGCCGCTACATCACAACGTGACCGGTAGGGAGTGCGGAGACGCGGAAGGGCTGGCTGGGCTCACACGGGTTGCTGCTGAAGGGACTGAGAAACAGCTCAGCAGCCGGGGATTCCCCCTGAGAAGGGCAGGGTCTAAACCCCCAGCTGGGCTTCCCAGCCTACAGCGACAGAGTGGAAAGTAAAATAGTATCAGCTGTGAAAAGCGAAAAGTCACAGGCTTTCTTGCTAGCCGGAGAGAAACAGCAGGAGAAAAAGAGCTCTTAAGTGGATCAC